>NW_011888847.1:749470-763373 GCF_000151845.1 Pteropus vampyrus | reverse complement strand
TTGTTTTCATTTCTTTCCTCAAGCAATCCCCCAAAAATAACATTTATAAGGTCTTATGCTTATAAAGCATTTTAAGCTTTAAAATTTGTTGTATGGTGTGATCCTAGAAGCCATTCTGATATTTTTAGGCTCTGTGCCCCTCGTGGTTAAGAAGCGGCAGAACTGCTAACTTGTGGTTGAGCTTCTTGATTACTTATATTCTGGGAGAGTATTTTTACTATTATCATTAATATTCTTTTTTTCCTGCTCTCTCAGCATCAGCATTCCTAGCACCAGGTGACTAACTGATTTATCACCAATATTTGAATTTAGCCAATTCTGCTATTTCTTTGAGCCCCAAGTCAACATCTCAAGTCTTGGCATCATAATTCTGAGAGGTGGTATAGGGCATGGACCCAGGCTCTAATATAGCTAGTTACAACTCACAATAATTATTCTGTAAGCACTGAATTGCATTTGCACTAAAAACCGGCCTCCAAGGGCTAGGTCAAGGCAGGTTTTGGGCGATGATTATGGATCACAGACAATAAGGAGCTGCCCAAAATTTTGCGAAGGGGACAGATATAGTCAATGTATTACTTTATGAAGTATTTACTGAAATTTTGAGATACTTCAGGTCAGCGACTGTGTTTTATTTTTCTTTGGATCCCTAGTACAGAGCTCAGCACTGAGCTCATAGAAGCATGGATACTTTGAGTAGTGTTAATGAATAAATGAATGAATGAATATGTGCATGGCACTGACTGTAGAGAGAAAAATTCAGAGGCCAGGAGCATTTTGAAAAGGTATTTGTAATAATGACATGGTGATTGATCACATATGGAGAGAAGAAAATAATAAAAACTGGTTTTAATTTTATTATTAACTCTGGAGAATGAAGATAGTAAGGCTTTAGACATAGAGAAGTTAGATAAGGAAGCTGGATTGAGGTGGGGAGAGGAGATGTCAACATTCACATAGGCCTTTTTAGATAGGAGTGATACTGAGGCATCCAGATGAACACAGAGGAGGCAGCTAGAGAAAGGATGGGAGATCAGGGCAGAGGTCAGAGCTGGAGCTCTATTCTAGTAGGTGGTTTTTTCTGTGGGAGAAAATTTGATATCTGTGGGAGGGAGTGCAAAGAGGATTAAAAAATGACTGAAAAATGTGACTTCATGAGAAACTATTAAATTCTTTTATGGGGCTGATGGGTTAGTCTAAATATGCTTCAGTGACATAGAAAGCTAAATTAGTTATGGTAGCATTTCCAATACTGTACACTGACTCATAATGACTGTTTAAAATTATGTCTTCCTGCAAGCAAAGGATTAATCTTTATATGTGGTGTAGAGATCCACCCATTCATCCACTCACCGGCCCGCCCGCCTTTCCATGTCCATCTTCGTCTATCCATCCTTCCCTCTATGTTCCCACCCGCTCACTGACCCTCTCCAACCTTTATGGAATGGCTTTTCTAGTACAGGGTAAGCAACAGAGACTTTTTAGCACCACGAATACATCTTAACACCCAGTTGATATTAAAGTGAAGTTTTATTTGGAGCAAAATTGGCAAGGATCTTTAAACCCGGAAACTGATGTTTGGACCTTCCCCTCTTCTGTAGCCCTGGAAGAAATAACACTGGAGAGGGATATCGAGGCCTTCGGTTTCCTTTTCTGGGTCACAGTTTCTCCATCTGTGAATGATATCATCACATCACTTAGGAGGGGGGCCTCTTCCAACAGCTCTTAAGAGGATAAAACTAGATAATGAATGAGAAGGTATTTGAAGCATTATTTGTGCTATAAAAATGTGAATGCTGTTGCATGTTTGCTGTTATTTACAGGGTCCTCTGGCTAGAAACAGGTACCTTTTAGCTTCCTGACATCAAGGACTGAGCCCCAGCCCATGGCAAAGTAAATAGAAGCAGTGAAGAGCATCTTGAATTTCCTTTGGAATGAAAAATAAACCCTTTCATTAAGTCTGGATTCCTAATACTGGCTGCTGGAAGAAATAAAACCCCCAAATATCAGTAGCTTAAAAATACAAGAGAAGTTTGTTTCTCATCTATTAACTGTCAAATGTGTGTTTGTTGTCAGTGGGTGGGTTTTCTCCTTGCATTGTTTACAGACCGGGTTTCTTCCACCTCCTGGCTTCACCATCCCCTTAGGGTAGTGTTGCTCAATTTTGACTGATCACTAGAATCATCTTGGAACTTTAACAACTGATACTATATTTGGTTTCCATCCCCAGATTCTGATTCAGTTGGTTTCTGGTGTGGCCCTCAGGTGCTAGGACTTTCTTTTAAAGCCTCAGGTGATTATAATGGGCAGGTAAGATTGAGAACCACCAGCACGCCTTGGAGTCTTTTACTTTTGACCTAAGAAGGGGAAAGAAACAGAGAAGAGGGTGCATTTACTTCTGAAAAACCTCAGCTCAGTTTAAGTGGACCTCGCTTCTGCTCACATTCCATTGGCAAGAGTAGCAGTGTCACCACCCTGAGTGCAAGGTAGGCTGTGAGATTTGGTCCTAGGTCTGGGGCTGTTTCTCAGCAATGGCTGTGTCTCAGCAATGGCTGTGTAATATGGAAGGGGAGCATTTTGGTCAGTTTTTTTTTTTTTTAATGTGTTCCAGGGCTTAACAGGTTTACTTTTCCAGACCCTAGGAGATCTGACCTGTGGCACTGAAGCTTGGAGCTGTTGTCAATTCAGAGAGCCTTTCCTGGGGGTTGGGAGAGAAACGGGCAGACTTAATTGCCTTGGATTGGGGGGCGTAGTCACCTACATTCTTGTCCATACCCTGGTAATAGAGGATTAGTTTACTGTGGTATAAAGAGCAGCAACTTTGTAGGCCGGCAAACTTGGTTGAGATCTACTTATTGCTTACTTAATTGTGATTTTGGTCATGTTAATTAACATCCATAACCTTTACTTTCCCCGAATGTAAAATATATATAATTATGCCTATTTTGAAAGGTTTTGTAATAATAGTACAAAAATGCCTACTTTACCTTAAATAAGATAATGTCTGTTGTTATGGTGCTGGAAATGACAGGCATAGGGCAGGGTGGGATCACTGTAGAAACTTCTCTCCTTGCTTAAGGGAGGAGGAAGGGGCTCTTCAGTGGCTGGCTGTGGCCGAGAAACAGCCTCAGGACTACACTTCCCCCAACAGACAGCACCTTTTGGAAAGTTGAGGATCAGGCTCCTTTTCTCAGACCAGGGGCATCAGGTGATGAGCTGCCACTTCTTTTCTCTGAATCTCCCCAGTCCCAACTCCCCCCAGTAAGGGGGAGACCCTACTCCTGGAGCCCTAACTAGCTTGGGCATTAGACTCCTGTCTAGGACCAGCAGTGTTCCAGCCTGGCTGGTGCTCCTCTGCAGCCTGGCTGGAGGCATCCTGCTGGGGTTGCTGCAGCTGCTGCCTGGGGCTGTTGATAAGGGATGATGGCTGAGATCCTGTTAGGGCCTGCTAATAGCTGGGTGCAGATAACACAGCCTGTCAGTTCCTAGCCTGGAGTGTGACAAGGCTGGCTTTGTGTGACTCAAATTAATTCTGTATGTGGCTGGGTGGGGCAGTGGCACTGGCAGGAGAGAGAGGCTGGGGCAGGACTGTGAAACTGAGGAAGATAGTTTTGGAGGGCTTTCCCATTTTCTCTCTCCATGGCTCTTTCCTCTTCAGCTACCCAGCACCTTTGGATTCCCCCAGAACCTCTTCCCTTGGGGGTTGACCTGGGAGGTAGGGCTGGGGTTACCCCAAGTTCTTCAGGGTGCTTATCTCCTAGGATCCCAAGACAGTAAAGATGAAGGGCTACTGCCTGCGGCTGGTGCTAACAGGTCTGCCATACTTCAAGCAGATGGCAGCAGGACTACATCATTATCCATACCCCTGGGGAAAAGTCCTGCTCACTTTATGGTTTATTTTTTTTGGGTCCTAAAGCTCTCATCTCTTTCTCCCAGAATGCAGGAATCTGTAGGTAAAGCTTCTGTGGTCCTTTATATATATTGCTGAAAATGACATCAAATCCTTAGTGTGTGCAATGCACTGTGCTTGACACTTTTTCTAGTGATGGTTCAAGCTTCACAGCAGATGTTCAGGGTATCTATTTTTATTCCATTTTTACAGATGAGAAAATAGGCCTTGAGAAGGTATGGAATGTGCCCAGGGTCATGCAGCTTGTTAAGAGGTGCTGGACTGTGGTTTCAAAGCCGCCTCCTCCTTCCTGCTCTGATCCCCAGCAGATCTTTTAAAACACCTTTGTAGATGAACAATGAATTATTATAAGAGATGGGATGCTGTTTTATGAGGCGCAATTTTACAGTCCTGAACTTAAACATATCATCTGCTATCCTTTTAGAAAAAATTATTGTTCTGTTGCAGTAGTTAGAAAATTGAACCCTAAGGTCTCAATATGCCTACTATGTCTTCTTGGCCTGAGATTGCTGTCCCCAATGATACCCCATTATGTTGCTGCAATTTTCAGCGAGTCCACTCCCATTTTCCCCTGCCCTCTGACCAGCAAATACTAAACCATTTTACGTTTTTTCCCCCTAAACTGTGTGCTCAGCCTGTTCCAAGATGGGGTTCAACCAAGATGATGGGGTATGGTGGGTATGTGAGCTCTCTGAGAAGGAAGAATCAGGATTTCTAGAGAGCATGTGATTTTTTTTTTTTTTAAACATGTTTAATATTTAGGGAGCATTTGAGATCTTGCTTCCCAATGTGTTATCAGTTTGGCTCAGATAAACTATTATAAAAATTAAAAAAAAGCATATTCAATATTATAATTACTTTGATTTGTTTTAAATCGTGATAGTGTTAAATACTGAAGACATGTATAAAATGTCTGTGTTTATCAAAAAGGAGCATAAATTAAAATTTTGAGAACTGTAATTCACAATAAGATGTGAATGACGAACGTAAAATGTCTGACCTTTCACAGAATATTTTAATTTTAACATGTGACTATGACAAAAGAATGATGATATTTCTACAATAGAGCAGGCCAATGAGAAAGATGAGGGAGAGAAGTTTTAGGGTTCCTGGGAAACACCCCCAAATCATACCCTTCAGAAACCAATGAGAGTTTTGAAAGAATATGGGGGAGATTTGAGTCCTCTGTCTGCCTCTTGACCCCCTGGGTGGTAACTCTTTCTCCATGAATGCTCCTTGGAAAACTGCTGTCAGGTTGTGTGTTTTGCTGGGGTTGAGGGACAGTGGTAATGAAGGACAGAAGACCTTTTCTGAATGGAGAGAGAACCCATTGGAGCATTTTCTTCTAACTGTCCAGGAGGACCTGATTTTGTGTGTGTGTGTGTGTATTTATAATCAATATATGGAGGAAGCAGGACTTGTATGGGGAAGAGAATACCACATTACTTACATTTAGATTCAATTCAGTGGTAGAGCTTTGTCTGCCTCTGGAGAAAAATTCTGGCATGCTTCTTAGAAAATACTCTCCAGTGGCCTCCCAATTATATAGACTCAATTCAGAAATTTGAATATCCAATCCAAAATATATATTAAAATTCTGAACTTGACCAACATGGCTGGACCTGCCTCACCCCAGAAATCTTCAAGTGGGGTCGGGGACCTTACCTTCTGCTTTTCCTCTTCTCCTCCTTTGTCTGCTGCTAGTTTGATTCCCCAGGGATTGGTGAGAGGAGATAGAACAGTTTTCACTGGTTGGTTGGTTGTTTTCCTTCTGGGGAGGCTTAGAAAGTGGTTAAAAAAGGCTTTCTCTGTTGAGGACACTGAGCTCTTTGGGTTTTCCTACTGGGCCCCTTTCCCAGTCTTGCTATTCTGGGTATTCTCTTGGGATTCCTTCCTCAGCTCCCGGACATTGGGTACAGCTTCAGCCTCTTGGGTACACTTTCAGCATCCAGGCCCATGATGGCCTCATGGCAGCTTTTCCACACACATAGCTCACAGGGAGAGCACCCATGATCCTTGGAAGTACTGGCTTGTCCCAGCACAGCAGCCTCTCTCAGCGCCCACCACGCAGTTGCTCTTTTCTCATCTTCTGCATTTCCTGGGCAGGATCAGACCTAAGTCTACAATCCTCGTGATCTTCCTAGCAGTGAGTCAGGTGCCAGTCCTCGTCATCTCCCAGTTGCAGAAATCACATTTCAGAGTGTCCTAGGTGGTTGCCTTAGAGCCCTTCTATAGGTGAGGTGTTATAGGCAGCACATCGCTATCCCTGAACAGCAAGTGGGGTGGGGAATTGCAGCCCATACATAACACCTCTCTCGAAAGAAATTGCTCCAACAACTTCTCTTAAAATCCTTCTCTCACTCAGTTTTGTATCCTTGATTTTGTCGACGTGTCCACGCATCATGGACCAGGTTTTCTTCATTCCCTTTGTAAATTTTGACATGAAATGTGTCTGCTTGGGAGGTCTGCCTCCTCCTTCCTTTGAAATCCTGATAATCACGACATCTGTGTCGCCTTTATCAAAACTGCAGCAGAAAGGATGCTATTCTAATATCCTGTGCATGATCCCATCTGAATTTGGCTGTTGTTCAAGTAGACTGCTTTGCTGGGTGGAGACACAGGAGACTTGACAGCAATTGATGGGAGGGTACCCACTGCACTAACCACAAGGTAGTGGGATTTGGGGGTGGCACAGTCAAAAAGGGCAAAGGCAAGCAACACAGGATTGGAGTGGTTGGAAGAAAAGGCACTTGGCCTTCCCTGTGGTGATAAAATCCTTTGGCTGAGGCTTTGACCCCTTGTAAGCTGACTGTAGTCTCTTAGGGATGGGATGTAATCCTTGGATCCATGTCAGCTCAAATCTCTAACCCACAGGCACTCGTAAAGAACATAGTGCCCACCAAAAGCAAGAGGGGCTTCCCGAGATGCTAATACTTTAACTCACACTGTGGAACCTCTAAAGCTTGTCCTCCTTCATGGCCCTGATTGAGCCTTTTCTCAGCTTCATGTGAGTTTTATTGCTGTGTCCTCTTGAAGTCGAGTGTACAAATGGGCTGAGCTGCCCCGACATATGCAGCTCTTGAGGGCGGGGCCCAGGGACTAGTGCAGGTTGCCTGACTCCTGGGTCTGCAAATCTCAGGGGATGTTCTCATTGCCAAGAAAGGCCTCCTGCATTGCAGGCATTCTGCCTACTGGAGAGCTCCACTCAGTATAGTGAGGGCCTCAGAACAGCTCTGAGGAGGCTCATAAACTCCTTCAGAGCCTCTGTGCTTCAGTCTCTTGGCTCCTTGCAGAGGAAAGTAGCACTACACAGGGGTTGGGAACTTTATCCCTGGAGTGAGGAAACCTAGGTTTGAATCTCTGTCATTTAAATCACAAATTGTATAACCTTGATCAGGTGACTTTTTTCTGGGCCTTGGTTTTCCCATCTGTAATGTGGGAGTAATAGCAACATAATTAATTGACATAATCCATGTAAACCACATGGTACATTCTGTCTATAACCATTAGTGTTGTGAAATTACTATGTGGAAATCTCCAAAAAGATAGTACTTGGTACTCAGAAACACTCAGCTCCGGCTTCTGAACATGCTACGTTTGTTATTGGCCTCATCTCTCTCTTCCTTTGTGCCTCCCTACATCTCTTTTCACTTTGGCATAAAAAAATATTGCCAAACGAGTTATATGAAATTAAAGCATTAAATTATTTGGACTCTTAAAGGAAAAACGTACCCTGTGTTTATTTACTAAAACAAATCAACAAAAACAGAAACATAGCAACAACCACACACATGCACATGTGTTCACACAAAACACTGCATAGACCCCCCTGGGAGTGGGAGAATCTGTCTTGGAGACAGAACTTTAACTTGTCAGTCAACCACAGACTTAATAATGTTCATGCTCCTGTGGTTTTAGCACAATGAGATGCTCTCTCGTCCATTGGAGTGCAGGTTGTTCTGTCTTTCTTGAAACTGCATTTCCCTAAAAGCAACCTGGATTAGAGAGTAGGGGGCAGGGAGAAGGAATCTTGTTACACTGGGCAGTCTTGTTTAGAAGCCATGTTTGATTCCCAGTTTCTCCATCCCCACACCCTCAGCCCCATCTACCATCTTGTTAATATTTATAGTTGCAGTTTGCTGCTTCAGTAGAAAAAGCCAGAAGTGCTCATGGATCGCCTCATAAAAGGAACTCAATTTAGAAAGGCTTATTCACTAAGGATTTATTAGCTCTTCACACTCTGGAAGCCTGGAGTTTTATTTTGACTCAGAGTCAGTTGTACACCCAAACTAGCTGAATAATTCCACCATGGAGACAGCAGGCCAATTGGAGGCAAGAGCTTTTCATATGCCAGCAGCTTTCTCTTTGGCCCATGGTGTCCAGGGGGTGTGCATATGTAACAGAGGTCAGGGTTGGGGGGCAGAGGAACCTCTTTCGCCAGGGTGCAGCCACCCAGGTGTGCCCTGCATACAGACTGAGCCAGAAAGCCCTAAGTTTTAATTACTTGAAAAGAGATGGGAGTAGGAGGTGGGGGTGGGACAGACATTTCTACAAATTTATTGTCCAAGAAGATTAAAGTAAAATTTGCAGATAGTGAAAGCTCTATATGTGTTCAGAGGGAGGTTAGAATAAGGACGAAAGGTCCCACTTGAAGAATTAGTCTTGCCAGGGTGGTCTCGAGGGGTCAGATAAATGACTGAGCTGAATGACTTGAAGAGTAAGAGCTAAGTGTTCAGAGGAGGATTTGTCAGGATGCACTGGGCTAGTCAGGGAAGGTTCTAGGTAGAGACAGGACTTTAACTGGGCCTGTGGGCATGGGTTTTATTTCGACAGGCAAAGAAGAAGGGGAAACTCTTTAAGTGAGGACTATTAAGAAAACCTCTCTGCTTGGATTTCAGCCAGGACTTGTCTGCCATTGAAAGGGAGAACTGTTACAGATGCGAGAGCTAGACGCAGTTTTAGCTGTATGTGCCCACACCAACTATTTGGGAATATAAGGGAAAAAAGGAATTACCAAAAAGCTGTCTCTGTTTCCTCCTACCTTCTACCCCGCTCCCCACCAAAGCTTAAGGACTGAGTAACTATGGCAGACCCAAGGGAAAATGCAAGTTATAAGTTGTACATTTATTTAGTAAGAACCACTTCAGGTGTTCTCTGAAAAAAATTTTTTTTGGGGGGGGGCACACTGAAACAATTTGAAAAACATTCCCAAATATGGAATTCAGATACAAAGACCCCTGAGGACAAAGGAGCGGAGCTGTCACAGTCTGTGAATATCACTCTGTAGGAGGGGCAGCAAGGGCATCTCCTGGCCAGAAACTATTTTTAGTTATAGTTTTGTGAAAATTGAGGTTGTCGATGCGACAAACCAGGATGGAAAAAAAATGGAGGAAACTGTGCCTCGGTTTCCTCATCTGTAAAATGGGGAAGGAAGGAGCACTGCTTGAAGCTGACACTCTAAGAAGTTCCTAAAAAGAAGAAGAATCAACAATTGGAGACCACCGTAGAAGGAAACAGTCTTATATCTCTATTATGATATTATAAAAATAGTCAATATCAAGATTAGAGATATTAAGAAAAGGTTAAAAGATGTCTTTTTTTTGATAAGTTGGGGAAAATTTTTTGGAAAGATTTCTCTAAAAGTTGGTCAACAACGTATTGGAAGGTAAAGGGGTAAGTGCTGGATGCCCACAAAGGGGAGGAGAGAGCAGGCCTCTCTGGGGGCTTCCTGTGTTAGGTGCCCTCAGCCAATGTATCATTTGATCATCACAGCTTGGTGAGATGTTCTAATTCCATTTTAATTTTAGGGAAACAGGCTCAGAGAGAATGGGTAACTTGTTTATTGTCACACTGCTAGTAAGTAGCTGAGGAAGGATTTGAACCTACTCCTTAGGCCATTATGAATCATAGCACCATTTATGTAGAAATCTTGTTTTTTAATAATGCACATGACAGAGGTTTTGTTCTGCTTTCTGTGAGTCTGCTCTTGGGCTGCCTGAAATAAAACCATCTGAGGACAGGCACTGTCTGGGTTTAATATGAAGAATTAGTGCCTTGTACCATCTGATATCTAATAAAAGTTTTCCAAGGATATAAGGAGGATGTGATAATTCATATAAATTGCCTTGCACATAAAAGTAATGAAATGGTATCTATCATGATGATAATGAAGATGATTAAACAGTCTCTGCCCAAAAGGATGTCCTCTGACAGACTATTGATTTCTGCAGAATAATCGACCTAATAGGATAGTTTGTCATCTCTGCATCATTAATTACGAAGTCTCTATAAAATTGAGAAGAGGAAATAGGCTCTGGTGCTCAGAGCTTAACCTCCATGTTCTACTGCCTCCTAATGGTGCTCCGGGGCTCTTGTCCGATCTAATTGAGGACAAAGTGCATTTTAGTTTAGTTTTGTTTCTTTAAGTCAATGAGAAACAACAGAGGGAGGTTTCTCTCCTCTCAGAGCTGAGATAACTTTGCTGGATGACCTTGTGGAGATTTTCCTTATGAAAATACATAGGCTCTTCTGTGGAGTGACAAGTGTTCTCATAGCTAGTAATGATCTAGCCCTGCTTTTGCATATCCCAGGCCCATCTCCCATTGACCTTTCACCCCCGCCACTTTCATTGTGAAGACAAAATACTATGGAAGCCCCATTTGGGGCTGAGGAAAGGAGTTGGGACAACATCTTTTGGCCTTGACCTCCATCTAAGACTCTCTGGTGAGAAATTAATTACCAAATAAACAGGACTAAAAATAATTGCTAGAGAACATCAGAGGAGGAATGGGATTTATACCTGGGCTAGGATGGTCAGGTAGGCTTTTTGGAGAACATGGTCCCTGAACTGTTAGGGCCTGAACTTGTCCTTAAACCAGATAAAAGCCAGGCTTGTGTGACTATGGTAGGTTTCTTAATCTGTAAAACGGAGATAATAATAATACCTACCTCATAAAATTGTTGTGTGGATCAAATGAGTTGGTACATCTCAAGTGAGTAGAACAGTCCCTAGCATCTAGTTGAATAAAAGCTATTTTTATTGAAGACTGCAGGTATTTAGATAGTCAGAGAGGAAAAGCCAGATCTCAGAGGCAGGAAAAAGAATTCACATCAAATTAATGCTCCCTCTCAGCCAAGGCAGCAGGCTCGATTCATCCCATTTCACCAGTGACACAGCCAAGGGCAAAATATTTATCTGTTGACTTACCTGAAGGCATAAGTGAGAGACACTCTGGGTGGCTACAATCTGGAAGACAGTTTTCTGAAGAGTTTAATTTGCTCTTTGGGAATATACTTGGACCTGGGAAAATGCTATCTCTGAGGAAAGACATTTTGTTTCTTTTAGAAAACATGGCTTGTTGAAAATTCAGAAGGCTTGCCCATTCAGCTTTACTAAAAGCTGTGCCTGAGCCTAGCTATTGGTTTACATTTGAAACTTACAGAGAAGACTTACTTCCTTGGGTCTGAGCTAAGTTTGCATCTGTTCTTGAGGTATTTATCGATCGTCTTAAGTGTGCCATATTTCTGTATTTACAGAGATCACAATTTATTAGGTGACACAGACAAGTAAAGAAGCAATTACATTGTACTGTGACAAATGCCGTCATGGCGGAAGCATAGAGCATCAATGGAGCAAGTGGGAAGGGACAGCTAATCCATTCCAGGACAGTGAAAGGTGGGATATGTAAATCAAGCCCCAATGGAAGAGGAGGAATTATTCTGGAACAGTGGGATTGGGGGTGAGGGTGGGAGTGTTGGAAGTAGAGGGGACAGCAGAGGGGCTGTGTGTACCTGCTGACATGGCCCAAGGTTAATATTACATATGTATGAGCGTGTGTGTGTGTGTGTGTGTGTGTGTGTAAAGGGAAAGAAAGATGAGATGGGAGAGGGGCCGATTGGGATAATATAGAGAGACCTGATCTGGATTAAGGAGAGGAATCTAGCTTTTGTAGTATCTTACAGGCTGGCTTGAGGCTAGTCACCTCATCTGTGTAGAACTTAATTTCTTCATTTGTTAAGTGAAGATGATAGTATAAATTTGGCCTATTTCCCAAGGCTATTTCATAATAATAGGTATGAAAGGGTTTAAAATATTATTATATACTTTTAAGGCATTATCATTGTCATCTTAATCTTATGGTTTCACTTGGGAAGGTTGCCAGTTCTTCTTGGTGGGAATATTGCTTACAGTGTAATAATATGATACAGCAGGGGAACTTCTCATGTAGCTGGGAGGCAATGGGGAAGACTTCAGCAGTAAGCTCCCCAGGGATCAGGTATGAGGCTAGCAATCCGGTGGTCAGAAAAGGCAAGTGGTCTCGCACTCCGTTCCAGTTTCAAGATCACTGTGTGACCTTGGCAAGTTACTTTTCTTCTTGAAGCACCAGTTTTCTTTTTTTACATAAGCTGGAGATAATAATAGGACCAATTTCACAGAGTTGTGAGAATTATTAAAAGGCAAAATGACATGCAAATATAAAATGAACATGTGCCTAAGATTTTATGTAATTTATTAATTAACAAGGGAACCAGTATGATGATACAACTGGCTTAAAGGATAATTCAAAGAACCACATATAATATAGGCAATAATGCCAAAATGAATTTAAAAATAGATGCAAACTGAATTTATCCACAAGGTAATAGTTAATTGAATTCCACTGGGCACATTTCATTTGTATTACAGTGGAGAAAGTTATTTTCATTAGTTATTTGTTACCAGTTTTCTGCATCTTACAGAGTTGTAGCATAGTTCAAAAAATCATAACCTAGTTCATACCTAGTTTTCCATTGTCGAAGAAAACCATTAACATTTTTGGTCCATTTCGAAGTCTCACAATTTACCCACACTTAATTAGAGATAATGCATACAGAGTGCTTGGCAAATAGTAGGTGCTCAATAAATTCTAGCTATCATAAAAAAAATCACAGAAATTAATAGTAATAATAAAAATCATTTGCTCTGCTGGCAGAGTTATCTCCCTGAAGTTTTGGCCATGATTCCTCCTTCTCACAAACTTTCAGTGACTCATCATGGTCTCTGAAATAAAGTCCATACTTCTTAGCTGGACATTTAAGTTTCTCTGATCTGTCTTCATCTATATGCCAGTCAATTTCTTATATATAACTCCCTGCAAGGTCTGTCATGATGACTGGAATTTCACTATTAGGGATCAGGCTTCTTGGTTACTGAAGACTTTTGCGTCTCTAAGTGTTCCTTTTAAAAATGCAAATAACTACCAAAGGTGGATTTTGCCTGGAGATGATCTGGCAACAGCGCAGTTGTTCAATTTAGCAGGTGTGTTAGTCTGCTTGGGCTGCTTTGACAAAATACCACAGGCTGGGCGATTTAAACAATGGATGTTTATTTTCTTACAGTTCTGGAGGCTTGAAGTCCACAATCAGGGTGCCACCTCATTCAATATTTGATGAGGCCTCTCTTCCCAGCTTGCAGGTAGCCACTTTCTCTCTGTCCTCACATGACTTTTTCTCTATGTACAAAGAAAGAGAGATCTCTGATTTATCTTTTTCTTCTTATAAGGACACTAGTCTTATTGGATTAGGGAACTACCCTTAGGACCTTTAAGGAAGTAATTAAGGTTAAAAAGCTCATATCTCCAAATAGAGCTACATTGACGGTTAGGGCTTGAACATATGAATTTTAGGGGACACAGTCTAGTTCCTAATATCAAGGTATAGGAAAACAGTGATAAGAATGGAGACTGGGATGTCTGGATTCATTATGCCACAAACCTATTCTGCTGAGTTTTCCTCGTGGTGAGCACAGGGCAGTTCTCACCTGGAGGCCTCTGCACCCAACTCCTATAATCCGGAACACCGGCCGTAGCTGGGAAAGATGGCAGGTGGGTGGGGTTCCTTCCTGCCATTCTGTCAGCCTCCAGTGGGCAGCTTGCTTAAACTAAAACCCAAGACAGCTGCCTAGGTCTGGCTGAGATTTTCACTGCAAGAGAAACACCCCAAAATTGTACCAGG
>NW_011888847.1:734715-749420 GCF_000151845.1 Pteropus vampyrus | reverse complement strand
GATTAAGGAGAGGAATCTAGCTTTTGTAGTATCTTACAGGCTGGCTTGAGGCTAGTCACCTCATCTGTGTAGAACTTAATTTCTTCATTTGTTAAGTGAAGATGATAGTATAAATTTGGCCTATTTCCCAAGGCTATTTCATAATAATAGGTATGAAAGGGTTTAAAATATTATTATATACTTTTAAGGCATTATCATTGTCATCTTAATCTTATGGTTTCACTTGGGAAGGTTGCCAGTTCTTCTTGGTGGGAATATTGCTTACAGTGTAATAATATGATACAGCAGGGGAACTTCTCATGTAGCTGGGAGGCAATGGGGAAGACTTCAGCAGTAAGCTCCCCAGGGATCAGGTATGAGGCTAGCAATCCGGTGGTCAGAAAAGGCAAGTGGTCTCGCACTCCGTTCCAGTTTCAAGATCACTGTGTGACCTTGGCAAGTTACTTTTCTTCTTGAAGCACCAGTTTTCTTTTTTTACATAAGCTGGAGATAATAATAGGACCAATTTCACAGAGTTGTGAGAATTATTAAAAGGCAAAATGACATGCAAATATAAAATGAACATGTGCCTAAGATTTTATGTAATTTATTAATTAACAAGGGAACCAGTATGATGATACAACTGGCTTAAAGGATAATTCAAAGAACCACATATAATATAGGCAATAATGCCAAAATGAATTTAAAAATAGATGCAAACTGAATTTATCCACAAGGTAATAGTTAATTGAATTCCACTGGGCACATTTCATTTGTATTACAGTGGAGAAAGTTATTTTCATTAGTTATTTGTTACCAGTTTTCTGCATCTTACAGAGTTGTAGCATAGTTCAAAAAATCATAACCTAGTTCATACCTAGTTTTCCATTGTCGAAGAAAACCATTAACATTTTTGGTCCATTTCGAAGTCTCACAATTTACCCACACTTAATTAGAGATAATGCATACAGAGTGCTTGGCAAATAGTAGGTGCTCAATAAATTCTAGCTATCATAAAAAAAATCACAGAAATTAATAGTAATAATAAAAATCATTTGCTCTGCTGGCAGAGTTATCTCCCTGAAGTTTTGGCCATGATTCCTCCTTCTCACAAACTTTCAGTGACTCATCATGGTCTCTGAAATAAAGTCCATACTTCTTAGCTGGACATTTAAGTTTCTCTGATCTGTCTTCATCTATATGCCAGTCAATTTCTTATATATAACTCCCTGCAAGGTCTGTCATGATGACTGGAATTTCACTATTAGGGATCAGGCTTCTTGGTTACTGAAGACTTTTGCGTCTCTAAGTGTTCCTTTTAAAAATGCAAATAACTACCAAAGGTGGATTTTGCCTGGAGATGATCTGGCAACAGCGCAGTTGTTCAATTTAGCAGGTGTGTTAGTCTGCTTGGGCTGCTTTGACAAAATACCACAGGCTGGGCGATTTAAACAATGGATGTTTATTTTCTTACAGTTCTGGAGGCTTGAAGTCCACAATCAGGGTGCCACCTCATTCAATATTTGATGAGGCCTCTCTTCCCAGCTTGCAGGTAGCCACTTTCTCTCTGTCCTCACATGACTTTTTCTCTATGTACAAAGAAAGAGAGATCTCTGATTTATCTTTTTCTTCTTATAAGGACACTAGTCTTATTGGATTAGGGAACTACCCTTAGGACCTTTAAGGAAGTAATTAAGGTTAAAAAGCTCATATCTCCAAATAGAGCTACATTGACGGTTAGGGCTTGAACATATGAATTTTAGGGGACACAGTCTAGTTCCTAATATCAAGGTATAGGAAAACAGTGATAAGAATGGAGACTGGGATGTCTGGATTCATTATGCCACAAACCTATTCTGCTGAGTTTTCCTCGTGGTGAGAACAGGGCAGTTCTCACCTGGAGGCCTCTGCACCCAACTCCTATAATCCGGAACACCGGCCGTAGCTGGGAAAGATGGCAGGTGGGTGGGGTTCCTTCCTGCCATTCTGTCAGCCTCCAGTGGGCAGCTTGCTTAAACTAAAACCCAAGACAGCTGCCTAGGTCTGGCTGAGATTTTCACTGCAAGAGAAACACCCCAAAATTGTACCAGGTTCTCTTTAAGAATTCTTAAGATTATGTAGTTTGCTTTTTTTTTGGATGACAAAACGTGATTTTTCTTCATACTTTAAAAAATTCAGACGTTTATTTTAAAGAAGTCTTTCTTTCCTGCCCCTTTTTAGAGACATTATAGGACATAATTTGGCTTAATCACACTAATCTAGTTCATCTTGTTGCTTACAGATGAAAAAAATTAGAATATATGCATATAATTTTTGGGTAACCAAGCTCCTGGGATTAGCTAATGAAATTTTCATGTCGGGAAAAGTATTATTTTTCAAAGTTTGTTGTATTCCAAACTCGATGACTAAGGTTTATAGAAAGACATTTGGGTAATTTCTGGAGCAATTCCAGGGTAGGTACTATCATATGAAATTGTCTGCTGAGTGGGTGGATATCACTTCCTATTATTATGGTTTATTTACTGAAAGCCAAGTGGGATGAGAGTGTTGAGTTGAGGCAGTGAGACACAGTAGTGATAGAGAAAAACATGACCTGCTGGATTTGTAGCTTAACAAACCAGAGCTTTTCTCTTACTAGCTCTGTGATATTGGGTGAGCTCCTCAATTTTCCAGGCTGCAGTTCCTTTATCTATAAAACGAATATTGATGTCCATGATGGTTCTTTATCAGGATAGTTTTAGCTGCTGTAACAAACTCCACAATTCCAGTGACTCAACACAATAGAAATAAACATACTTAAAAAGATAAAAATACTTTTGACAGTTGAAGTTTTTTCTTTTTCAAATAAACTCTTAAACTGAAGTATAACCTTGTTGAAAAATGTACATATCAAAAGCTTGTAGCTCAATTAAGTTATTGAAAAAGTGAATGGCCACATAACCAGCACCCAGGGAACACCTCTTTTTGTGCTCCACTTACTCCCCTCTCCAAATTCCTCAAAACAACTGCTATTCTGACTTCTGGTACCATAAATTAGTTTTGCTTGTTTTTATGTTTTATATACATGGAATCATATAGTATGTATACTTTTGTATTTGGCTTCTGGGAGAGATTCAGTTGTGAGATTTACATATGTTGTTACATGTTACAATAGTTCACTAATTTTTATTGCTTCATGATATTCTCTTGTGTGAATACATCAAAATGTTATTTGTCCTTTGTTGAAGGATATTTGGGATATACATCCATTTCTGTTGGTATATATTTAGGAATCGTATTGTTGAGAAATATTACCAGGTGTTTTTTTTTTTTTTTTGACGTGGTTGTACAAGTTTATACTTTTGCTGGCAGGATATGAATGTTCTTATCCTCATTCTCACTAACATTTGATAGTCTTAATCTTTTAAATTTTACCTATTTTGGTGGAAATGAAGTGGCATCAAATTTTTAACTTGAATTCTCCTAAGGGCTCATGAGGTTAAATAACTTTTCATATATTTATAAGCCAATTTTTTATATTGGGTTATTTTCCTATTTATTGATTTGTAGGTGTTCCTTATATCTCCTGGGTATGAACTCTTACTCAAACCTGTGCCCTTGTATTTACCTCTATTCTCTAATTCCTGTTTTTGTTCCTTTTCATCTTCATTTATTCTCTATCTAGTTTTCTTTGGTTTACTTAATTTTATTAATTTTTTGAATTGGAAGCTGATTTTATTTATTTTTAATCTTTTTTCTTTTTTTTTTTTTCAGTTGAAGTATGTAAGGCAATGATTGTTTCTCTGAACACTGTGTTAGCTTTTTTGTTGGTTCTGATATATAGTGTTTTCATAATTTATATGTGGCCTGTAATTTTAGTTTGGATTTTCTCCTTGAACCAGTAATTGTTTAAGAAAAAGTGTTTTTATCTTTCTGTTTTGTTATTAATTTCTCATTTATTGCATTGAAATCAGAAGATACTGCTTATACTGCTTCTACTTTTCAGAATTTATTAACATTTCCTTTGTGAACTTGATCAACTTTATAGCTCTTCCATAAGCACTTGAAAAGAAAAAGTATTATTTATATTGAGCAAATAGAAATTCTATACATATTATACATATTTTATGTAAAATCAGTGAGATCTACCTTATTGTGTTATTTAGGTCTTTATAACCTTTTATTTAAAAACATTTTCATTCTCTTGTCATCGACTGAGATTAGAGTCTACTAAGACTGAAGTGCTTTTTTTCTACTCTTTAAATCTCCTAAAGATTGTTTTATGAATAATACTCTAGAGCTCATAAATGTCCACACTATTTTATTTTCTTTGAGATTTGCATCCTTTGGAATTATGAAATATCCTTCCTTGCTTTGTTAAATACTTTTGGCCTGAATCTAACTTTGTATAATATTCAGATTATTATTATTGTGTTTTTTTTTTTGTATGCATTTGCCTAATATATTTTGGCCTATTCTATTATTTTCACCTTTTCTGAGACTATATAATTGGCATAGACTTGAACTATGTGTTATGATCCAATCAGAATGTTTTTCTTTTAAGAGGTGAATTTAGCCTTTTCACATTTATTGATGTAACAGATATAGAATATCCCAATCCTGTATATCTTTATATAGTATCTATTAATTTCCTTCTATGGCCAATGGATAGAATTAGTGTATTTAATGTCTTTTCCTTTTTGTCTTCTGTTCCATCTCCTGATGCCATAATTATATTATCTTTCTTACTTTTTGTTTTTGTACTGTTCTGTATAATTTGGTCTTTATCACTCGATTTTTTTAAAGCTTAAACGATACCTTTTTCCTCAGCAGAATCATTGTATCTATCCTATTTTCATCTTTTCTCCTTCCTCTGTTGATTTTGTTTTAATTCTACACTGCGATATTTACCTTTTGTTTTGTTGCCTTATACTCACATTTGTTTTCATCTTAGTATGTCATTTATTTAAGCAGAGGAGACTGCATTCCACCATTCCTTTTGCCATAATTTTTTCAATAATCTCTCGGTTGGATGAAGTTTGACTTAAGAAGGGCGTAGGCAAGTAATCCTGCTTGTTTTATTTGAATTTAAATCAGTTTTGCTGGATATAAAAATTCTGGAGTCCCACTTTTTTTTTGTTTTTGTTTTTTTGAAGATTTCATAGGTGCTGTGCCACTCTTTCTTCTACTACTGAACATTGCTATGAAAAGTTCGAAGCCAGGCTGTTTTTCCTTTTGATTTTGTGATTCTGTCTTTTTGTCTAGCTGCCCAAAATGTTCCTTCTTCATCTTTGAAGTCTGGAATGTTTATTAGGATATGTTTTGGTATTGGCTGTTCAGAGTCACATCTCTAGGATATGGTGTGCCCTTTCAATAAATAGATTCAAGTTTTTTTGAATTACATCATATAATATTGTAGAAATTAACTGAGACCACCCAGTTGAGAGAAGTAAGAGCTGTTTATTCAAAGCTTGCTGTACAAGGAAGTCAGCAAGCATCACTTGTGTTCGTCAGAGACTCAAAGGCAGGCAAAGAAGTGGGAAAACTTAATGGTGAAAAATGGGAAGGCTTCAGGCGTGCCATGGTTGGGGGAAGGTGTAGGCATGGGGAAACTATAGGTGGACAAATGTGACTTTTCCCCCAAGGGTGATAGCAACGTTTGTGATTGATGTTAGACTTGGCAGTCAATACAGTGGATTAAGATACAACCCAAAGTATGGCAATAAAGGAAATGGGGTAGATACTTCTTGTCAGGCCTGAGCTTTCAAGCACAACCTGCTTCTGATAAGCTGATTGGTGAGAGCCAGGGTCTTTGATTAGACCTCAAAGTCGGGGATCACTATGCCTAAATATGTCAGAACTCTGTCTTTTTTTTTTTTTTTCATGAGTTCTGCTGTTTCCTTCATTCTCAATTGACAGATCTGAGCATCTTTGCTTTGTTTAGATTTGGGAGGGAGGGTATTAATAATAGGGGATCCCACTTTGACTTTGAAACTTGATCCAAACTTAGCCTTTAATTAGAGCTATGCACCTATGTAGGGTATGCTTGTACAGCTAGGAGTAAAATGGTACTCTGATTTCCATTCTGCATTTGTTCTTTGCGAATACCTTCCTAGAACTTTGCGGGGAGGGGATAGGGATAATTAACAAGGTGTGATTAAATCATTCTTTTGTTCTTGACCAGATATCATAATAGTACCTGGCAGTTTCATCTTAACTTCTCAAAAAATAACTCACTGGGATGCTGTAAAGACCAGAGGTGGGAAAAACTCTATAGTGATGGAGAGAAAAAGCCCACAAGTTGGGAGAGAAGAACCTGTTCTGGAACATAGGCCAGTGGAGTAGGAGAGACTTTGGGCTTTATGAATGTATGTGATGACATGGGTGGGGAAGGGTTGGGGGAAGCAGAGAATGATTTTGTGAAAACATAAATATGATGGTATAATTATCTTGTTTATAATATTTTAGTACTTCCCCATTGCTTGCTCTGAGGACAAAATCTAATCTCTTTAGCCTTGTCTCCTGTCATGTCACCTTGTTCTAAGCACACCGACTTTAAATTACTTAAGTTAATCAAATCCCATATTGATTCAAGGCCTTGGCATTATATGTGCTGTTTGTTCCCTCTTGGAATGTTCGACTCACCTGGCAAATACCTGCTTTATCAGATAGGTCACCACTTAAATTGTCACTTTAGGGAAATGTAGCAGGAGAATGGCAGACAAAGCTACAATTTTGTTAATACATTAAAACCAATTGCTTCCAAGATTTTCTCTGTAATTTCAGAATTAAACGTAGTTATGTCGGATATTTTCCTCATCTTTTGGTTCCCATAGAGCTGCACCTAATTTGTAGGGGTATTTATAAGTTGTCAAGGCATTTAGGAGAGCATCAAGTCCTTGGTTTCTAGCCATGCAATATCTGTTTCTGTGACCGCTTTTTGACCCATCTCTGGTCATGGCATCTATATGTCTGGCTTCTGTCAAGGTGTGCCATCTTGCCTGGCAATGGGGGATGATCATTATCAAGAGAATTTACTATGTCCTCATACCATCCATGGCAGGGCAGTCTACTACCAACCTGCTGCTTTCCATGAGCACAAGAAATCCTCAGGCATGCCTCTTTCTCTTCATAGCTGTCCCCTGGGGGCCAAGTAAATTTATAAATTGACTCTAATTATCTTCATTTTGTAGAATTGTTGTGGGATAATCTGATACTCTGATTCCTTCAAAGTTCTGCTACTGATACTTAAATCTAGGCTCATTTTGAAGCTCAAAATAACTGAGAATGGACTATGTCTTTGTCTTTGTATTCTTCCTATGAAAATTCTATTCCATTTTTAGAGTATGCATGCCTCTGACTATATAGGGAACTTACAAACAAGAGGTGTGGGTTATGGAGGAAAGTTCTTCAATTGTTCAAGAAATTAATCTGCAACAAAAGCCCTTGTCCATGTCAGGACCAGATCAGGACCCACCATCACAGGCTGAAATTACATGCTGAAGTGATTGTGTCCCTGTCACTGCAAGGTCCATGTAGCCATCAGAGATCTGGGACAATGTCTGTCTTGCTCACTACCACAACGCGATCATTAAGCATAGGACTTGGTAGAGAGTGTGTTCTGCAAATTCTTACTAGACTGTTGAATAATCTGAGGAAAGAGGAGGTCAGTCTGGCAGCAGAAAGGTTCTGGTATCTAAGGGGCAGAAGGGAACTAAATGGACAAATGTGGGAAATGGTGGCAACTAGTTTCTCTTGGTTGGAGCAATGATGCTTTATAGGTACAGTGAGGTATGGAACCCATTGGTACCAGAATCTTTGTGTTCAGCATTAATTTTAAGTAGATGTTGAGTTCAGTCAGGAACCCTTTCTGGGATAGTAGCAATGTGCATATATTGAAGGACAACAGGGAAAGATGCCTCATCTGCATGTGGGTAGCACTATTTGCATCTACCTGGAAGCATCCTTACATGTTTCTCCCCCTCACCCCTCCACATCCCCAAATATGGACTGAGTGTAGTTCTGACTCACTACAGAGGGGCTCTGTGTTGCCATGGTGAGGACAGGGCTCTGCGCTGTGCTGGGGTCAGAGGTTCCCTGCAGAACAAGTAGGCTTGCTTGAAGAAAACAAATATGTTTAAAAATAACAAGCTGGTAATTCACTTTCTCATCTTATCAGGTTGTCAGGAAATTCGTGTGTGTTTTTATAATTTGAAAAGCATATCTGAATCTTTCTTGTCAGAATTGATTATTTTGGGACTTTAAAAAGCAGTATACTCAATCAGGGAGCAAAACTGTGGAAAATCCTGACTTGAAAGCAGATGGTGATATTTCTTACTCATTTGGCTCTCAGGGAATCTGGGCACATCGTTGGTGCTCTGGAAAGAGGAATAATGTCTTTAGGGTCACTATGTCAATTTATCTTCTCCAGAGAAGGACACAATAGGAAAAATGTAAGCAAGGTTTAGCTAAATCTCTGCATGACCTAAGCTCCAGAAGTTGGTGGCATGGCATTCGTTTTAGAGCTTGACATCAGAGAAAAAAACCTTTTGTAAGATGGATTCAGAGACCAAGAGGGGACCTCTAAGTCTAGTGACCTGACCTTCTTATTTTACAGATGAGGAAACTGAGGACTACAGAAGTGAATTGACTTGCTCAAAGTGACACAGGTAATTAGTGGTAGAGCAGTGATATAATTACTCAAACCACTGCTTCTCAAACTTTTATTTTCACGCAAATCAAATGGGGATCATGTTAAAAATGCAGATTCTGATTCAGAAAGCCAGAGACATGGCCTGAGAATCTGCATTCTTACTTACGAGTGATATTGATGGCCCTGTTTCCTGGACAACACTGGCTTATTAAGTAGCAGGGACCTAATCCTAAACCATTCCTGAGTACCTCCTTCAGAGAGAATGCTGGGTTAAGGCATGGAAGGATGCTCAAAAGCACTCACCCAAGGTGGGCTCTCATAGGGCATGCTGAGATAAGCTCACTAAACAGGGATTTCCTATAAAGTCAGGGAAGCAAAGTCTGGTTTATGGGGCTCTGACCCTTCAGATGTTCCTTCATTGTTGACTCTGTCACTGTTTACTTGCTTCTCTCATAGGATAAGATCTTGCAAAGATGGGATATCTGTTAATCATGTAAGGGAAAATTATAAAAGACTTTACAATGGCAAAAAAAATTATTCTGTATCCTATGGAATTCTAGGTATTGTCTAGCATACTCACCTGGGTTATCTGATTGAATAGTGGTCTACTCCTATTATGTTTGATCTGTTATTTAATCTGAAAGTTGTAGAACTCTGTAACACAATGATTCTTGTCAGTAGAAATGCAGTGATTATTGCCATGTGGATGTTGACCACGTCTGTTTGTATATTCATTTTTGCATCCCTGGTTGTGTGTATGTGTGTGTTCTTTGAATTCTCCATTGAATTGACTATAGCATTATATTAGTCCTCTCATTATTTAATGACTTAAATAAAATATTTGACATGCAGTTATTATATATTTTACATTTGTGCAATTTTTAGCCTTTAAAAATTAATGTTCTTCAAAAATCACTTTATTTGGTTAAAATTTTCCAAAAAAGATAAGATTGAATCTACTCTTTCACGTGAGAATTTAGGATCTTAATTTTCAATATTCATGTAGCTCTTGATGTTATACCATTTTGTGGAGCCTCAAAGGATCCTAAATTACTGATGAGGCTCAGGGAAGTGAAGAGACTTACCAAGGGACACACAGCTAGGATGTAGTAGAGCAAGGAATTTTTCTTTCCTTGTATTATCTTATAGTTACTTGTGTAAGTAATGACCCAAGTCTTTACTATTGCTCCAGTCAGGGAATCTGTCAAAGGTAAGAAAACTGACATGTGGGAGGGGTCCTATTGGAACTGGTGCTCTTTGCCTGTTTGACAGATCTTTCTGGAAAGGGGTCAAAAAGAAATGTGAAGTTTTGTGCCTTATCATGGAAAAGTTTGTGTCTTCTGTTGTCTACCTCAGTCCTGTAGTCTGCCAAGGGAGTGTCCATTAAAGGTCTTTTTATAAATACATGGCTCAGTGCCACTTCAGATGAGCATAGCTATGTGTCAGTGAAGGCTATGATAAAAAATCTTGGAATGAGCACAGACTTTGGAGTCAAATTGACCTGAGTTTGAATTCTGCTCTGTTATTTACAAATTGTCCTATTCTTAGCAGAGTTGCTTAACTTCCTTGGATTTTATTTTTAATCTGTAAAAAGAGATAGCACAATTTTATAGACAACTTTATAGAATTTGATGCAAGAAATTCATGATATAACATGAGAAGTACAATGTAGTTCCGGGTCATTATTCATCAAACATTAGTTCTTTTTCTGTTTTTACTTCACTTTTGCCATAAAATATGTTCATTTGCATTCAGCTCTGTTTACCCATAAGAGAATTAATTGCTCAGTGACATTTATTGAACACTTCTTATGATTCCAGCCTTCTAGGAAGGGCTGTGGGGTATGGTATACAGAAATGTAAATGTTCCAATCCCTGCTTTTGGTGAACCCTCAGTCTAATTAAGGAGACATCGATGCAGTAAGAGTTTGGTATCAGTGAGGGTCAGAAAAGGTGATTGTGGACACAACATGAGCAAAGGTGTGGTGGTGAAAGAGGCGTGGTGTGGGGAAGGAATTGATTAACCAGCAGGGAGGGTTGTGTTGGAAAGCAGTGGAGTTAAGATGGGGAAAGCAGGCCTATGCTGGCCTGGGGAGGACCTCATGTGCCAAGCTGAGCAGTTAGGACTTGATGCAGTAGGTGACAGTCAACCCCTGGTGATTCTTGAGCAGAGTAATGTTCTGTGCAAGTCTGGACGTTGCTTTCAGGAGCATCTTCCATGGGCTCTGTTTGTTGCTGTTGAGCTCCCTGTCTCTTTCCTGGAAGTCACAGATGCCACATGCTACTCTGACACTGGTTCAGATTTTGCCTCTGTGGCGTGGTGAGGAGGAGGCTGCTGTGGGAAGGGATCACGATTTATGTGCACCATAGAGGCAGCTCTCCCAGATTTCCACATGTCACAGTTCCTTCTCTGAGTGTCTATGCTTCTGATAACTTTGAACAGGAAGATGTTATTTGTAATTTTTCATCATACATCTGTTTAATTATCTTCTTTTGCTCTCTGGGGCCTCAATTTAATGAAAAGGTATAATTTTGACTGCTAAAAATTGAGCTTTGCTACTGTAGTCAATATTTTTCATTACCATTGTCATTTCTAGAGAAATCTCTTGACAATGGAATTGCATATGAACTCTTTATGAGGATTTTGACAGACTTCCATTCAAAACCAAGGCAATTTCAGTGGCTCAGGGACTAGATGCCCTGGCCTTGGGTAAAAGGGATGAGGCAACTTTTCTTCCTATGGAGGCATGACTGCTGAGGGCTAGTGTCAGCGCAGATATATGGTATAGTGAATGGACCATCAGAACTGTGTACATATCCATCAGCAAGTGAAGTGGGAGACATTGAGACTGGGAGAAAACACATGAACCAATTGTAAGGGGAAATGAGAGGCCATTTATAGAGATGAGATGCAGAATGCAACTGATAAATGATATTAATGAGAGCAAAGCCAGGGCAGCTACCAGTCCCAATAGTGACCAACATGATAATAAAAATAAAAATATCAGATACCTTTGCTAAGTATTTTGCATCTACTATTTCATTTTTATCCTCATAATAACCCTACAAAGTTGATGTTATTAATACGATTTTAATAAAAGATCTGGGACTAAAATGTGGTCTTTCTGAGGACAAAGGTTGAACTCTCTATAGCATAGCATTGACTCTCCAGGAAGACACTTTTAAGTAGAAAGGCTATTAGCTTGAGGTGAAACTGTAATTACCTTAAGATTCAGATGAGTCTCAAAGAATGTAGGTTGTACTTGTCAATAGAGGCATACCTCATTTTACTGCACTTCACTTTATTGCACTTCAGAGGTATTTCATTTTTACAAATTGAAGGCGAGACCCTCCACCAGCAAAGGGATTAGGACTTGCTTTATTGTGTTACTTGCTTTATTGCAGTGATCTGGAACCAAACCCACAATAGCACCAAGGTATGCCTGTAATCTATTTGTATGGGGGACCAGGGAGCATCTGGGAAATAACTGTGTATGTGTGAGAGGGGGTGGGGAGAGAGGGAGGGAGAGATGAAGGGAGGGAGGGGGGGAGAGAGAGAGAGAGAGACAGAGACACAGAGACACAGAGAGACAGAGAGACAGAGAGACAGAGAGACAGAGAGATAAAGAGAAAGACAGAGAAAGAGAAAGACAGAAAGAGAAAGACAGAGAAAGAAAATGAATTGGGTCCTGTCAGCCAGGGTCAGAGTCTTCTGGTTGAAATCGAGTGCTGATTTTGAAGAAAAGTAGTAGTGGACATTCAGACCATCTTCTGCTCCAGTCTGCATGGAATGATACCTGGACGTTAGGAAGATAGGTCTAAAGATAACCAGGTGGGTTATGTCACCAAATTCACCATATATCATTAGAGGTAAAAGGCATCCTTTCTTGAGGACTTATTTAGCAAAATATACATAAAGTTCAAGGAGTGGGATTCTTCCCTGCCTTTTTGGATGGCATGGTGGGACTGCAGAGTATTTAGGGTGCCAGTGAATTTTGCCAAGATGATTGACACTTCTTTCTACATCTGGATTGGCTATTTTTGCACAGAAATCAGGCCAATGTCTGCAGAAGGAAGCCTTTTGGAGGGCCCTTGTCAATGTAGAAATGCCAGACCTTGTCAGGAAAAATTGAACAACTTTGAAATGGGCAAAACAAACAAACAAACAAACAAAATTTACAGGGTCTCTTCAATGGATCCCTAGGTGTTGTATAGTGCCCCCTTCTGGATCTGATTATCTGATTTTTTAGGGGTCCGCTGCTTTCATTGTCTTTGAACTTCCATCACTTCAGCATTCTTGATTGCCTATAATGTTTCTGCTCTTGATTCTCCTTTGAACTTGTAACAGCTTACTGGTTGTCTCATTAATTAAGTGATATTTTTTCATACAGGTTCATCTTATTTGTGTACCAGAAGCATGCAGTTACCTTTTAAAAAATTATCCTTTAATAGTTTATTTGAAATGTTTAGCAAACATACTCATATCTCACTTCTGGAACAAATTTATTCATAAATAAGAGTGTAGCCTTCCCTGCATCTATTCTGCTAATGATAGGGGGAAGGTGAAGTCTAGCTTTGCTTGTTCAATTTCTTCTCTGCCTTTTTTGAAACAATGTTCTGGCCTTTCTGAGTAGGTTTATAGACTTTTGTGATGTGGGTGGGTTGAGGGTAAAGTGATGAGGGAAACAAAAGTCTTTGGATAGGCTAGGGGAAGAGTTTTTTTGAAAGGTTGCGATTAGGTAGGCAATCTATGAACTACAGGTATGAGGAAAATAGGTGTCAGAAAGGAATTTCATGAGCTGTATCCCTATTTACAGTATTTTATAAACACAAGCAACGTTATTTTGAAAATATATTTTGGTTTACTGGCCTATGTCTCTTTAACTGTGACTTCTTTCTGAGGAGTCCTGTGGGTCAGTCATGGTTTTATACCGACAAACTTGCTGTTGGCCATGATAACACTTGGGATGACATGTCCACAGGGTACTTTAGTATAAACTGGTATTTTTAATCAGAAAAATGAGTCTGGTTCCTACTTCAGAATTATAGGTGTCAAGTCTCGGTAAAACCTAGAAAACAACCCTATTGGTTTTCCTTTTAGTGTTCTATTCCTAATTTCCCAGTTTCCTCTTATTTCTAATAGTGAACCTAGTTGATCTTGCAGTACAGCAGCAAATTCTGAATGTTTGCTGTTGCTTGAAGTTTATCTAATTGCTGATTTTTACTGGCTATAAGAAGAACAATTTTGTTCCCTTCTTGGACTCAACAAGAATAAGTGAGTGGGGCCAATAGTTTTTTTTTTTTTTTCCCCTCTCACAAGTCTTCCAGCCCTGCAGAAAATATAACCTCAACTCAAATAGAAAAATTGCTGAAATGCTGGAATGAGTGACCCAGTATACTTAGGCCACCTCTCCATCTGAATGCTAGCCTCTGTACCTGGGGTGTACTGGGGACCACATATTAGGTTTTTGACAAATAACTGTGTGTCAAAGGCAAGAAGAGACCCTGTTGGTCATCAGAAGCAGTTTGAGATGGGACCGTCTCTGCCTATTACATACGGCATTCCTATTGTAACAAATATCCTTTTGTTACAAGGAAATATGTGAATTTGGTTAACGATCTCCCTAGGCCTAAGTTTCTATATCTTTAAAATGAAAGGGTTCGACTAGAAGATATCTAAAGTATTTTTGAGCTTTTTAATGTTCTAGGAGCCTATGGATTTCAGGCATAAATAATAGGCAATGAAGGTCTCTCTCATATCTCCTAATTATACCACAGTCTATTGCAATTCTGGCCCTGCTCTTGAATCTTCTGTTTACTAGAGACTCAGATTAACTGGAGTGAGCAGTTATCCCTCCTTGAATATTTTGGCTAATTAAAGTTTCTCTATAAAGGAAACTTGACTGCTCAAATCCCTCCTGGGCCTTCAATGGAAATATGGGTGCACATGAAGGCAGGACAGGTAAGACCAGGAGAGCCTAGTGGAATGATGGCAAGTGATAGAAACAGCTATTGGTGCAGGGTAACACCATTCAATTTCTTAGTGATTCTGGAGGTAGCTTGGGAACTGCACAGAACAAAACAAAAGGACAAGT
>NW_011888847.1:724703-734665 GCF_000151845.1 Pteropus vampyrus | reverse complement strand
TGTCAGAAAGGAATTTCATGAGCTGTATCCCTATTTACAGTATTTTATAAACACAAGCAACGTTATTTTGAAAATATATTTTGGTTTACTGGCCTATGTCTCTTTAACTGTGACTTCTTTCTGAGGAGTCCTGTGGGTCAGTCATGGTTTTATACCGACAAACTTGCTGTTGGCCATGATAACACTTGGGATGACATGTCCACAGGGTACTTTAGTATAAACTGGTATTTTTAATCAGAAAAATGAGTCTGGTTCCTACTTCAGAATTATAGGTGTCAAGTCTCGGTAAAACCTAGAAAACAACCCTATTGGTTTTCCTTTTAGTGTTCTATTCCTAATTTCCCAGTTTCCTCTTATTTCTAATAGTGAACCTAGTTGATCTTGCAGTACAGCAGCAAATTCTGAATGTTTGCTGTTGCTTGAAGTTTATCTAATTGCTGATTTTTACTGGCTATAAGAAGAACAATTTTGTTCCCTTCTTGGACTCAACAAGAATAAGTGAGTGGGGCCAATAGTTTTTTTTTTTTTTTCCCCTCTCACAAGTCTTCCAGCCCTGCAGAAAATATAACCTCAACTCAAATAGAAAAATTGCTGAAATGCTGGAATGAGTGACCCAGTATACTTAGGCCACCTCTCCATCTGAATGCTAGCCTCTGTACCTGGGGTGTACTGGGGACCACATATTAGGTTTTTGACAAATAACTGTGTGTCAAAGGCAAGAAGAGACCCTGTTGGTCATCAGAAGCAGTTTGAGATGGGACCGTCTCTGCCTATTACATACGGCATTCCTATTGTAACAAATATCCTTTTGTTACAAGGAAATATGTGAATTTGGTTAACGATCTCCCTAGGCCTAAGTTTCTATATCTTTAAAATGAAAGGGTTCGACTAGAAGATATCTAAAGTATTTTTGAGCTTTTTAATGTTCTAGGAGCCTATGGATTTCAGGCATAAATAATAGGCAATGAAGGTCTCTCTCATATCTCCTAATTATACCACAGTCTATTGCAATTCTGGCCCTGCTCTTGAATCTTCTGTTTACTAGAGACTCAGATTAACTGGAGTGAGCAGTTATCCCTCCTTGAATATTTTGGCTAATTAAAGTTTCTCTATAAAGGAAACTTGACTGCTCAAATCCCTCCTGGGCCTTCAATGGAAATATGGGTGCACATGAAGGCAGGACAGGTAAGACCAGGAGAGCCTAGTGGAATGATGGCAAGTGATAGAAACAGCTATTGGTGCAGGGTAACACCATTCAATTTCTTAGTGATTCTGGAGGTAGCTTGGGAACTGCACAGAACAAAACAAAAGGACAAGTGGGCATCAGGAATCTGGGTTGGAAGAGGATGCCACAGAGGGTTCAGGAAGAAGGCTGGAACCAACAATTCGGGAAAATCCTGGATACCTCAAGTGTCCTGTCTCAGTATCTCAGGTCAGCTCCAACCACCTGAAAGGGAAAGGCCAGTTCTCAGCCATCTTGAACAGGATGACATAATTTCTATTCCTAAGCCCGTGGTGATCACTGGAAAATATCACTCTGGCATTGAGATGTATAAATGTTGTTTGAGAACTAACACTTATTTTCAGGTGATAAAAGAATTGTCTTTCTTTCATTATTATTCCATCACTTCCAACTCACAAAAGGGCTTAGGTTTCCAAGAGCACTCACGCAATTGCCTGCCCAGTAATAGAGGTTATATTCTTTTCTGTTTTGATGGCAACATACATTTTAGGAACTTCAGCTTCCCTCTGGTGTCTCCACCTGTGCTGTGTTTGTTGGGGGTGGAAGTCTAGATCTGACTCTCTGCCCATTTTCTAAAATTAAATTCCCCTGTAAGTTTGCTCCAAATTAGATGAAAGGTCAAAATCCTGTGATAACTGGTTGATAGGAGTCAAGTTTCTTTGTGGTTTTGCTTGAAGGCACTTTTATACCACTTTCCAGGAGAACTGAGGGTTTAGCTGCTCCATCAGGCTCAGGCTTTCAGAAACACTTGCCTTCCCCTTCAGTCTTACTTTTCCTGTTTGTTTCCAGCATTGGCAGGACTTGCCCTTAATTTGGCTTGCCATTCCTCATTCTGCCAGTCTGCCCTTTCAGAACACACTTGCAGCATAGCCAGGCCGTGGGGACTCAGCATAGATCCCTTTTGCAGCAGAAAACAAGGAGTAGGAGGTAGGAGAAGGTAGCCACTGTCTCTGTCTTTTCAGGATTTTTTTTCTTCCAAGTTTTGCCAGGGGATAGAGAAACCACATAACTTATCTAAAATGGGGACATACTTTTTGAGTTGTATCTATTGATATATTTATTGATAATTGATAGTTATTGATAATTAGTTTTTGATAAGCTGGACAATTAATTACTCATGGACAATAGAACAAACCATGGCCATCCCAGACGAATAGGGATGTATGGCCCCACAGCAACGCCCTAGGCATTCTTCGGCTCTAGGCCTCTGTGTGTACCATTCTGGCTGTCAGGAATGTTCTTCTACCTCCCCCTGGTTAGTTCCTGTTCACTCATTCTTCAGGTTTTGTTCTTGATGATGACTTTTCTTCTAGGAAGATTTTTATGACTCCCTGGGGCTGGGTTAGGTGCCCTGCTTCCCAAACTTTCCTTTCCCATCAAAGCCATCATGCTATATTGTAATTTCCTGTTTTCAGCTCTGTTTCCTTCATGACGATGCACCTGGGGCTTAGGGGCTGGGCACTATTTACCTTGTCTCCACTATTACGGCACCTAACTTGGTGATTGCAGCTCAGTAAATATTTTTTGAATGCTACACTGATTTCCGCCCCCTCACCTTTTTCTGGTGCGTTGGGTCTTTAGTGCCTTCTATGGTAATACTGTAGAATTACCCGTATCTATTTTAGTTTTGGCTTCTCATTTCTGGTATTCCCTGTCCCTTGATTTTCCTCCTCACCCTTTTTATTTCCATCACACTCATCCAACTCTTTTTCCTCCCTGTTCTCCAGCTCTCATTGTGTCCTACACCCAACAGCTCAGTTTCTCCCTCAAATTTTTACCCATCTTAAAACAGTGCCTGGGTGAGTGGGTGGCTCCTTCTGTGAAAATGGAGCCCACACATAAAAGTCTCCATGCTCCGTGAGTTTGGAATAAGGAATGGGAGTCCAGGCCTTGCCAGCCTTGATCTCTGCTTCGATGTTGTGCAGGTGATAAATTACTTTTAGCAGTCCCGCATGTTTGTAAGTCTTTACCTCTGCAGTCTCATCCTTTTATGGCAGTAGATTTGAAGCAGGATTGCTGCTGGGATGATCTCTCTTGATAACACAGGTTCTATTGAATCTTCAAGCATTCTAGATTTGAGAAGTGGATAACATTGTTCTTGGTCTTCTTGAGTGCCAATAGTCCCAGAGCTATTTCCCAGGGAAAAGGATCTTGCTCAACACAGAGGTTCCTCAGAAAAGATGAGGCTAAGTTGTAAGGAGGCTGTTCCAAAGTAACTTAACTTTTTTCCTCTTCACTGTCTCTTTAGGTTTTACTTTCTGCCTCGATTGTCTTCCCTGTGTTTTGGACAATTTTGCTGCTGGCACTTGTTCTCTTTTCCTTACTTAATTCAGAGCCACAAATGGATTCTATATCTCTGTTCATCTCTGGCTTTTCTGAGCTCCTATGTTGCATCATATTCTTTAGCTTCAAAAACTGAGGGCTAGCCTTTTGGTGTACCGGAGCTGGCAGGCACTGGCCTGTGAGAGCCAAGTCTGTGCGTCTCTTCTCAGTTCTGTATTTGGTAGGTTGTGACCTATCATAGTGAGAATATTTATATCCTGGAAATCAGAAATCAGCAAGGTGTGTGTGTGTGTGTGTGTGTGTGTGTGTGTGTGTGTGTACGTGTACGTACGTGTGTGTACGTGCATGTATGTGTATGTACATATGTCTGTACTTGCACGCACCTGCCTTGTTATTAAACATTTACCAGTACCTCCACTGGCTAAGGCATCAGGATTCTAGCTCTATGTTGTTCAATATGGTATAAGCCATCTGTGGATATTTGGATCTGAATTATAATATATAAAATTAAGAATTCAGTTCCTCAGTTTCCCTAGCTACATTTTACATGCTCAGTAATAACATGTGGCTAGTAGCTGCTGTAGAGGTCAGTGCAGGTGTAGAACATTTCTGACGTCACAGAAAGTTCTGTCGGACAGCTCTGACTAGCTTTTCTGTTTGCGTTGGACATTTGGGGTCATGGTTCAATATGAGGGATGAGGGTTAGAATTAGGTATTTGTAGTCCATGGAACACATTAGCCAAAGGTAGAATTTGTAGATCAGGGGTCAGTAAACTTTTTTCTATAAAGGCTGTATGGTCTCTGTTACAATTACTCAACTCGGCTGTTGTAACACAAAAACACCCATAGGCAATACAAAGAAAACAAGCATGTCCATATTCCAATAAAACTTTGTTTACAAAAATAGGAAATAGGCCAGATTTGGCCCATTGGCCATAGTTTGCTAATCCCTGATCTATTAAGCCATCTAGTTCTGTTCATGGAACTTACACATATATTTGGAAAATCTAATCCAGGTACATTTTAGAGTTTCCAAATTTTTAAAACTTTAAAATGCAAAATTTAAAACAGACATGAAACTTAAAAGAATAGTGTGTTGAGTCCCCAAGGACACATCAACCCTTTTTTTTTAACAATTATCAGTATAAAGCAAATATTAACTCAACAACTCCCCATATACTATTTTTTTTTAAAACATATGAGAACATTATGTGTCAAAATGCAAACCTATTTCAAAAATCATTTAATAAAATAGGATATTTTTAAATCTATAAAAGGCAAACTTTGGATATTTCTGAAAGCAGTCTTATAGTATTTGATTAGCATTGGTGACTCCTGAGAAGCAGGCATTCTTAACTTACACTCTAAAATGTTGGTTGCTCTTGGTAGTGTGAGGTAGAGTTGAACATCATGGATTTGCTTCGAGGGTTAAAAATGAAACAGGCTGCATGGAACGTGCTGGCAGAATGCTTCTGCTTCTGGGTGCTTCCACAGCCCCTGGGCTGGTTTTTAACAAGCCCTGTTCCAGTTGCCAGGAGTGAGTTACAAGGCTAGTGTGAACTCAGCAGCTGTTAAAATGCAGAACCCTCCCTCTTCCCTTCTCCTTTGCCTCCTCCCCGCTTCCTTCTCTATCCCCTACTTCTGCTGGGAGGGGTCTCAAGGATGGGTTTTCTTTTGGTAAAGAGTTTCATAGAATCAGTTAGGATGGAAAAGGACCTTCATGAGCGTATTGTTCAGCTCTCACTAGAGTGATGAAGTGATGAAGAAAAGGGCTCAGAGAAGTGAAGTGGTTTACTCAAGGTCACACAGCCAGATTGTGACAGCAGAGTCTAGAACCAGGTCTCCTGACGCCTAGTTAATCACTGGCAATAAGAAGATGCAGAGTCAGCGAGGCCTGTACCAAATTACCACTGTTTCTTTCCCTTGTCTGAGTTCCATTCACTCGGGACTTACCCATCTTGCTTTTAACTATTAACTATTTCCTGGCAAAGGCATTAGTTGGCGAGTAGTGATGGTGTTACATCTCTCAGAGAAAATTGTGTTACAATAGCAGAGACTTGGGAATAGTGACAATGTTCTGATGCTGAGGAATGACTGTGGCCTTTCAGTTTGTCCTTCTGCTTCACAGTATCTTTCTTTCCTTCTGGCTCAAACCAAGCTCTGTGAATGTAAAACCTACATGCCTCTCCCTGACCACATGCAGACACTGACCTACTGACAGAAGCTTCTTTTCAGCTGCATGATAGGCTTTCTAATAAATATTCCTAATAAATGCCCACCCCTCCCCCTGAACCAGGTAGAGTTTTGGGCTGAAGTCACACTTCAGCTGCAACCCAAGTGGCTCCCTCTTTTTCTGGACTGCCATTTCACTAGAGAATGAATCAGTGATGAATCAGCAAACTTGATGAGTGAGTGATTCCTGGCATCTTATACTGTTAAAACATGAAACAAATTATGACACTCCTCTGCCTAAAACCCTTCAAAGGCTTCCTATTTTCATGAAATAAAAGATAAACTCAACCTGTCCTCAAGGCCCCGCATGCTGTGCCCTGCCCAGTTCTCCACTGTCTTCTCTCACACACTCTTTGTAATGCTGTCTTCCAGGAACTGAAAGTTGTTCCTGCCTCAGAGATTTTTACAGTACCGTTCCTCTTTCTAGAACACTGTTCCCCTGACTTTTCAACTGATTGGAGTATCTTATGTTGCACTTCAAATGTTACTTCCTCAGAAAAACCTTCTATAGCAAATTCTAAATTAAGCTGCTTTTCTTAAGCTACATAACGTGTGTTCTTGTCTGGGTTTTTGCTGATGTAATATTTTTCTTTCTACCTAGACCGTTAGCTTCATGAAGAGAAGGACAACAATTCATTTCTGAATACCTAAGCCATACTCCTTACACAAGGTGTATCCAATAAATATGTTTTTCTAATTGTTTCATATCTCTATCTGATCCCCACCTCCCCCATTCCCAATCAGAATGGGCACTGTTTTCAATATATAAAGAAGGGACCTTAGGGGGTCACAGCTCAGTGAGAGGCTGTTTCTCTAATTTTGTATTTTTCCTATATAGAATATAACATAGTTTTTAGAAACAGACTTTATTTTTTTTAGAGCAGCTGCATTATAGCAAAATTTAGCAGAAAGTACAGAGAATTTTCCCGTATACATTATGACCCCACACGTGCACTGCTTCCTGTACTATCAACATTCCCCACCAGAGTGGTACATTTTTTACTGTCGATGAGCCTACACTGACACGTCATAATCATCCAATCCATAGTTTACACTGGAGTTCATTCTTGGTGTTATATGTTCTGTGGGTTTGGACAAATGTATAAGGACACGTATCCACTATTATCGTATCATACAAAATAGTTCACTGCCATAAAAATCCTCTGTGCTCAGCCTATTCATTGCTCTCTAGCCCTTGAAAGCCACTTTTTTTTTTTTTAACAACTGTTCCCATAGTTTTTCCTTTTTTATAATCTCATCTAGTTGGAATCAGATTGTATGTAGTCTTTTCAAATTGGCTTCTTTCACTTAGTAATATTCATTTAAGGTTCTTGATATGTATATTTTTGAAGCTATAATATTATTGAACTCAGCATTTCCTCAGTGTGTGTTTCATGGAAGTTTCCTGAGCCTCTGTGTACGAAAGTGACCCACGGTCAATCACGTTGGAAAGCCTAAGTACGCTCTCCTTCTTTGGGAGGTCAAGTTCATGATGTTTAACCCATTCTTTGCTTCAGAAACTTTGCCAATAAGAGCCATTAATTCATTGTCACTGGCTGTGGTCATGAAACCTTTTGGAAACCAGCTTCTTATCTTACTCTTCTATTTTGATTCCTTCTCAGAGACAGTGACTCATTATATTATCTTTAACTTTTTCCAGTGGAAATAGTACCAGAAAGTACTTCATAAAGCAATAGTTAGCAATTCCCCATGTTCTGCGCCAAATTTAACTGTCTACCTGTTGCTGTGGTAACAACACAAACAGCCAAACACTAGATAACAAAAAACAACAGGCATAACTAACGTTTATTTTAATAAATTCATGGTTGCTTTGGGAATACTGGGCATACTGATGGTACGTTAAGTTAAGGTCTCAGAGGAATTGTGGAATGATTATAGGCAGGGTCAGTGGCTGAAAGTTTACCAGTAATTTATGCTTTTGGAGTAAATTCATGTGTTCGTCTGTCCACATTACATGGTCATGGGTCATCTAAGTGCCTGTCAAACAAGCTAACATTGGAAACTGGCTAATATCTATATTTTGCACAAGTCTGATACTGTATTGATATTTCTGTTCAAGTTTGATAACTGGCTTATCCCCTACTTGTTATCTAATGTTGGGACTCTATACTATGCATTGGCAGTATCCCCAGTGGATAATATCTGGCTGTATCATACTCCTGAGCACATCTTTTTCCTTCTTTCGGCAGTATCCTTCTTTATCTTCACTTAAATGCCTATGTGTCTCTTTTCGGTGAAGCTTTCCTTGACTCCTAACCATCCTCTTCCCATAGAACTTTATCTGAGTTTCTATTTTAATTCTCATCTCTCTCATGGTCTTATTAATCCTTGTTATGCTAGACTGCAAATTTCTTGAGGATAATTACAATGTCATATTTCTCTACTGCAGAAACTAGCCCCATGTCTAGCACATAGTAGGCATTCTGTAAATATTTGTTAAATGAAAGAAGAAAAGAGTTAATAAATCAATTACTCAAGTATATAAGGCCTTAAAAATCAGAAATTAATACTAACAGTATGAACAAATGTGAGTCTTGTTGATTGCTTTTTAGGCTCAATAAACATCAATTTGGTTGGTTAATACCTTCTAGCAAGGGCAATAAACATAATTTAGACTTTTAGGTTTCCAACTAAATGATCAAAACAGGCACATACTACTAACTTGCCTCCTAATAATAAAAGCCGGTTGTTTCACAGCTTTTGCTATGGCAAGGCACATGTATAATTTTTTGCCTAATTAACTCCATTCAGAAGTTTAGGAGTTGTTTCTTAATTTATGAAAATGATTTTAAAGTTAAGAAGTCTGAGGTTTAGGGAAACAATTTAGACTTTTCCTCTTGCACTTTTTTTCAGCACCTATGTACAACTTCGAATTTTTCTGAATTTCATTACAAGTCACTTACAATGGGTAGAGCAAAATAACTAAGAAACTAAAGATTTGAGATGGCGATAGAGATCTTATGTTGCCAAATCAAGGAGGCAAAGGATGAGAATGCTTTATGCCTTTCCTCATTCCTCATATTTGTTTTCTATTTCCCTGCAATAGCGTATAAGCCCCATCAGAGCAAGGCTGCTGTCTCATTTGGTCCCTGCTATATTCCCAGTGCCTAGTAAATGCCTGGTACATGATAGGTTTTCAAAAAATATGCATAGAACAAGTAATAGTTGACAGATGTGATCACAGTGGAGAAGAATGAGGACCTGAATCAGTAATGGCCTTGGGGAGAGTGGGGAGAAAGAAAGGGACAGTGAGAGGTCAGTTCAGATGTAGAATTGACTGCTTCTGGAACCGATTAGATGGGAGCACATTAGGAAAAGAAGGAGTTAAAGTAGCAGCGAATTTTGGAGTTTGATGGATTTAAATGGCGAACAAAGAAAAGTAAATTTTAGAAGGGAAGTTGCTGATCTCTGATTTAAGCATGTTGAGTTTGAAATTCCGGTGAGAGATCCAGAGTAGACAGTTAATGTGAAACTAGAGCTTAGAAGGAAAGTCAGGGATGGCTAAACAGATGTGATAGTTGAAGCCACAGTGTGATAGAGTGTTAATATAAAGTGAAAAGAATGAAAAGAGACTACATACCTTGAGAGGCGAAGATCTAAAATTTTTTCACTAAAAATTGAAGGTGTAATCAGAGAGGTAGACATACAACCAAGAGTGTATAGGTCGAGGAATTAAATATTGGAGAGAGTCTTAGCAAGAGCACTTGGTCAGTGGTGCTAAAGTACAGAGAAGTCCATGATGTTTAGGACTGAAAAAAAAAAAAAGATAGAATTCAGCATTTAAAACATTTGTTTAATATGAAGATAGCCGATTCTGTGGAATAGTGAGTGAGGGACAAAAGCAAGATTGCTAGAGCACTATTCAGTGCATATCTAACATACCTTATATTATTATTTAAGCCTATAGTAGGTGTGTTCAATAAATACTTGTTTGAAAGTAGAATCAGAATGCACATCCTTTTTAGAAGTAGCTGTTTTTGCTCTTCTTGACTCTCAGTACTTGCTAGATTCTCAGGAAGTTGCTGAGATTGTAGAGCTCCTTTAGTGAAGTTGAATCCAGCACTTCCCTCAAGTTGTGGTTATCTAGAGGTATCTGCCATGTGATTCATATGTAGTGTTTTCTTGCATGTCAAGCTCTAGGCTGCTAAGAGCAGTCTGCTGTCGAGGTAGATCATTATATATA
>NW_011888847.1:721376-723566 GCF_000151845.1 Pteropus vampyrus | reverse complement strand
GGTATTCAGTATGTTTAAAAATTTATTTTCAGTCTCATCATTAATATAATGATGACAGCATTTTTATTTTTATGCTTTTTTCACAAGGACTTGTTTGAGGAACACTTTAACCACTTATCCAGAAGTGATTTGGCTTTTAAACTGATACTATTTCACTAGTTGAAAATAATGTCTCTAGGAGGCAAATTTCTGGGAGGCTCAAGTCATGGCTGCTTTTCTCGGTTGTCTGTAGGATACTATGCAAATGCTGAGTTGCCTTTGGCAGAGAAAAGGGGATTGAGTCCTCTGTAACCCAGAATTTCCATAATTGAGCCATGGAGAGTATCTTGCTCTATCTTTTAGTAATTACTGTTTACCCAGAATTCACTGAAGGAACTGGTTTATAGCCTTTCTGATATGAGAACCCATTGAAAATTCTTTATTCTTGCCATTGTCTATATCTTTTTATTGAAACAGAATGAGTAAAATCTGACAGATTTGATATCAGGGAGAGAAAGGAACAGGTAGAGAGCTATGGAAGTTTGAAAAGATACATCAAAAGAAAAGGTGAATTAGATGAGGGTAAGGATGATGTATTATGAGATATATTCCTATGACTGTCTATTCAGTCTTCTCAGGGGTTATTGCCTTTGAGCAATTGTTGAAAGTTGTCGAGGGTTCTCTTCCTAGTGCCCCTGGTGAGCTTTGATTAAGTTGATTCTGAGATTCTCTTTGATTTGAGGATGATCAGGAATGCTGTGTAGCCTGAACTAGGAGCTGGCATATAATGTCTCTGCACTCAGTCATCAGTACCTTTGTCTTGCAGTGTGTTTTTTTTAAAGTTTCTCTAGACAACATTTTTATTGTATAGACTTAATATACTTGAGTCTCATATGGCTCTGTCTTTGCGTGGAGTGAGCTTTCTTCTCTGAACCCAACAATGGAGTTGTGAAAGGAAAAAAAGATTCTCGATCTCAACCATTTTCATTAATTAATATACAAACTGGGAGAGAACCCTAGGGAGATAAGTGTGTTTGGCTTGCAGGGTAGGAGAAATGATGGACTAAAGAGGAAGAAAGCCAGGGACATCCAAGGGATTGGCTGGTAGAGAGATTTCTAATGTGCCTTTTCTCCTCCCACATTACTCTGCTGATCCATTGCCTGCCTTTGTGGGCGGGCAAGCAGCAGTACCAGGCAGAAGTGATAGCACCAGAGTATTGTGAGGGCAGCTCCAGAGCCAAAGTGAGAAGCCAGTAGCTAGAACACCTGTATGTCCCCTGAGCATTCTTTTATACTGCCTTCTCCTTCTATCCAGTGGGCTGGTCATTATATCAGAGGCTGCGTATGCTTATAAACATGGCTGCAGATGAGGTGATCAGATGTTCCCTAAAGTCCAGAGGAATGCATGGTTGTGGTGCTGCTGGTGATGACGATCAGGAAATTCAGATTGCAAGTTTTGAGACTTTCTACTTTAAAGACTATTATTCTTTAACTCACCTGGAGAACAAGCAAAGCCTAAGTATTTACATCTATTCTAGGTAGATATTATTTGCGAAGCAGTTGGTAGTCCTAAGGGAATAAAAGATGAGCTCAGAAGTAAAAATGGTGAGACACATGAGGAGTGACAATTCTGTGAAAGAAATTTAACAAAGCAAATAAGCTAAACGAGAGGAAACAGAATGAACAATAATTTAACAAATAAACCTAGTAATTATCCTTAGAGAGAAAGAAGAATATTGAAAAAATTAAGCAAGGAGAAGCAGATAGTAAGAAAAATCAATTGGAAATATCAGGCACCTAAAAATAGTTTTTGAAATAAAGAACTCAGTGCATGGGCTGCATATGAGAATGGATACAGCCAAAGAACATATCATTAGACTGAAATGTTGTAACAGGAATTTTCTCAGAAGGCCCTGGAAAAGGATGAAGAGATGGCAAGTTGAGAGATGTGGAGGACTGAACTAGAAGTGTAAAATTTCCTCAGCAGAATCACAGAAGAGAAAAGACCTTTAACTGAAAAGGCACAGAGAGTGCCGAACAGGAGAGGTGACCTCACACAGAGATATTCCACAGTGACATTAAAGGATATCGAAGAAAAAGAGAACGTTCTAAAATATTTCAAAGATAAAAAACGTATTACCCAGAAGGAACAAGACAATCAGATTATAATTATACTTTATATGATTATACTTATGTATTTTATATAGTCAG
>NW_011888847.1:695238-720071 GCF_000151845.1 Pteropus vampyrus | reverse complement strand
GTATGTATTAATAGTTTATTCATTTTTATGACTCAGTAATATTCCATTGTTTAAATATACCAATATTTATTCACATTTTGCTGGAAATGTTTTTGGTTTTAATGACAAGACTGCTATGTACATACCTTTTTGTGATGTATGAAAAAATTTCTTGTATAAATACCTAGGAGTTGCTGGGGCATATGGTAGCTGTGTTAGTTTCCTCTTATTTGTTAGATTGATTACCTTTTTATTTTTCATTTGTAGGAGTTCTTTATGTATTCTGAATATGTATTCTGAATATATTTGTCAAATATATATATTTTAAGAATAGTCTGTATTTGCTTTACCTATGTTGGTGCTATGATGTTGGGTACAGAAATATTTATAATTGTTATATATTCTTGATGGATTAACCCCTTTATCATTATATAATGACCTTCTTGGTCTCTTTTGATTACTTTCAGTTTACTCTGTTTTGTTGTTGTAAGTATAGTTACCCCTGCTTTCTTTTGTTTGCCATTTACTTGAAATACTATTTCCATTGCCTTCATATTCAGTCTGTATGTGTCCTCAAAGCCCCTGGAAAATTCTGTTCCCAAAGGTGTGATCCATAGGATGCTAAGGAATGATGGTTGACTCTCCTCGGAGTCACAGCCACCTTCTTGTTAACTCCTAACTGGATCTGGCTTTATCTGGAGCCTGTCACAGTTGGGAGATGGCATGTTCAAGGGACTTGCTGTGTGCAGTTTGTTTCAGTGTCAGCATCAGGGCCCCTGTGGTTCTGGCTGCTTTGATCTTCCCTTACAGGTGTGAGACCTCATGCTCTCACACGCCACAGAGTGACTGCTGGCAAGGGAAGCAGTAGGGACCCTGAAAACCTTCCTCAACCTTGCTATGCTCCCCACTGTACCCCACTCCCTTACTGCTATGTGGATGCTGTTGTGATTGCAGTTTGTATATTAAAGGGTTTTTATATTAAAAATGTTTGGTTGGTCTAAAAATGAAAAGCACTTCATCAAGGGAAAAAAATCCAACAATGAAATTCTTGGAATAGTTTTCTCAGTAGTAGGGATGGGACGGGCACCAGTTCATCTCTCCTCCCTCACGCAGACCATCATTCACATCTGCAGGACTCAGGGCAGGGTGCAAATATAGACACTGGCCTGCAGCTTCTCCCTTCTCTTCCCATCCTTATTCCATCCAGCATGCATGGGGCCACTGCAAGCTACACCTCTGAGCTCCATCAACACCCTGCAAACAACAATCCTCAGATCTAGTGGTATGCACAGGGGGTGGGGGGTGGGGGAGGGTGGTTCATTGTAGGTAGGAAAAGGCAGATCCTGAATATTTTGGCAGGAGATTTTGGGCCCCTAGTATCAATATGTCCAGTGCGGGCTTGGGTGGTCATGTCCCTTTGGCCTTGTGGATGGCTAGATTCCTTAGCTGTAGGTGGGGCATGGCAAAAGGAGGGCCAGAGCGGGGTCCTCTACAGTGTGGTGTCTTGGGCAGGGACCTAGCTGCCCAAGTCTAAGGTCACTTCTGTCCTCATATTGTTTCATTTGTGAAATGACTGATTATGGCAGAGAAAAGGGCTCAAGTCATGCAATGATCTTATTTTATTTTTTTTCACATAAATGAGCTCTTTTAGGAATGAACAAAAATGCACTTAAAGATTATGCCTTTCTTGAGGAAATACCTTAGAGTTTTCAAACTCTTTTGTAACCACCTCGGCCCACAGCCAAGTTTCGCCCATAAGTTAGGGCTCTCCTGGGTTAGAGTACACTTCATGGACTTTGTTTTTCTCTCCTTCTGGCTTTTGCTGAGGTCAACTGCATGCCAGTCAGGGTGGCCCTGTGCTTTTGCTGAGGTCAACTGCATGCCAGTCAGGGTGGCCCTGTGCTTAGGAGTGCTGTGCTGTGCTTTGTGACTCCATTTTCCTTGATCATTTGCTTAAACTCACGCCATCAAGGCTTCACCATGATGATTGAGCACTTGCTGCCTGCGAGTGAAGTAGCTGGTCAGCTGCTGGTCCAGTCCTGCTACCAGAGGTGTCTGATATAGGCCAGTGCCCTTCATTTATGCTGACTTGTGTTTCCAATATCTCTACTTTTATGTAACTCTAGGAAGGAGACAATAGGTGATTTGAATTCTCACCTTACTCTGCCTTCTGTTAGCTGTGTGACCTTAGATAGGTCACTTAAACTGAATGTGATGTCTTCCTTTATAACAAGAGAACATATCTAACTCACAGGACTGTTTTAAGGATCTAATGAGCCAGTGTAAGTTAAAGTCTTCTAGAATGTGTAAAGCCCATTGAAATTTAAGAGATTATTATCACTGTGGTGTGAATCATTTATCATACCCCTTACAAAGTGACAGCTCTGCAGGAGAGCAGCTTTGCTCTAGAGAGGGTGGAGAGATGACAGTGGAGGATGTAATGTGAGGGCTGGGGACATGGGGAAACCAGAAGGATGGGATTGAGGAGGATGGGGCAGAACAAGCTGTCGAAGGAAATGAAAAGTGACTAGAATTCAAGATCTAGTGTTCAATACTAGTCTAGGTAATCTATGCACATTCGCTCAATTATGCTTATTATAACCTTTCAGATATTTTTCTACTTCACTTTCACCTTTTTAGAAGTACAGAAATCAAAATGATCTGGTTCCCTGATTTTTTTTGTCCTCGTCCCTTACTATTCTCTTCCATCCCCTTTTCTCTGCTCCAGCTGCACTGACCTTATTTTTCTATAACACAACGAGCTTACCTTAGCCTGAAGGCTTTTGCGTTTGCTGTTCCCTCTGCCTGGAATCCCCTTCCCTCAATATCTATATGTCTCGCTTTCTACTTTCTTCCTGTCTTTAGTCAAAAGTCACCTTTTCAGGGAGGCCTTTTGTTACCTCTTGACATTTCATATCATATCTTGCTTCCTTTATTTGTATTTTGTCATTAGCACGTGTCACTGTTTAGCATTCAATACATTTAATTTATGTAGCTTTTACGTCTTCTGTAAACTCTGCTAGAATGTGAACTCCATGAGGGCAGAATTTTTATTAACCACTGTATTTCTAGTGATTGGAATAGTGCTTCGCTTATCGTAGGCACTCAATAAATATTTATCGAATGATTGAATGAATGAATTGAAAAACAACTATGTGAGTTTCTTCACAGTTAGTTTTTGATTTCTATAAGTGGCCACCAGTGATATCATTTATCCCAACATCAAACATTTGCACAATTCCAAATGCTAAGCCTTATGTCTTTTGATTAGACTCCCTCCCACAAGGAAGCTGGTTCTTGAATTTTGATCTAAAGCTGTTCATTGAAACTCATGGAAAATAAACTGCCTTAAGCATTCCAGACATCCTAGGAAGGAGGGCCTCACACACTCGCCTGATTAGCCAACAGCCCAAGGTGGCACAGCTCAAGGTGGATGAAGGTCGCCCTGGGCCACTTGCTGAGGAAGCACTACCTTGGCTTGTGGTATTGGGGAGCCTGGGCTGGAAGCAGCTCATGCTGTATTTGGAATAGATGGAGGGAAGAATTTTGTTGGGATTTCTGCAGGGATGTGGCCTATAAAGCGTTCCCTTCACTTTATAGACAGAAGCAGTATACTCTTATTGGTATTTTTCAAGTATTCTTCCTCTTCTTCCTTCTCCCTGCCCCACCTTATGGAAGTCAGGAACATATAGCCATTTGGTAGATTCATTTTTCATAGACAGGAACTCTGCAGTATAGCTTCTGCTATTTATGAAACAACTCAGAATCTTCTGTACCCGGACCTCATCTCTATGCAAATCATTCCTACCTGGAAGTTTAAGTGACCCTAGCTAATGACACGTGTGGGGAAAATTGCCTGAAAATTCTCTAAGTGCCGAGCCAAAAATGCTTTTTGCATCTTTTTATGTAGAATATATCACTAAAAATAAGGTGATTTTTACAATATTTTTCTCCCTTTGTGTTTAATAAGGAATGTCTCAAGGTTTCATGTTGTTAAGAAAACAGAAGAAAAGGAAGCAAGAGCACACATAATGTTCTTACAAACTGAGATTTAGTGCGTTTTTATGCTCAGGGGCTGTGGGTAATGCTATTAGAGAGAAGAGAATATTATGAAGACTTTGGGTCTTCATGAAAAGGATCAAGCTGCCCTTACATTGTCTGATGTCTGAAGTGAGGAGGCTTTGAAGACCTTTAGAAGTATTTTTCCATTGCTCATCCTTTAAACCAGATTCTGGAACACAGACCATGGTATGTGGAGTCATGGGAAGTCAAGGACATCATGGTACGACCAGTGGACTTTTCTTCTGGTATCTAAGACTGAGCCTATTCAATGTTTTGAGTTGAACTCTTTGCAACAAGTTGAAAGGGTTTTAAGACCAAGATGGGCAAGGACTAGCCCAGAGAGACACAATCAGGAGCTGGCTCCTTTCCACATTGCTCCTTTCTTTAATTTGTTGAGTGCATTTCTCTTATTTGTAACTTCTGTTTTTCCTAATCTTTTCTTTCTCCTGCCCCCTCCCCCCACATCTTGCCCCAAGCAAAGCATTTGTTGGGCAGTGTCTGACTCCAGTGGCTGCCTTCAGACCTAAGCAACCTCTAGAGTTTGTTCTAGGGAGGAGCAGAACAGACCAACAGGAGGAGGAGGAGCTAGACTACAGGGTACAGGTAGAAGGGAAGAGGAGAAAAGACATGAGGACATGCAGTGTGAGGTGTGAAGGTGCCATATGTACCCTGACCATGATCCCATGAGCTTCATCCCATGGGAGAAGATTTGGGTTTATTCAGGTTGGAGGATGAGATTGTTTACTCAACATTCCTCCCACTGCAGCTCTCCCTTTCACCTTCCTGGCTGGCAAAGCTGTCCTGTTCCTATAGAGGCTCAATGTGGCAGAGATTCATTTTGCCACCTCTCTTGCAGCCAGAGTAGTAATCTTGGACAGTGGGTAGGACAGAATGTTTGCTGAGGGTCTTTGAGAAGGAAATTTTTTCCCTTTGAAAAGAGATGTGTGGAAGGAAAGATCTCCCTCTTTGTTTTTGGATTTGGTCATGCTTGCGTGTGGCATCTGGAACTGCTACAGCAACCTTGCTACCATCATGAAGGAATCATGGCTGAACACCCCAAAGGATGGCAGGGCAAAACCGTAGAAAGATCGTGGGTCCTTGGGACCATTGAACTTCCCATCCAAGTCTGGAGCATCTTATGTGATTGACTTTATTGTTTCAGCTATTTTTAGTCGAAACTTCTGCTTCTTGCAGCTGAAAGCATTTGTTGAGAATCAGCAAACAATCTCACGTTTGGCTTCAGTTACTTAATCTTGTTATATAGAAAACAGATAAAACATCCTATATATTTGTCTTCTTTCTCCAATGCCCCTTACCTTCCTGAAGCTGAACGTTCATTTCTTGAATGTCTTTATAAACTTTCCTATAAAATAAAATACTTTATGAACCCAAAGCTGTGGCCATCACACTAGAATAAAAAAATAAGTTTCAGTGATTTGTTTTTGATCTTCTAGTGAATGCTATATGATGATGGCCTAAATGAGGCAGGCCATTACTTCTGATAAGATCTTTCACATCTTGGTTATACAAGTGCAGAAGGGCCTCTCTGTTTTACTTCTCTCTCTATGTATGTCTTCCAGAAACAAGGTCGGAAGGGTTCCCCATGTTTAACACATGGAGCCCTGTAGTGCAATACAATCTTTAGTGCCATGGTCCCTGCCCATCATTACTGCTTCCGTATGTGGCGAGATAAAAATTGGTTGTTAATCTGTTTCCCCAGTTTCTTGTTTCACTCTGCTCTCTAAAAGCTTCTGGATTTACTCAGTTTCTTTGCTCTGACACCTCCAAGAAATATCCTATATTGTCTGACTGTTTCTTGGGATTTAGTGAAAGAGAATCTGGAAGAAATGGATAGAGAAGGCAATATGAGAGACTGGCCAGAATGGGACTGAAGGAGGTAGGTAGGTGAAAGTTTGAGGAAAGAGACATGTGACCAGGTCCAGTTAAGGTCAGGGAGTGGAAGGGAAACAGGCAGGGCTAGCGTTCACCCAGTTTGCACCAGGATGGCCAAATAGATTGTTCACAGCCAGTGCTCATTCTGAGAGGTCAGTACCTGGGCTGTACCTGTTGTTAATATTTTGAATATCACTTCTGGAGACATGGGTACTTTAAGAAATCTCGAAGGTATTGGCCCTCTTAGTAGTGTTTGAGATTTGAAATAAAAGTTTTAGAAAAACAACAACTTGGGATAATATTTTGAAATTTCTTTTGGTTGTGTATCTTTGGATTTTGTTTCTTTTCATTTGGTTCACTACTCTGGTACTGAAGCCCCACTTTGGGAGGTGCAACCTGAATCACTTTTTAGGGGGAAGCGTGATTGATATACTGGACTCCAATTGTTTCTATTCAAATACAGGAAACGCAGGGAGTATTTTTTCTTTAACACTTGTCTAAAGGGTTTAGAAACACTGGATTTAGCTACCTATAAAAATGTTTGCTTATTTGAGAAAAGTCTTCCTCTCTTACCAGGAAGTTTTGTAGTGCCAGGATGATGAGCCAAAAGTCTTCCAGGCTTCTCTCGGTGTGTATTTATCTTGGAATATATTCTTGCCTCTCAGAACCACTCTCTGTTAAACCAGTGTGTCTTCAACAGTTATGTTGTGAAATAATTAATATTGTATCCTAATTTTAATTTAGCTGTTACCTGCTTTTGAGTCCAAATTCAGAAATACATTCCCTCTGGCCACAAAGAAGAAAGAAAAATGACTGCAGATAGAGCTGGGACAGCCCAACGGTGTGGCAAACGGGTATGGGAACTGGGGAGAAAAATGCTAGATGGAAGTCTTTTATTTTCATATTGTTCTAGTCCAGTGCTTTCCAATAGAAATACAACATAAACCACATGCATGACCCACATATGTAATTTTAAATGTTCTAGTAGCCGCATTAAAATGTAAAAAAATAGGTGAAATTAATTTTTAAATAAAGTTACCTCAATATGTCCAAAATAGTATTGTTCTAATATGAAATCAATAGCAAAATTATTGAGATATTGTACATGCTTTTTTTAATTTTGTAGTATTTGAAATCCAGTGCACCTTTTACACTTATGGCATGTCTCAATTCAGGTGAGTCAATAGCCATCTGTAACTACTGGATACTGTATTGGACAGCATAGCTCTAGATTATTTCTAAGGATAATTATTCTGTTTTTCACTTGATGCTTACAATAGATCAAGATGGCTCCAGGTCACATAGGCTGAGATGATTTCTTTCTTTTGTCCTTCAAGGACTTCCTTGTTAATGCATTTGGGACCAATTTTTGAAATGTTTGTGATAGGGCGAGAGGAGGGAGGATTGGCTTCAACATGGAAAGGGGGATAATCTGAAAGGAGACTCAGAGCTTTATGGGCTGGCCATGGCACAGTGCTTGGTGAGGATTTGTGGTTGGCATTTATTATCCAGATGGGGCCACTTATGAAAACACATATGGGAAGTATAGTTATCAGGAATGATATGTTGTAACGGAATGAGTTCTAGATCAAGGGTCAGGAGAACTAACCACTAGTTCAGGCATTGGTCTGGGAAAAGTAAACTAATATTCACCAAGCCAGTTACAGCACTAGGCACTGTACACCCATTTTCTTATCCATTTCTTACAATTAGCCCAGTAGTTTGGTATTATAACCAACTATAGTTTACAGAAGAAGAAACCTAGCATAGAGAGGTAGAGTCCTGGCTTGTCATGGAGTCAGAAGAAAATCTCAGCTCCAATTCCAAAGCTGCTATGTTCTTAACATTATAAAACATATGCATCCATATAGCATCTCTATGGATGCTATACAGCATCTTCTATCATTTAGGGTTCACTAGGAAAGCAGAACCAGTGAGGCATGCATATAGGTATGTATGTGGTATTTGTTACAGGGAATTAGCTTATACAATTTGGGGATTGGTTAAGCAGTCTCTGTAAGGATATTGTCTTTATATCTGATGCTGGAGCTTGAAGTCCACAGGGCAAGGGGTCACAAAGGGAAGGTCATGAGCATGCTGGAAGCCACAAGCATGAGATGGAGCCGCACGAAGTCTAACTGACCCTTGTTTCTGTTCTTGTTGACTCTTACATTGGAGATAAAAGAAGTATTCTGTAGAAGCTGGGGTTCGTCATATGGAACTAAATACATATACCTGGCTCAGGAGTCAGGGAAACTAAAGGAGGATCCAGGGGAAGGTGAAGCACTTACTGGCCCAGATGCTGCTTCATAGCAATGAGCTGAATCAGCAGATCGGCAATAAAGGGAATGAATTACAAGTCGCTGCAACTTTCCTTCTGCCCTCCTGTCTTCCCAAGTATCTTCCCAGTGACTAATCCTAGCAAAGGGAATGAATGTCAAATAGCTGCAGCTTTTCTTCTGCCTTCCTGTTTTCCCAAGAATGTTCCCTGTGGCGAATCCTAACAGGAAACATAAGGGAATTCTGGGAAATGTGGTTCCTCCTATCCAAGATGACACATGACAAAGTCACCATGTAGGTGCTCAATAAAGATTTGTTGACTGGATGAATGAGTGAATGAACATATATCGTGCTGCTTTTCTTGGAAGTTCTTTGGGAGTCAGAACACCTAATCCTGGCTCTGCCTCTTACAAGACAAGCAAGTTTGAATAAGTCACTTAACCTCATGAGTCTTGGTTTCCTCATCTGTAAAACTGTGAGAATAAGTCTTGTTCTGCCTATTTAATAGTACTTTTATAAAGATCAGTTGGGGTTGATCTAAACAAAAGCACTGTGAACATTATAAAGTATAAAAGAAATGTAATGTAGTATTGCATTATTTTAATTATTAATATTGTTATTAATACTTCAGCTTTCTAATCCATCCCATGGAGTTAATAGTTCCTGACCAATTTACCTTATAGGTATGCCAGGAAGATTAAATTAGATGAAGTATGTGGAGGTACTCTGTCAGTTATGCCATTGCGTATTCTTCAAAGGCAAGACTTAATTATCATTCAGCACTTGGATACATTTACATGTTGTATTTTAGTTCTGGGCTAAATGGCTTAGAGGGACAATTGTATAATTGGAGCCATTAGTAACCCTGGGAGCTGGAGAGCAGTGGCCATTTCTTGGATGGCAGTTGTGAGCGTTGGATGAGGTTTCTGTCTTATAGGTCTGGGCGTGCATTTCATAACAGCCAAACTTGCTTAGCAGAATGAAGAAATCCCTGCGGAAGTTCTTGGTGAAGATGGCATAGAGAAAGGGGTTTGCACAGGAGTTGATGGGGTAGAACAGGACCAGGAGGATCTTTGACTTGGACACAGTGATAAGGGGCACCTTGAGGGAGGCCGAGATGCCAAAGAAAGAGATGGGGGCCATGCAGAGGAAGTCTGTGAAGATGAGCATGGCCATGCGCTTGGCGATTTTGGTGTCACTAGAAGAGGACGCAATGTTTGGGTTCCTCACTGTGAAGTAGATGTGAGTGTAGCAGCCACAGATGACCACAAAAGCCAGGACATTGAGCACAAGGAGGGACATAACATACAGCTGAGACAAGGGGCTGTCAATATCCATGGGCAGGCAGATGCTCACCTTCATGTAGCTGCTGATGCCAAAGATGGGGAAGAGGGCTACTGCAAAAGCAAAGAGCCAGCCTACCAGCATGACACTGGTAGCATGGCGGAGCTGCACCTTGCATTCCAGCTGCATGGCATGGGTGATGGTGTGCCATCTTTCCAGTGTGATGGCTGTCAGAGTGTAGACTGAGAGCTCACTGGCAAAGACGGTGAAAAAGCCAGCAGCATCACAGCCTGGTCCAGTCTGCCAGTCAATGGCATAGTTGTGGTACTGGCTTTTGGTGTGGATATCAACGGATGCTATGAGCAGCAGATAAATTCCAATGCAGAGATCGGCAAAGGCCAGGTTGCACATAAGGAACCGGGGGACTGTGAGTTTGTATTGGCTGGTAATCAGAATCACCAGCACTATGATGTTCCCAGTGATGGCCAGGATGCTAATAAACCATATCAAGATTCTGAGAATATCATACCCCATGATATCTTCACATGGATTGAATGCATCTGGCTTAGGGGAGCAAGTCACATCAACCACTTCATTGCATAAGTCATAGTCAAATTCACTGTACATCATGTCAAATCCTTTGGTGTAACTGGATTCATCGTCTTCTGCCAAAGAGACTCTCTGACCCCTATCCTGAGTCACATCAACTTCTTGCCTTAAAATAGATTTGTTGCAAATTGGATGAAGCTCAGAGCTAGAAAAATATAAAAAGGAACAGAATCAACGTCCTAGATCCAGAATGTCAAATATATCACTGTCTTTGCACAGAGTAGAAATGATGGTTTTTTTTTCCTAAGGTTGTTTTTATTTTCTACCAGTTTGTCTGCCCTTGAGGCTAAGCTTAAGGGTTAACGCTACTGACTGTAAATAAACAGAATGACTTGTGTATATATTCCTAGAGTTGGATGGCTCACTGGGGAAACCATCTGGCCACAACCTGAATGTGGGGAGGAAGGCGCCTGGGACTAGCTAAACCTTTCCTATTAAGTGCAAATAATTTACAGACCTGCTATCAACTCCACCCTCTCCTCCACCCACCTCTCAATATGCCTGAGGCAGATCTATCCCCATTCTTCTACTCTGTACTCAAGTTTCTGAAAGATCTGGACGGTTTTCTGACTTAAATGAGAATTTATTTGATTCTTTTATCTACATAAATGGAGGATCAAAGTCTTTAGTTAGTTGCCAGACAGCCCCTGTCCCTGGTTCTTTGGTACTAAGGCTACTGGGAGGTCTGCTAATTTGCTGGAAATGTTACTGAGGGCCCTGTTCTTTATTATCTCACTCTCCAGGGGCCATAATAGGCCTCAGGCATGTGCTTGGCTATAGGTAAGCCTGGTTCTCTCATAATAAACAGCTCTCTAGTGAGTGCCCAAAAGAGCACATGCAGGTTGCAAGGGGGCCTAATTTATTCCGAGATTGTAAGTCATCTCCTGGGGAGCTGGCTCTTGGGCTCACTTTTCTGTTTTAGTTTTCCCTTTAAGCCCAACTGTACAAGAGGCCTTGTCAATGGAATAGAGGCACTTTCAGAAGAGATTTGAATGACAGCCAGATGATAAATATTCTATTCAGACAGGTGAATAGTGCATGTAGAGACAGAGAAGGTAATAGTTCTTTTTTGAAGCAAAGACATCAAAGGAATGGGATGTTTCACACTAGGTCTCTTTTTGGATGGAAAAAAAGTCTCTCTCTCTCTCTGTCTGTCTCTCTCTCTGTCTCTCTGTCTCTCTGTCTCTCTGTCTCTGTCTCTCTCTTACATACACACACACCCCCTTCCTCCCTTCCTCTCTAGGGGGCCAGCTCACAGCAATGTTAAGTGACTGCATTTCTCTTAAACCTTAACATAATCCTGTATGAAAATGGGCAAGTGAGTGTTAAAACTCTTCAAAGACCCCTCAGGAGAGAGTGGCTGAGGGAGTGGAAGGCGTAAAGGTACCATTTGATACTAAAGGATGAGTGCTGTCTGTGTGTCCCAACTCGCATGGACTGAACTTTTCCCCATCAACCTCTATGAGAAGGGTTCGTTAGGGAGAACCCTTCTCTGCTTTTCTCTCATCAAGAAGTGAATTGAATTGCCAGGAAATAATTTTCTTTGGGCCTAAGGGACTCTCTCTTTCTGCTGGAGGATATGTCATCTTTTGTTTCAGAGACTGATAGGGCTTCTCACATCAGTCACAGGTTGCAACAAGGGGGCTAAGCAATTAACATACATGTTATTAAAATGCATAGAAAATCTTTTGGTTTAGTCAGAGATCTTCCAAGAAAGGTGAGGCAAGCTGAGAGATGGGCATAGAGGGGACGAGAAAATCACTCCGTGGTTCTTAATCTAACTCCTGACTCCTAAACCCTGTCACTGGATTAGCGACAGCTCAATCTAGGAACAGAAAGTAAGTCACCTAGCACCTCCAGACTGCGATTCTGTTCATTGGAACAAATTTGACTGAACCATCTAAAGACCGCCCTCCCTTCCCAGGGCTTGTATTGGCTTCTGTGAAGACTCCCATTTTTGATATTACTACCAACATAGTTTAAAGATTGGTGCTTCCCTTTCCTGAAACAGAAGTGACCCAATGATATGAATGGGAAAAGGTAAACAATGTATGTCTCTGAGATAAGATTAGAAAAATGGAAACAAGGGAAATAAATTCTTGCCCCTGCAGTCCCTTAGCAAAGCCTAGGTATCATAAAGAGTTGGGAATTAAGTTTAGGGTCAGTTTAGAAGGTGGTAGGTATTCTTAGACCTCGATAAACCAATGAACAGTTATTTGGAAAGTACACTGTGGAGTGGCCTGGAGCCTCAGCTTTAGAGAGAGACAGACCAGAGGGTATGGAGCTGAGTTTGGCTGATGTTGGTTATTTATTGTCTCTCGGTTTATTGAGTCTCGGTTTCTGTCTGTGTGAGAAGGGAATAAAAATAGCACTATTACCTTTGTGAGAGTTAAATGAGATAAAGGTGCAGAGTATTACAGTGCCTGGAGGTGTGCACTGCGCTAATATCAGCAATATGAAGGCAAATGATGGTGTTTGTTTATTGAGTTCATGTTGGGGCCTAGACCCTGTGTGGGTGCTTAGATGCATACACGGTGCATCAGTTTAAAAATCTAGCTGTGAAGAAAAGGCCTAAATAAAAGAAGTGTTAAGTAATAAAATGAGCAAAATAACCATGCAAGCTGCGTATAGAGCCACAACAAGGAAATAAGTGGTTCAATGACAAATGAGGGGTGTGGTCAACAAGGTCTTTTGGTGAGAGGCCAGGAGGGCCATTGGCCAAAACCTCACAGTCACAAGGGCCTAACATTTACACTTTGGGCGTTGTTTCCAAATGAGAATTAGACAGACAATTTCATGATGCAACTTTAAACTCGAATCTCATTGCAAAACCACGCTTATGGTATACAATGAAATGATACCATTTAAAAAATCCTGTGATTATCGTCTGAATAGCATAACTGTTTTGCTTTGTGTTATGTGTGTAAACTTGTTAAATATAAAGACTAAACATCCACTGCAACTTTCTTTTTTGGCATGTCTTAGGAGAGGTGTGGGCCTCTCCTTTGCTGTACTTGACGGGCCCTGATGGTAAGTTACCATAGAGATCTAGCGGGCGAGAGCCGAGTGGTCTAGGGGGAATAGGGAAGGCTTCAGGCCACAGGATAATGTAAAGCAGACCTGGAGATTCCTGGTTGGGAGAGCCCCGAGGCTACATATACATTACAGAGGGCAGCAAGACCAGAGGAATCATAGCTACATGGTAAGATAATATAGCCCCTGTGGTGTTGGCGCTGGGCCAGACAGTACACCATGTGCAGCTCTTACAGTGATCTTAACATCCTTTGAGATTTCTCCCAAGGGATATTCAGCTCCAGGGTTTAGGCAGTGAATTGGTATATTTCTTGCCCTGGCTGGAGTAACTCTTGTGTGGAGCACAAAAGAGGCAAGCCTCCTGCCTCAGCACAAGCCCTTAAGAGTTTTAGTTACCAGGAAGAAAATTCTCTGGCCCTTAAGTTAATCTGTGAGGAAGGCCCACTTTTTGAGAATTTCTCAGTGATGCATGAAAATTCTGAAAAGTGGCTCTCATTTCTGCAAATCTTTCAAATGGGTCTGAGTGTGAACTCCTGGTTATTTTGAAACCTTTTTAGGCTATGTTTTGTTTGTTATTTTATTTTGCTTGTGAGCGGGGGACATGTCTACATGAGCAGGTCAATGCATGTTAAAGGTTGAATAACAGAGGAGGCTGTGTTAAACAGTGAGATATCGCAGGAAAGCTGTATTAGTGCTGAGCTGCTGTATGAGTAGTGACAAGGCATCATCTGATTGACTGCACTGCATGGTGCAGATGATATCAGTTCAGGGGAGGGCGAGAGCTTTGAGGACTCCTGACATCCAATGAATGCTGCCTCTAGTGGATCCTTCGAATGTCTAGAACATGTGCAATTTCTAAAGTACTCCCTTTTCACTCTCTCCAGATCCTATGATGATCTCAACTTTATAACCAGTGACCTGTTGGGACTTAGCTCTATTTTAATTACCCTCTTTAATCAGGATGTCTTTGAATCTCACCAATCTTGCTAAGATTCAAAGGTAGATATGAAAGGCTTTGAGCGGTTGGGGTGTGTGCATCCATGTAGTGTTTATGCTTCTCCTCTCCAAAGGTGACTTTGATGGTCCCCGGGACATTAATGGAGTGCAGAGTTTGGGATGTGAAGGATAAATCCATTTTGGTGCAGAGGAAAAAGAGAACAAATATTTATTAATAATCAGCTATGAGTCAGGCCCTATGCTTGGTGTTTTTCATGTCATCTCATTTCATATTTGGTAGGTGGTCTGCCATGTGGGTAACCCTCTCCTGTGAGCCCATTTTCGAAGAAATTAGACACCCTCTGTAGTATTCAGGCTTTGGTCTAGAATATGCCTAAGGGCTTTTGTCAAGGAGATCTCCCTGCAAGTGGATTCTCTTCATGCCACAGATATGTGGAAGTTGCGGACCAAGTTCTGCATTGGGGAAATCCCAAGTGGGCTGAAGGGGTGGACATGAAAAGACTCACATTTGCCGTCTCCAGTTTGCAAAGGCACAGCAGTGGCTGGGGTAGGTGAGGCTGGCCTCCATGAGTGCCACAAAGTTGTCCAGACTGGGAAGCTTTTTTAAGTTGTAAGTTGACCTGGCCCGCAGCTTCTTAAGATTTTCTAAGCCATAGCTAGGCAGGGAATGGATCCTGGTTCTTGAAATATCTCTATAAGGAGAAGAAGTAGGCATAACCCAATTACTATGAACCTCAAATTACCTGCTCCATTAGCAGGGTATTTTGCCTTCTTATATGAGTGAGGAGGGAGACTCCCATTCATCCTACACACCTTGGTCAGATCAATGTTCAGGTCCCAGGAAATTTGGTTCATTCGAAGCCCTGGCCCTTGTGTTCATGGTAGGAGAACTCAGATAACAGGCTGCCGTGAATCCTGGATATACTTGCATCCTGGCTGTTCTGGGGCTTAACTGTCACCATCTACTCTTCTGTAGTCTATCTGTAGAATAACTACCCACTAATTTGCATAGGACCAAGGGATTCAGATCATTTCTTCCCCACCATAAAACCAGCTATAAAAGTATTTCTGATGAACTGGGGTGGAATCTGTGGCCAAATTTCAGAAAAAGGTGAGAGAACACACCGTAAGGGGAAGAAGAGTCTGGCAGGTAGTAGAAGCACCCTCAGCACAAAGTCAAGGTGGTGATAAAGAGGAGTGGTTATGAACATGGTGTATATGGCCAGACTTGCCTGTATATGTACCCTGCCCCTCTCATATTAGATTTGTGACCTTGGTCAAGTTATGTCACTTCTCCATGTTTCAGTTTTCTCAGCTGTAATATAGAAATGATAATAATTATACCTACTTCAGAGAGTTGTGAGAATTAAATGAGTTGAAACTTGCTAACAATACTTTATAAATGGCAGCTATTATCAGTAACTATTACACACACACACACACACACACACACACACACACACACACACGCAGTTGTTCTTGCTTTATGGGAGAATCTCTTCCTGGGTGAACTAGCAGAGATATACATGGAAATGAGCATAAATAGACAATTTAACCAGTTCCCTGTCCCTGGGGGATTCCGAAGTCCATTCTTTCTGGCTGTAAACCAGTGACTTAGGTGCTTTTCTGGAAGCACTATTGGTAACTGCAGCCCTCAGAACAGCCAAGATCAGTTGGTGGAGCAAGGAGATTTAAATGGTACTGTCTTAGACCTGTTGGGGCCAGCAGGTTGGCCATGAACTAATGCTTCTGATAGGGCTGGTAGCAAGTGATGAACAGGGTGGATTCATTTCAGCATTCTTGGGGACCCTTAGATATATTTGGGGAAGGAGAATCTTCTAATGTTTGCCTTTCCTATAAGTCAAAGCAGTGGGCACTCGGAGCAATGAAACTTGGGGGTGTGAATATATATTTGCTACTCCATATGTTCTCGTAGTCTCGTGAAAATTGCATTCTCAAAACCTTGTTTTCGTTGTGTCATTCATTCTCTTGCTAAAAAATTTATAATGCTTCCTGTTTTCCAATGAAACCCACCCCTAACTGCTGCCCTATTTGTCATTTCCCTTTCCCAGTCAAACTTCTTATACTTAGTTGTCCACACTTGTCACTATTTCCTCATCTCACAACCCAACCCAGTTTCTTCTCAACCCCTAGAGGAACAATAGTCACCAAGTTCACATCTTAGTTCTAACCTTCTTGATTTCTCAATTATATTTCACATGTAAAACACTCTTCCTTTTTGAGACACTCCTTGGTATCACATTCTTTTTGATTTCTTCAGGGATCGTCTTTGACTTCTTCCTGATGTTCTTTCTCCTTTCTTTAAATATTGGAGTTTCTCCAAATTCAGGCCCCTTATGACTATACATGATCTTTCCAGTGGTCTTACCTACTCCTTTGGTTTCACATACTAGGTATATGCTAATTGCTTCTGAATGTAGATTCTACTTCTGAACTCCAGGCCCAGATGATCAATTGTCCCTCAGACCTCACTGTTTTGATGACGTGCAGGTATCAAATCTGAATTTATCATCTTCCTTATAAATATGTTCCTCCTTTTGTTTTTCCCATCTTAGCAGATGACCCTTCCTTTTTCCCTTGTGAAAGATAAAATCCTGAGAGTCATTCTTGACTTCTTCTCCCTCACTTGGAATCACTTTGTTATTCTCAGAAGCCTAACTTTTACATATGTTTCAAATCAGTCCGTTCCTCTGCCACCATAATCTCTATCTAGACAAAGCCAATAATCTCATAGCTATTTTTCTCGTGACCATTATATTAGTCAGGTCTCTCCAGAGAAACAGAGTCAATAGGATATATAGAGATATATCAGAAGGGATTTATTTTGTGATTTGGCTCAAGTGATTATGGAGGCTGAGAAGTCCTACGATATGCCATTTACAAGCTGGTGGTATAATTTATTCTGAGTCCAAAGGCCTAAGAAAGGCCTAAGAACCAGGGAGGCCACTGGTCTAACTCTCAGAGTCTGAAGGTTCAGGAACCAGGAGCTCCAATGTCAGAGGCCAAGAGAAGACAGATATTCCATTTCAAGAAGAAAGCAAGCACATTTGCCTTTTTTCTGCCTTTTTGTTCAGTTCAGGTCCTCAAATGATTGGATGTTGCCCATCCACATTGGGGAGGGTGAATCTTCTTTGCTCAGTCTACTGATTCAAATGTTAATCTCTTTTGGAAACACTCTTACAGACACCAGAAATAATGTTTTACCAGCTATATGAGCATCCCATGGACCAGTCAAGTTGACACATAAAATAAACCATTATGATCATCTCTCTCTCTCTCTCCAATGCAATCTTTACACTGCAAATTGGGTGATATTTTTAAAATGCCAATCAAAGTGTGACTTCCTACTTAAAACTCTTTAATGATTCCTCGTTGCCCTTTCGATGAAGTACAAAGCATCGGATATGATACGCCAGTTATTTGCCTGGTTTTTCTCACATCAGTTCTGTGCCCTTCTCTGTGCTCTGTTCTGTATTGCAGGAGGGATGGCCTCTTCAGGTTCCATTTCCCAGGTACCACCTTGTCAATCAGCTTTCAAATAGTGCTGGTGGGAGATTGGAGTGGGGAGGAAGAATAAAGTTAGAGCATTTCTCATCCCTCCTCTGCCTCAGGCAATAGCTCCTCTGTGAGTCCAGCTGTCATTGGACAGATCTGCTGAGGATCCTGCTTCTACCTGTTGCCCCAGTTCTCGTGCTCCAGTAAGACCACATATTCAAGTGCCCCTCAAATCCTAGAATTAATATTGGTTACTTACCATTGCTAATCCCCTGTTCGATATTTAGGCAAATTTATATTTTCAGAGTTAATGATTACTTTTATGTAACATATATATATATGTGTATATATATATATGTATAATTTCACTTAGTCCTCTCCTTGTTAGATGCCAAGTAGATCAAATTCGTTAGTATATTATTCAAATACTTCTGTATGCTTACTGATTTTTTTTGCTTTCTTGTCCTATCACTACTGGGAGAAGCACATTAAAATCTCCAACTATGATTTTTGGATTTCTATACTGCTACTTTTAGTTTTGTCAATTTTTGCGTTATATATTTTTGATGACAGTTTTTTAGGTACATGAAAATTTAGAATTTTTATATCTTCCTGGTAGCTTTCTTTATATCTGGTAATATTTATCTCCTAACTCTTCGGAGGTTTCTTCTGATGGCCCCCCCGCCCCCCTAATTTTCGTCCCTAGGTTGCTTTTCTTTCCTGAACTCCAGACTCTGATGTTCAGCTGACTTTATACAATCTCTACTGGATGTTAATAGGCAAGTCAAGCTTTGAATATTATTAATCGAGCTCCTGACTTTTCCTGAAAACCTGCTCCACCTACACCTTTTCCAGTTGTTCATGTAAAAATGTTGATGTCACTTTTGACTCCTCTCTTTCTCTGTTACCTCGTATGTAAACCCTTAGCAAATTACCTTAGCTGGACCTTCCACATACATCTGGATTTTAACTGTTTCTTACAACGGTCATTGGTATGACCATGGAGTACATTTCTGGTGTTCCAAGGTTTCTTTCCTGGTTCTCTCTTGTGTATTATAAATCTTCAGAGCCAGGGTCCCTGGAGATGAAAGTCTGATCCACAAACCTTTGTCACTGTGATAAGGCTTGCTCCCTGTTGCTGAATGATCCAACTTTCATGGCCTGCTATTTACTTATACTTTTCATTGTTCCAGAGCTTCTCAACTTCCTTCTCTTCCCTAGAAGCTCTCTCTAGTTTCTCTCTTCAGTCAGTTGCTCCAGTTCTGCTATTAACAAAGTCTGGTCTGACTAAGTTCTTGTTTCATCTGGCATTTGGGCTCCTCTTTTTTTCCATAAATGTGCAAAACAAGACTGCCTGTTTGGTCTAAAACAGTTCAAGACTCCTACCAAGAAATGAGATGAAAGCATAAAAAAGTTCTTCAGGAACAGTTTAAACCAGGGCAATCATTACCTGCCATGAAAAATATTTTTCATATTTTTAAGAGCAAGCAGTACGAAACAGTACGAAAAAAAAGGACTTTTTTTTCTTAGTATGCCTTTTCCCCTTGAGTTTAGAATATAAAAAAATCACATTAATTGAAGATTTCCAAAAATAAATATCTTTTTATACTCCATGCAGAGCTATCCTATTATCTCATATACTCTGCGGTGGATTAAAGATGACTGCAGATTCTTTACACCTGTCCCATAGAGGGTTTATTTGCCCTTCGCTTGAATCCATGCTGAACTGTGATGTCTTTGGACTCAATAGAGTATGATAAAAGTGTTGTTATACCAGTTCTGGACTTTGTCTTTAAGAGCACTGATCACTTCTATATTGGTCTTATAGATCCCTAAGTCGCCATGAAAGAACTCTGAACATCCTGAGACCACCATGCTGAGAAAAGTCTAAGTCATGTGTAGAAGTCATAGAGGATGAGATTGTGTGTGTGTGTGTGTGTGTGTGTGTGTGTAGATACAAGGAGAACAGATGTAACAAATATGTGAGTGAAGGTGTTTTAAGCCACTGTTTTAGGGTAGTTTTTATGCAGCAATAGAGAATCAGAACAAGCTCCCATTGCAGTCCCTGTGATTCCATCATCTCCATCATTTTTTAATTGTTGTGGAAGTATCTTTCCTTGAAAGCCATAAAGAGCACAATAGTATTATATTTTGTGTACTTTCAGCCTCTCTCACCACTTACTATCTTTACTAGCTTTATATATTAGCTCTTTGTATTTGCATTTTATCTCTCTTTGAGGGCAGAGGGATCCTTGCATTCTCAATAGTATAGTAAACACCCAGAAAATTATTGTCTTGTTTGAAGATATGCTGGGGAGTGACCGTAGAAAGATTGGGAAAGGAAATAGATCACCCCAACCAACTGTGAGGTCTTCTAACCTCTAGCAGTTACAAAGAATCTTGTACTTTGTGTTATCTCTTTTATTGCTCCATGTTGTTTGACTTTTCATGCATATTTGTTTTTGTCTCCCCAGCCAGATTCCAGATTCTCTAAGAACAGCGATTATTAAGATATTTTTATGTTCTACACTGTATGTGGCACTAGGCTGGGCTCATGAAATCTACTTAGTAGATAGTTGTCTGATTAGCAGAGATGCTAATAAAAATCATAATAAAAATGAGTGTCTGGGATAAGTCTTACAGAGGAGCAGTTGTAAAGGGAGAGGGACACAAGGCAGACTGAGAAGAAATCTGAATTTAAAGGGTACTCAGCAAAATGGTGTTTCTGTAGCAGGCAATTTTATGTAACTGAGAGTATGAAAGGCACCAAGGAAAGAAGCAGCTTTGTGCAAATTTTACAAGGAGATAGACATGCATTAGCGAATAAGCAGATAATGGGTGGGTTGACTTGAACACAATCCAATGCATCCATGTTCGATTAGGAAGCCCACTTAGGAAGATTTGATGCCTTTCTGTCTGCTCAGTGTTCTGGATCCAGCTTGTATTTTGTATTTCTCCTTCTCACAGCTACAAAACATTTGCACTAGGTGGCTTTGCTGCTATGGGACTAAAGGCATCTTGTCAGTGTTCTGGGACCCAGATCTTTTGCTGATAGATGTTGAAAGGAGGGAATGGTTGTTAGGAGAGAGATGCAGAGTCACTTAGAGTTCAGAAAAGCAAAAGTCCTTAGAAAAAGTAGTTCCTGGGTGATAGGGGAAAAAAGTGTTTGTAGAAGTGTTTACTTAAAGCTTACTGGAAATTTGCTGGAGTGAGCCAACATGAAACCTCTCAAGACTTCCAAATTTTGGACTGGCAGAAAAATGTCTCTGGTATCTCCATGGATTAAGAAAAGTCCATAGAAATTTATATCAGCAGGGACAAAGATGAGATAAGTGGATACTGCTCAGTGTGGTTTGAGACTTAACTATACATATTCTTGTTTTTGCTCTCTGTTCCCCTAACACACACACACACACACACACACACACACACACACACACACACACACACACACACACACACACACACACACACACAATTTGTCCCCTGGCTGTGATCTTTTCACATGGCTTAGAAATCTAATGTTAGGTTTTAATTCCTTTCTAAAAGCACTTTTCACTCTTACAATGCAAATATCCCGGGAGTGTAACAAAATAAGACATTGTCAGTTATTCACATCTTCATGGCAATAGGTTCTTGTGACTATTGGCTAAAGTAGGCTTGGAGAGAGGCCAGAACATAAAGCATGGCGGTGAGGAGTTTTCAGAAGGTTTATTTTGGGCAACCATATTTTGGAGAATAAAGGATTCCACAGGGTGGGATTAGATTTCTGAGCCTTGAAAGCCAGGCAGAGGACTTTAGAATTTATATGAGCAGAGGAATGACTTATTGAAAGCTGTGTTTTTGTAAGATTAGTCTTGAGAACCTTGAGCCTGAAACATAGTAGTTGCTCATAAATACTTGCTAAATGAAGTATTTAAACAAAGTATTGGAAGGAGAAAGGATTGAAGGTAGGAAGGAGATGGAGGCTATTACAGAAATTCAGGCATAAGATAAGAGCTCTCTTCCCCACACACTGTCACTTCATTGGTTAAAAGTCAATGTATCGCATGACAGATTTATTGGGCATTTGCTCTGTTACTATAGCCTTCTGTGACAATTCCTGCAGAGCTAATTGTTCTGGGCAGTAACATTTCTCTTGCTATAGGAATGAGATACTAGGTATTATTAGGCAGGTACTATTTGTTTTTAAATCTATTCTTTATACCTAGCATAGTATTAGACGCATAGTAGGTGCTTCATCAACATCTACTAAATATATAACATATAAGACCTAATATACTCAATGAATGGTTGAGGATGTTTGCTTTATTACTGACATTCCTGGAGCTGGCTAGTTGAACAAGGGGCAAGGGGTAGTCATGGGCTGATGTTTTAAATCCTTGTTTTTCAGGCTGGTCTATCACTGCAGTCCTTCTAAGATGTCACTTTGGTTAATATTTCAGCATATGCTATATTCTGCCAGTGACTGGTTTTGAGAATTTAAATCTTGAAAAGTACCAGTGGGAGACATCATGGACGATGGCTGATGCTGAAGAGATTTAGTAATCCTAAACTGTTTCAGCATTGTTAGGATTCTTGATTTTGAGATAAAAGTGAAAAGAGAGACAGCAGTCAGTAATAAGATGCTGAGTCAGGAGAGGCAGGAGTTAAATTGTGCTCTGTGCCCCATTTAATAAAGTGTGTTATTGCTAGTGCCACAAATTTGATTTGAACAATTTCTATTTTTCCCAGCAAAGACGTTATTACAGGTCAATCATTTTCATAAGTGAGAGCACATTCTGGTGTATACTACACTGACAGATGGTTAAAAGACTTCTCTTTCATGATCCCAGGTGGAATAAAAAGGCAATTTACTGTCTATAGGACTGTGGGTACACTGGTAATGGAAGAGAATCATTCTTATACAAATAACTCAGTGTTTGAATCTGAACTATCAAATGAATCTGAGCTATAGCCAAATCAATTTGATAAACTATCAGGATACGATTATACTGGCTCCAGCTTGCAAAGGCAATGCATTAAATTTTTCCCACAGGAAACTGTTTCCCAAGGAAACAGCAATTGCTCGATTGCTTAAAAAAGAAAAAAAAAAAAAAACTAGAGTGAGTTAAGAATATCAGGTGAAAACTCAGATGGCCACTGATGTTCAAGGTCAAGACTCATGATGGGGAAATCAGGATGCTAAGCACTTCTCTGGAACTCAATGAAGTTTGTCTGTGTGCCCCTGGCTTTCTCTGCATCTGTTTCTTTTTGCAGTGAAATATCTTGCCCTTGCACCCTCAGGTGTGTTCAGAGGCTTCCTGTTTTTCACTCAACTAAAAATTTTGTTTTCTGGGAGGGAGCCATTATTGGGTTACTTGCCCTCTTCTTAACTCCCTTAGATTCCCTTGCATGTATCTACTGGGGACAAAAGACAGTCTGTCGGGGCGGAAGATTCACCACAGTTAGCTCATGGAGGAGATATTCTGGAGAGCAGGGTGAGGCTTCTCAGTTCCCAGCATTGGTGCTAGGGCAGTGATTCTCACTGTGCTTTTTGGACCAGCAACATCAACTTGACCTGGGAAATTATTAGAGCTGCAGGTTCTCAGGCCCACCCCAGACCTGCTGAATCAAAAACTCTGGGGGTGGGGATCAGCTCTCTAGGATTTTACCAGGATGCCAGGTGATTTTGACATATGATCAAATTTAGAACCACTGCTCGAGGGCAGTTGAGAACCACTCACCGCTGAGGTGGTTCATAGCTGAGTTCTACTCTGGGAGTTGCCCTCATCTAACTTTCCCAAGATTTGGCCCCTCCCCAGGGGCAGCCTGCACCCAGTTACTGTTCATGAAGAGGCCTGGCCCCTTGACTTAATGCAGTACAACTTCGAAGGGCCATCTTAACTCCAGAGCTCCCTCTGTGATCAGCTGAAGCTTCCTTTGCAAATGCATTGCAGTTTAACTTCCCTTTCATCGAGCGTTTCCCAGTAAACCTCCTGCATGTAAATATCCATACCACAGCCTCATTTGGAGAGAGGAGAATATGACCCAAGGCACAATCATAGCCTTATCCCGAGTAGCATATACTATGCACTGAGCAGTCCGTGCACGCTCCTTTGCCTACCCATTAACCCACAGCATCTGGGTGGGCTAGTCCTTAGAGCTAAACGAGCTCTAAGGCCAGTGTTTAGCTAGGGTTGGTGTATCAGACTGCAGAAGTAGGAGATAGGATAGGCCATAGAATCCCAGGTCAGCATTCAGAGAGGCTGGAAAGACATCTGCAGACTAACTTGAAGGTCCCAGAAAGGAAGCTTGATGTTAAGGTGATCAATCTTCTTTCCTCTAAGGGGAGGAGAAGGAGACTAGCAATTACTATAGACTGGGTTTTTGGCCAGGATCTTGCACATATATCCTCATACATTGAGATGGAAAGATGTAGGAATGTATTGTCACTTTCTACACTTTTAGGTCATGGCAAGTTCTTCATAATTCCTTTGGATTTTCTGTAAATTTTATTTATTTTGGCCAGATATGTTCCTGTGATAAAAGGGGTGAAAAATAAATGGGCCTGTAACCCAAGGACCCTGCAGAACTGTTTATGGTGGTAACATCCCTCTTCTTGCCAGCATTTGTGGCAGGCAGCTGGGGGATTCAGGTGTGTGTGCTCTATTAAACGCTCCAATGGGACACATTGCGTATATTGTGCCTGGGCCTGGGACGTGCTTGTGCAGCCACAGAAGATATTTCTTTTTGCTGTGTGTACGTATCATTTACTAGTGCTCTTGGGCTGGGAGTCTGGTATTTATAATTATTTCCCCTTCTATTTTAGTTCACAGCCAATTGCAAGGAGCCTTACCGAATGACTTTTAGATGTTCAGTTAGACATATTTATGTACTTTAGGCAACATGAGATGGTGGGAATACATTAAATGTGAAGCAGGACACCTCGTTTCTGGTCCAAGCTCTGTGGCTTACAATGGCAGTGTGATCTTTTAGCATGCCGCTTTTCATTTCTGGCTCTGGTTTCCTCAGCTGGAAAATGAGCTATTTGGGGATCCTGTCCAACTTAAATATTCTCGGTAGCAGACAGTGGTTAAAGTACAATGACTTAATAGTATACCTGGTACAGGTCATGTATGGAAACCTACCCCATCACAGATATGTTCTGCCATAACAGATAGAGGTGCCTATTTAGGAACATTCAAAAGCCTTAGGACTTTTAGCTAAGTGAAACTGAC
>NW_011888847.1:667151-695188 GCF_000151845.1 Pteropus vampyrus | reverse complement strand
AAGGAGACTAGCAATTACTATAGACTGGGTTTTTGGCCAGGATCTTGCACATATATCCTCATACATTGAGATGGAAAGATGTAGGAATGTATTGTCACTTTCTACACTTTTAGGTCATGGCAAGTTCTTCATAATTCCTTTGGATTTTCTGTAAATTTTATTTATTTTGGCCCGATATGTTCCTGTGATAAAAGGGGTGAAAAATAAATGGGCCTGTAACCCAAGGACCCTGCAGAACTGTTTATGGTGGTAACATCCCTCTTCTTGCCAGCATTTGTGGCAGGCAGCTGGGGGATTCAGGTGTGTGTGCTCTATTAAACGCTCCGATGGGACACATTGCGTATATTGTGCCTGGGCCTGGGACGTGCTTGTGCAGCCACAGAAGATATTTCTTTTTGCTGTGTGTACGTATCATTTACTAGTGCTCTTGGGCTGGGAGTCTGGTATTTATAATTATTTCCCCTTCTATTTTAGTTCACAGCCAATTGCAAGAAGCCTTACCGAATGACTTTTAGATGTTCAGTTAGACATATTTATGTACTTTAGGCAACATGAGATGGTGGGAATACATTAAATGTGAAGCAGGACACCTCGTTTCTGGTCCAAGCTCTGTGGCTTACAATGGCAGTGTGATCTTTTAGCATGCCGCTTTTCATTTCTGGCTCTGGTTTCCTCAGCTGGAAAATGAGCTATTTGGGGATCCTGTCCAACTTAAATATTCTCGGTAGCAGACAGTGGTTAAAGTACAATGACTTAATAGTATACCTGGTACAGGTCATGTATGGAAACCTACCCCATCACAGATATGTTCTGCCATAACAGATAGAGGTGCCTATTTAGGAACATTCAAAAGCCTTAGGACTTTTAGCTAAGTGAAACTGACCAACTGCTATTCTGGTGTTCAGAGACATCTTAGAGTCCTGAGTACTCTAAGAATAAGGAACATTAAGCATTACAAGTTCTAAGTAATTTGTCTATGAGAGTACATGAACTGTATGCCTGCACTCTCCATTTATTATGCCCTTGTCCTCCTTGGTACATAATAGCACACATCATGACCTGATATATTAAGATATGTATTTAGTTATTGTCTGACTCCTCAGTATGAGAATATAAGCTTTCTGCGAGGAAGAACTTTCTTTTGTTTCCTGTACTATTTTTGTGTGTGGCACAAGACTAACCCTTAAAAGCTATCTGTTCAATGACTAAATAAATAAATAAATAAATACATGTGCACACAATACATATATAATATTACTAAGCTTCCAGTAATATTAGAAAATAGGTATTATCGTTTTTGCCATTTTTGGGGGGAGAGGAAGCCATCGCTTAGCGAGGTGAAGGAACTGGTTCTAAACCTTGGTAGTTTGCTCTGGCACCTTTGCTTTAATCATGCTGGCAATTCCTCCTTTTGCTTATATTTCCTATCTCAAGCCAGGCATTCTGAAATAATCTTTGAACTTTTTTCTTCAAAGAGCCTAAGTCTCATGTATGGGTCACAACATACCCTTTATCATCAATAATAATCATTTTGAGAGTTTCTGCTCTACCCTATAGGGTCTAGTTTTAGAGATACGTAGGTTACAGCCTAAATGGGGAATATAAGCTTTTTGGTGAAAATGAAGTGATCTTGATAGATGGTAGGTAGGTAGGTAGATGGATGACCACACATGGTAGCTTATACTGACTCAAATAAGAGTACAGACTATTGGTTCCCAAATGCCTGAACTGACCTTAGGCAGCTACCTTAAGGTTTACATTATCTAGTAAACCTTTAGGTTTATTTGTATGCTATCTGTTTCTTTGTTCTCTATTTCTTCTTGCATCTGACTCCTTCTGGGTTCCTTTCTTCTTCCTCCAATAGATTTGTCAATAGAAATCTGTATAGGTCTTGCTTAGAGCCCAGGAAACCACATTTTCAAAAAACTCTTGCAGATTTGGGTCCCTGCAGCCAGGAAGGCTCTGGGAATCACAGGAGAAAGAATTCACTATTGGCTGTGGTTGTCCGGAAGGTGTGGGAGTTGGAATGACCCTTGTGGAAGGGCAGGGGCAGATGGGAAGAGAACAGGAAAATGTCACTCTTGGAGAGAAATAAAGATAAGGAAGCAGCGATAGGAGGAGAGGTGTTCGTGCAGGGCTATGAGGCATTAAATGCACCTTGAGAGATCTGGAATTGAGGCAGAGAAGATCCAAAAGTTAGTGTGTGTTGTATCTCATTGGCTTGAGGGAAACTCCTGGACACAAGAGAGTAAGGAAGAAGAACTATGCCTTCCCTATCAGGGAAGAGATATCTAGCAGAGTGGTTAAGAATCTGTACTGAGTCAGACCAGTTTGGTGTTAAATTTGCGCTCTAAAATTTGCACGACTTTGGGTGAGTTAGTTAACTCCTCCAGGGAAGCCAGTCTTTCCATCTCTAAAATGGGAATAATAGCTTCCACGACAGAGGTTATTATAAGGATTAAGTTAGAAAATGCATCTTAAGCTTTTAAAACACTGTGTGGGACCTGGTAAGTGCTCATTAAATGTTATTATTTTATTGGAAGTTAGAACATGGATCATCCCTAAATTGTTCCTATAAGTCTTTGCAGATGACCCAGATAAAAACTGACCTTAATTGCCAGCTTCGTCTTGAAGAGTCTCTGACTTCTAACTTATACATGTGGATCTCTTGCGCATAGTTATGGGGGAAGCTACTCACAGAATGACTGGTCCAGAGGCTCCCTGGAAAACATCATTAGGCAATTCTTCCAAATTATTGTTATCACTTAGATTCCTGGGGATGGAGTTGAGGAAAGAAGAAGGGAAACACAAAGCTATGTAAACATTGCTGTTGTAAGAGCCATTTCCCTCTAAATGGCCTGGAAGAATAGTCAGGGCTACTTACAGCTCATCTAGTTGTGTTCCATTGAATGCACAGTTGTGTATTTCTTGAATCCCATTCTTACTCAGCCATCTGAAATAAAAGGCCCATTAAAAAACCAATAATGTCGGATGCAAACAATACACGGTTTCATAATTGGAAGCATTGGAGCAAGGTCAGATAGCGCAGGTTAGTGGCATAAATAAAATGCCACCCTTCAGGCTCGAGGACAGGGATGGGAGGGAGACTGATTTATCACTGTATAACCTTTTGTAATGTTTGAAGTTTGCATTATGTGCATGTATTACCTATTCAGAGAAATAAATTATATTTAATTTTGAAAAGGCACACTTAGGCGTAGTAGCCTGGATCCCATAAGGTCTTTGCACATATCATTCATCTGCAGAGACGATACCATGAGGGGAACAAATGAAGATCTTTCTCCTCCTGAAGGACAGAAATCATAGAATTATAGGACAATTGTTTATAAAAGAACATTTTTGTATCATCTTTCTCTAAGGACTTAAGTCTCTTACCCATGCTCACCCACAGCAGCAGGTCTGGCTGTCATCAAAAAGTGATCTAATTAAGCTGTCGCACAACCTGAACGTCTCCTGTGACCCATTGGGACCTGGTTATTGGAGGTTTGTGGAGGTGTCTGTGGGTTAAGCCAGGAAGAGAAATCAATTACAGAGACTGTGGGCTGTGGCAGGGCAAGGTGGTGTGAGTGGGCATGGGAGGAGGCTCTGGGGGTGATAGGGGTTGGATGTGAAGCAGTCATCCTGATTGCGCAAAGAAGGTCAGTAAGCAGGTTTGCCTGGACAGGAGAGCCCAAGGACACCTTGGGCTGACAACTGTGCATTGCTGTGCTCCTGGATGGATCTGAAAACAAAAACAGAAATCCAGGGTCGGGAGAGCTTAGCCCCAAGAGCCTTTAACCACCTGCTCTTGATTTGCTGCCAGGTTCTTTTCTCTGTTGGGCTTAGTGGGTTTACAAATAACATGGTTCAAAAGCCGACCCAAAGAAGCTCCTGTGTGCTCAAGACTGTATTTCCTAGACTGCATTGGATAGCTAGAAAATACTTAAAATCACAGAACAACTGTATGATTTTTTTTCTTCCTCCTGAAAGCTGATTTAGCTAAAAAATCCAGACAGGAGCAAGGTAAATCTTTTATAACATTAGCAACTAGTTGATGGGTTCTGATGGCCAAGAAGTTGCTATGCACCCTCCCCGCAATCCCACCTGCCCTGCACCTACCCATGAGAAAGCCTGTCCCAGGCACATCCAGCCACCTGACTCCTTTGTCAGCCTTTCCTCAGGTAGTTAGAGGTGTGCTAGAACAGCTAACCTGTGGGATGTGGATCCTCATGGGAGTTTTGGGTCAAACAGAGGGGTCAGCAAACTTTTTCTGTATAGGGCAAGATAGTAAATTTTAGATGTTGTGGACCAAGAGGCATAATGGAGGATACTATATAGATAATTTATATAGGTACTTATAAAAGAGTTTGCACAAATTTTGACCAAATTTAAAATATAATAGTAATAATTGAGTATAATTTTTTGGGGGTGAGGGGGCTATAGGTATACTATTAAAAAGAATGGAATTGTTTGCTTGTAATGGGGGGATAACATTTTGCTTAATTTAGGTTAGATGTTAATGTTTTTTATAATCAAAAGGTTCACTTGTAGAAACCAGCTCTAGCTCATGGGCCTTAGTTGGCTGACTCTTAATCTAACACAAGAGGTATGTAAATTCATACAATTTCATCCGCTTTTCTATAGACTAGATATTATATATATACTATATATATATATTTTTGGCATATATATGTCCTGAAAAAATATGTCACTATGATTAATAATATACAAACTAATTTAAAAGAATTATTGTATTCAAAGTAGCCCTTTGTCTTCATGGATTTTTGCAATCAACAAATACCATAAAATGGGGTGGTAGTGGTGGTGGCAATTTTTGATGTCTATAATAAATCATCATACAAAAACCAAATTATGTTCAGAACTCCTGCCCTGGGGTTTATGTTAGCTTGTCGGACTCTCAAACTAATAACACAAAGAAGCTAACATTTAGTAAGTATACTCTTAGTCTCTTAAGAGGGATAGTGCTGGTTTTAAAACCTGATGATGAAGATGATGACAATAACCTGGGCAGAGTGTCAGCTAAAGACTAACTGAATCATGGTTTTTCTTAATCTTTTGTGTCCCTAGTGTGTTCACTCAGTAGAGGCTCAGTAGGCTCCAGAAGCAGAGTCTGCCCTTAGCCCAAAGAATGAAGGTGCTAGAGGGACCTGGCCCATTAAATCTCATTGATGGGCAGGCAAGTGAAACAGAAGCCAACTGAGGAAGGGAAGAAACACACATGAAGTACAATCTCATTTCACTTTGTCTGAATTAGGCCTTTATGCTGGTTGGCTATAACTAGATGCGTTCCCCATTTGTAACCTCTGGTTGCACAGGCAGGGTGGGGGTGGGGAAGGGCTCAGAGGCCTCCACACAGTAGGCTTTTATTGCTCATTTCTCTCTGAGTCACTAGCCAAGTGTCTGATAATCCTTCATTGTTGGATGTATATGTATGTGTGTGTGTGTGTGTGTATAATGGGTGTGTATGTGTGTGTGTATATATGTACGTATGTGTACGTATGTAAGTAAGTAAGTAAGTAAATGAATGGGGTCTCAGGATTTCAAAAAATGCCAATGCATAGAAAACCTTTTCAGTCATCAGTGCCATTTTGCCATGCTTTTTTTTTTTTTTTTTTCCTGAGTGCCCTTTGATGTCTCCAGTGGGGGAAAGTGCTCCTGCATCCAGTTGTAACACCCAAACTAAGAACAATTGGAGTCTTAAGCTGTGTTGGTTGAGTATAGATTTTCTGATTCTATTATTTATAGATTAAGAACCATCTGAGGTTAAGAGCAATAGATTTTGTTCTCACAAATGTGAATATAACCTTTAGAGACGTGTCTGAAAAGTTTTGACTCTTAAGAAAGTGATCCTCTTTAGGAAAGTATGTTCTAAATTCTGGGGGACCACAGAGCATGCATGAATAGGAGTCAGAGAAGAACAGTTATGATCTGTAAATTTCTTCTGTAGGTTTAGGTTTGTAAGGGTCCATCATAAATTCTTTGTCAGGTTCTCTGTCTCTACTTAGGAAGAGGTAAGACTAGGAAGATCAGGATGCCTTCCCTTCTGTCTTATGTTCTGGACAAAAATGATGTATGTCAACACACAAAACTGTGAGAATGACATTAGGACCCTTCCGCTTAATTATACTTTTCTAGAAAAATATTCTGTTGATAAGTTTGCCATGTTTTAAGATTAACTAATTTTGAATCACTGTGTTTAAAAATGGCACATATGATTAGAGCAAGATTTCAAGAAGCACAAGGATCCAGGTATAACTGACTACATTGATCGCTAATCTTCTGCCTGTATGATGTAGCCCAGGAGTCCTTTAACTGTTGCATTTGTGTGTTACATCTATTCGGCCTATGTTATCAGATACTCACTAGTTTCCAAAAGCTCCTTTTGTATTTCTTCTCTTTCCTCCTTCTCTTCCTGGCCTTGATGATTCTGTTTCCTCTGCTTGCCTTTCGTCAGTGCTCTGGCAAAATCCCACTCATCTATTAAAGTCTCCTTTCTCAGCCTCATTTTCCTTATTTTTAACTTATCCTTCAGCCTCACCTCACAGGCCAGTCAGAATAAATTATTCTTTCTTTTTTCTTAGAGTAATTGTTTTTATTTTGCACGTTTAATTTTATTTGTGTTTTAGTTAATTTCTTTGGCTTTCCCATTCTCTCATACCTCCCACACCCCTATTAACTCATTGCAACACACACATACAAATTCCAAATATCATGAGCATACTAAATGAAAGGATTAGGTATTACCTATAATTTCTGTCCTAATACTGTGTACTCTGAATACATGCCTTCGATTTTCTTTTTCCCTTTAAACATCTAGTTCCTTTGCTAGTCTCTTTTAACCTTTTCCCTTGTTTTCTGTAATCAAATACTGTACTTAGGTTTTTTCTTTGACGACTTCATCTCTACTATTTCTCATTCCCTCTCTCTCTCCTTCTCCCTCTCCTCTCTCTTTGTCTCCCTCTCTCTCTTGCTGGGTCTCTGAATCATATTATTGCTTTGAAAAGGCTGAAAATTTTTTCCAGACTGGAACTTCCCTTTTGTACATAGTGGCATATAAACACATGCACACACACATACACACACACTTTAAAAATGCAACAATTTGTGAAATAGAAAGATAACATGCTTCCCTTACAGACGTAATTCCATTTATCAGTTCCCCAAATGTCATTCTGTTCATCTAACGTCTAAGGATCCCACAAACACTTGTGTAGCCCCTGGTGCCCTATTTCTTGGACATCTTGAGAAGTGGGTAAACTGCCACATAGGCTACTGGCACAAAAGATTACAAGGTAGTTCATTAATGACACAGAGTACATTAAAAACTTTTGCAAAAGGCAGAGGGAGTAACTCAAGCTCATTAAAAAACGTGGTTGTTCCAAGAAAATGAGAAGTCATATTACGCTCAGCATGGGGCTGAGCAGGAGCTGCTTGGCATAGTTATGAGGGAATATCCATATTTTCCTGGATTCAGCCTCCTTCCTGTCTTTTTCTTGGGGCAACAAAAGCCTTGCCAGGCAATAACTAGCTTTATTGATGCATGAGTTATTCTGTCCTTCGGAACAGATGTTGCATCACAGGAGACCATCATTCAAAGAGCAATTTTAAATACTTGAATCACACCACAGAATCATAAATTATTAACACGACTCCATGTTGTGATTCTGAAATGTAAAGATGGGAAATGAGAGAAAAAACACAGAACTAGGGAGAAATTTAAATGGTGAAATGCTGAAGTTACCCAAACAAAAAAGGACCATCCTATTACGAGAAAGATGATTAAATGAAAAGTCAAATGTTATCCCCACTCGGTTTTTTTCCTTTACTTACAGAATCATACTTTCAAAACTCAGCCCCACGAAAGAATTTCTTTCAACTGTGTGGATGTTTATGTTGTCTTGAATGTCTCTAGAAGAAAGTACAGACATGTTAGATATTTCTGTCAGTTCCAGTCATGTACCCTTCTCACATGTAGTTGACTTGGCAGGATGTGGTCTTTAGCTGAGGTAATGTTTAAAGAGTTGTTCTGAAGGATGATGAGTTCAGGGTTTGAGAAATAAGTGACATCTAATTTATTTTTAGTATATCAGTTATTAACAATGGAATTTTACACATGCAGTATCTACTCTCTGAAAGTTTTCTTAGCTAATTTCACTGTGTTAAGGTGCTAACATATTCACTTATTATCCTTGCTTCCACAGTTGGTGTCTGCTCAGTATGACAAAGACACTTAAGCCAACTTTTCATCTCCATATAAAACTTCTCCAATCACCTTACTTGGGCCTTTATCTTTCTCTCATCTTACAGCTAATTTTCTTCTTTCTTTTCTCCTTGGGTCACAGAAAAATGTTGTCATTGTTTTTTCTCTTCCTGAACAAAAGGATGGAGAAAGTCTCATTTTTTTCTCTTTGTGTTCCTCATCTTCCCATCAAGAATCCCTTTTGGGTCTGGTTTAACATATAAATGTAGAAGGAGTAAACTGCTTGGAACAATTTGAAAAATTTGGTGAGATTTTCTATCTTTCTTTGTCCCTCCCAATTTTTACCCCTCCTCCTTTCTTAGTTCCTTATGTCCCTTCCCTAACATTTCCTTTTGGGTCTGTCCAGATTCTTATAGTTTTGAAAATAAACTTGTCACTATACATTGCCTTTTTTCCTCTTTCACAATACAGATGTCTTGGCAAAAGGCAAATACATGATGTCATACAATGTATGAATTTGTCAGATTCATTTATGGTTTATTTGTGCCTACGGCATGGTAATTCTAGAGGGACAAGGAGAAGATGGTGGAAGATGGGAGAGTTACAGGGGGAAGGAATACAAGGCATTGAATAGTGAAGAGAGGAGAGACTTCTTGATTTGCTACAAGCTGGCTGTTGACATCTGTCTTCTTGAGGAGCCTGCTGACTTCCTCCAAACTGAGATTAGCTAGCCTTCAGGTGAAACCAAGGACACTTGATGGTGTCTTTCTGTCTCTGCTTACCCAGAGCAACATATTTGAAAGATGTAGACTAAACAATGCATATTACAGGCACAGAGACTGTTGGGCAAGACAGCTGTTGAGTAAAGAGTTGGTAACTCTTCAAGTAAAAACTTACAATAGAACCTTTTGGAGAGATTGAATCTTGCGAACAGTTGGCAAGTGCTTAATACCTGTGTTGGATATTAACCTAGAGAGAGAAAAAATGAGAGTGAGGTAAAAATAAAGCTGGCTATTTTAACAATTGCTAAAGTATAAGCTTTCCAAATTTAAAATACCAATTCTGAGCTATGAAAAAAACCTACCAGAAAATCCCATAATATACCCGAATCATGCTCTTGTTTTCTATTTTAAGGCTCAAACTAAGGTCTGGTAAGCTATTGATTCTTTAGAAAAATGAAACCTTCACTTCAGGAACAAAGGGGCTAGTATGCTTCAATATGCCCCCCCTCCCTTTTTAAGATTGAGAAATTAATATGATCCAGAAGAATTTGCAACTAGATAACAAAGTTTTCCTAAATCATTCTTTGTTTCTAACCTGTTCATACTCTTTGGGGGGAACTGCTCCTTCCCCATTTTAAATGATTCTGTTGAGATTACAACATGAGATCCAAGCCCTTTCAACCCAGAGTATGCATGTGATCTAATGTGGGCCAGACTCTCTCCTAGGAAAAGCTTGGAGTTTAGTTAGTGCTGAGTCCACTGATGCCGTCACCCTTAAGAGATGGTTCATAAATTTCTACAGTTGAAATTTCCAGAGCATTGGATCCTTCCTAAGGTCTGCTTGGCTTGGCCTGGGTTCCCCAGGAAGCAGAGCCCGAGGTGAAGGTTGGCATGTAGGTAGTACATTTGATAACATGAGTTCAGAGAGTTTGCGGCGGGGAGAATGAAACAGAGAGGGACAAAAGATAATACAAGGATGAGTTACTGAGTTAGCCACCACTACTGGTGACTTGTCCTTAATGCTAAGGACTTGATTTAGGACATTTTCAAAAGGGAAATCTCAGAACCGTTGCTCCAAATAGGGGCATTTGTCCAGTGACTACTATTTTCTATTGGTCAAATGTGTCCCCATGGTGTTAACTCTCCACTTCTGCCTTGCACACTTGCGAGTGCCCAGTAAGTTTCTGCCGGACATCTCTTAGAGTGTTACAGAAGAATCCCCAGGATAGGAAATGAATAGTATACAAGGCCAGACTGGGTGCTGTCCAGTTGCACCTGCATTAAACTGGTTGAAATTTGGGTGGAATTGGCTGCCACAGCAGTGGTGAAGAGTGTTTTGAAGTGGCACATGAGAGTTGTCTGACACCCTGTTCTTCAGCATTTCCTCCCTCCTGTGAGTTACTCAGAATCCTTTCAGTACCTCCCTACTCCCATTGACCTTTTCTGTGTGTGGTTTACCTAAGCCAGAGTTGGTCACGATAACTTGCAATTTAAAAACTTTCACTGCTACACTCATCGTTGTGAAGGATTATGTGTCTTTTTGGGCTTCGGATTTTAGAGTTGACTTTGGTGTCTTCTTCTCTGCTTCTATATTCAGAGAGTCAGGGAGTTCTGCCTATGGGTTATCTGTAATGGTTCTCAAGTGTTTAGTTCCTCTCGTTTCCCAGTTATCCACATAGAACACGTATTGGTCAGTTCTTTTGATTATGTTCTTCAACTGCCCTTGAGATGGTCTCCCTTTTTTTTTTTAATTTAGGGTAAGGGGTTTTTAACATGCTTTTTTTTTTTTTGAGGATTTGTTGTATTGCTTATTTTTAAAATTTTACACACAGAAAAATGAACTATGATAGAGATATGAGTTAAGACTGTGTAACCACCAGCACACTAAAGATACAGAACAGTCCCATCACCCTCCACACTACATTGTGTTACCCCTTTGTAGTTAACCTTTCCTTCTACCTCCTATCCATAGCAACTGCTGGTCAGTTTCTGTTCCTATAATTTTGCCTTTTCCAAAGTGTCATATCAGTGCCATCATGTATTATGCAGCTTTTTGAATTTGTCTTTTTTCACACAGTATGATGCATTGAGATTCTTCCATGTTGTGTATATCAGTAGTTCGTTGTTTTTTATTGCTGAGTAATATCCATTGTATGGATGTACCACAGTTTATCCATTCATCAGTTGAGGGACACATAGGTTGTTTGCAGTTTTTGTGATTATAAAAGAAGCCGCTTTAACATTTGTGTATAGTTTGTGCATGTGTGTGTGTGAGAGAGAGAGAGAGAGCGAGAGAGAGATGGGGAGGGGTTGGGAACATTTTTATTTCTCTTGAGTAAGTATCTATGAGTGGGATTCCTGGGTGGTAAATATACATGGTAAATGTATATTTAAATTAGTTGGAAAGTGCGAAACTGTTTTCCTAAGTGGCTGTACCATTTGGTATTCCCACCAGCAATGTATGAGAGTTGCTCTGTATCTTTGGTTATGTTAAAAAATATATTCTTTGAATGTAAAAGTAATGCATATTTATTATGGGACTTATGAAAAATATGAAAACATCTATAGAAGAAAGTAAAAATCATCTCTAGTTTCAATACCCAGAGGTAGCTTCTGTTAACCTTGGAGTTTGAAGTGTCATTCAGAACAAATAGGTTTCATGGTTGTTCTTCATAATCTCTGAGAGTCTGTTCATTGTCAACAGAAACATTGCAGTAACTAAAAACATACTAGCTTGACATGGTTCTGTTCCACATTTATTATTTAATCATATCTATCCTTCTATTTTTGATCTCTTCCTATGTGTCTTTGCAGTATTCCCATAATGAGACGTCAACCCAAGGACCATATTTAATATTCTCTGACAATCTATACCAGGGGTCCCCAACCTCTGTGGTACCAGTCCATGGCCTGTTAGGAACTGGGCCACATAGCAGGGAGTGAGTGGTGGGCAAGTGGGCAAAGCTTCTGTATTTGCAGCCGCTCCCCGGCACTAGCATCATGGTCTCAGCTCCACCTCAGATCCTCAGGCATTAGATTCTCATAGGAGCACTGGTCCTTGGTGCCAAAATGGTTGGGGACCGCTGATCTATAAAGCTGTGTGCAGATTTGGAATGCAGTATGTGTTCATAAAATATTGGGTAATTGGTTGATGTTTCTAAAACGTTTCTAAATGTTTCTGAAACATTTACTTCTTTCACCAAAATGTATTAAATCTCTTATTTTGTTTATTTATATAACAGTTAAGTATTACTGCTACTTGGAGTAATCTTAAACAGAGACAGGGGTGTCTGGAGGCCAGGAATAAGGTGAACCAGCATGCCAACTCTGGCATAAATTAGGCCATTTCCTATCTCTAGACTGGAAAGGATGCGGAGTGGGTGAATATCAAAGTACACATTGTATCAGACACCTCTGTGCCCTACCTCACATCCTGTTGGTTCATCTTTTCCTCTAGCTGTTACCGTCTTTTACTCTAGTAACCAGCTACATACAGATTTAACTTGGCAGACACTGACCGCAGCTATTCTAGTGTCTCTCATTTTCTGTTCTGGACTTCTGTGCCACCTGTGAGTGAGACACTGATAGGAATCTGCTCACCCATTCTAAGGCATGTGCAAGTCGAGAAGTGCAAAGACGTTAGCACTCCATAGGGCAACTCTTGACTGAACTCTTCTCTTTTATTTCCCAAGTGAATGGTTCTGAATATATTCTAAATGACACCTTAAAGGGCCTCCAGCATGACTGAGCTCTAATTTCCTGATGATCAACTGGTAATATATTCCTGAGTTGGTTCTTTATCTTTCTATGTTCTCTTTTGCTTAGTCATCTAATTTCTTTCCTTGGATTTGGGTGTAAAAATGAACTACTTGTATTAAGTCCTCGCTCAGGAGGACCTATGCTAAGACAAATACCGAATTTCATATTTTGCATGGATTCACTGATAGTTGCTGTCTCTGTTTACCCCAAATTTGTCTCCCGTTTCAGCCAAGTCCTGTTTCTTTTCCTTCATTTATAGTAAAGTTGTCTGCATATGCCGTCTTCATTTTCTTATATTCCATTCATCGAACCTGCTCCAATTTGTTTTTATCCTACACCTCTCCACCGAAACTACTTTTGTCATGTTCTTGAGTCATCAACCCACAACCAATATATCTGATGAACAATTTAAATTCTCATATTTTAGACCTTTTAGGAGAATTCGGTACTCTTTGCCAGTCTCTCTCTTCTATTAGTTTCTGTGGTATTACACTCTTCTGTTATTTCTCCTCTTTCTCTGTTGCTCCTTTTGTTGTTGTTGACTCCCCCTCCTCTATATGTGTTCTGAACCTTTTGCCTTTTTTCTCTTTAATCTTACTAGGAAGATGTCATTTCCTGTGGCTTTACGTACTGTCGACATATGGTGACAATGCCTAGATTCGTACTTAACTCCTGACCTTTCTGCTCTGCCTCTAATTAAAGTTTACTGCACGTATCCTTCTGACTGTTTTATTAATATAACAATCTAAACTTGTTCCCCCATCACTTTCAATAAACTGCTCCTCCTTAGTTCTTCCTCATAAATAGCACTCCTGTCTATCAATTGTTTGTTAGAAATGTGACAGTTAAACTTGACTTCTTCGCCTTCATTCACCAACATCCAATCCATCTCCAAAGTCCTTTTAACTTCTACTTCCCAAATATTTCTTGATTCCACACAATTTCTTCCATCTCTACTGACACCACGCTAGAACAAGCAACCGTTATCTTTTCTCTAGATTTCTATGGTGGTCTCTTGCTTTCCACACATTTAAGCTTCTTTTCTAATCCATTTTCTACATAGCACACAGAATTCTTTAAAAAAAAAAAAAAAAAAAGTAAGTCAGATTGCTTTACTTTTCTGCTTTTTTTTTTTTTTTAGTTCTTTCCCATAGTAAAATTTATACTCCTTACTGCCTACTCTTGCCCCATCATCTCATGCCGTTCTCCTAATACACTTCAGCACCAGTGGCTTTCTCTCAGTTCCTCAGATGTACTCGGTTCTTGCTTGCCTTTAGGCATTTGCACATGCTCTGTCTGGAAGGCTCACCATGCACTCCTCACTTGGCCAACCTCAATTTAAACTTCAGGGTTTGGCTGCAAATATAATTTCTTCAGAGAAGAGCTGCCTGACTGCCAATCTAAATTAAGCCCCCTGATTTATTCCCAATATAATCATGTTCTTTTTAGCACTTTTCATTTTTAGCACTCATTAAATTCTGAACGATATATAAATTTGTGTTTGTTGGTTTGTTTGTTTGTTTATTTATTTATTTATTTATTTAGTGTCTGTCTCTTCAACCAGACTGTGAGTGGCATGAGGGCATAAATCATATTTTTCCTGAAAATGCAATGTTGGCACAGTAGTTGGCACACATGATGTGCTCGATGTTTATCAGGCCAGGCAATGTGCCAAGTGCTATGTACGTATGTTCATCACACCTAAGAATTTATATAATTGGAGAGAAGCATTTCTGATTGTCAATGAGAAAGGTACAAATGCACTATTTAATATCAATAGCATGAGCTTCCAAAGCCACTGTACCTATAGGGTATCTATAAATGTTTATATATGCACACTGAAATCTTTGGTCTTTCTAGAAAAGAAAACACACAGAAAACATGGCTAAAATTATTCCAGTAGTACTGAGTTAAAGACACTTAAAAAGATCTAGTGACCATTTAGTAAGATAGATTACTGATGATAACTCTGTACCTGAGACTCTTATAACCCCAAGATAACTCAGGAAATGGAGTTCGGATGAACACTTAGTTTTCAATTCACTTTTCCCCTTTGATCAATAAATTCATGTCTGATGGAGGGTGGAAGTGGGTAATCAGCTAGGAGCTCTATGTCTCAATGGATTTGCTTTAGTCAACTGCCTGCTGCAAAATTATTTTGATTCACTCAAATGTGGTTTATCTTCAGAAATAGGTAGAGGCCTGAGGGTGAAATGTCAGCAAATATTAGTTATGCAAATAGATCTCCTGTAGAAAGGTAACTGACTCACAGTTCTCTCCTCTCAACAGCCAGTTGCACATTCTGAGCTGGTGTTAACACCTTTCATGCCTGACTTTTTGGTTACAATAACGAAAATAGGCACCTCTCCTGTCAGGATGAATTTAGTGAGGGTCCTTCAGTTGCTGGGAACTGGTCCCACTATGTCCTGCTACCTAACAAGATAGTACACTTGCCTTTCATGAACGGGTGACCCCACGTCTAAAGCTCATTGTTCTAAACATCACTAATACTTTCATTAATCTTCAGGAGTGCTGGTGGGTTGTTTTTTCTTAAATTAACAGTGTGTATGTTTACTTGTGTTGCATGGACTATATGCCTTTCTTCATATAATCTCCATTCCATCCAAGAGAGGATGCCAAAGACCATGCCCTGTCTCAGGGAGCTTGTAGGTAAATCAAAGAGTTAAGACTAGTACAGATGAAATACTCAGACTGATCTAGTACTAAACTGTATGACTGTGACTAGAATTCAGAAGTCAGAGAAGGGGAAAGCAGTGTGAGTTGGAATTGTCATGGAGGATTTGTAGGAAGTAGAGCAAACCAGATTTCAAAGAGCATAGAGCTTGCTGGCCTGAACTGGAGCAGTGAGAGGGTGTAGCTAGATGACAGGACTGATGTGGGAGGCGGGGCACAGAGGGAGATAGAACTGAAAGGGAAAGAGGAGGCAGTTTCTCAAGAACCTTTAAAACTAGGCAGAGAAGTGTAGACTTGATGGGTAGGTGATTGGAAGCTATTTTTGAATGTTGAAGGGGAAAGTAAGAAGATGTGGGGACTCCCTGGTCAGAGCGGGCCCATGTTTTCACCATCTCCAAACCCTGAGACTTCATATTAGTGGTCAGGACAAACCAGTGGGTGGTTACTGAAAACCTACTGCATAACCACTGGACTGGGAAAATTTAGGAAGTATAAAATGTTCCTCTCCATCACATATGTTAACCAAGAATGTAATTATCTCTATTGTACCCCAAATCTACCATGTCAGGGAATGATCAGATCTGAGACTGTGCAAACCAGCTCTCTTTTAAGTTTGTGAAGTGAGGCAGAACCGTAGTTAATGTCATGGCCTGGATGGCTTGTTGAGATGCTTTAGGCAAATTTGATTTAGGATGGGGATGCTGCCCATTGTGTGTCCAGAGCAGGGAGTCTATCATTTTTGCCAAAATACATTTTCTAGAAGCCAAGGCTGAGGATTTGAACTTGAACTCTTTTTCTACCTTATAATTGATTTCCCATGGTATAGGATTTGTTTGTACCTAATGTCTTTTTCTTTCTTTTAAAAAATTTTTATATTTTTAATTACATTTTCTAGTCCCCTAGATAAAATGAACTCCTTCTTACTGACCACTCTGGGAGAACTTAGTTATCCAGTGATGAATAACAAGAAGAATAGACTATGCTTAATTAATTTATGAAAAGACTCCTTACCTTTTGAGGTTCAGTTTTATCGAGATTTCTATTAACTACAGATCCTTATTGAGTGGGAATTTATATCTCTGCATATACCATTATAAAAGATGCTAACATGTACTTTCTGAATCATTAAAGAGTTGGTTAGGTGTAGAATCACACAGTCTTGGAGTTAGATGGGAATGTGTGTAAGAAGCTGTGGTACAATGATAAGGGCTTTAGACTTAAGATTAGGGACTTTGAATCTGAGTGCCTTCTCTCTCACTAGCTGGTTGATACTGGGCAGTTCACTTATCTTTTCAGAGCCTCAGTTTCTCTTTTGGTGAAATGATTCTGTGTAAGGAATTACATGAGACAGTAGGAGAGCCTGGTTTCCTGCCTCGTCAGTCTCATGCCTTCACAACTGTAACTATTAATTCATATTCAGCTCAAACTTGCCTCAGTCTCCATGGAAACCAGACTCCTTAGCAATCAGGGGGAATTTAATGAGCCCAAGGGCAGGATTTTGAAGAGCTCAGCCGTATTAGCATGTCTGCAGATTCTGTTTTGACCTATTATTCTGGTTTAACAACTGGGCTCTGGTCCTATTCTCGGGGCATGCAATATAGCTTCCAAACCAGCAGCTCTGGTTTTGGTTCAAGTCCTGGCTCTACCACTTTTTAAGATGTATGGCCTAAAGAGGTATGGCCTTAAAGGATATAGGACTCAGATCCTTATCTCCCAGGGAAATGATAAGATTTACCTTGCAAGAAACCTTAGCACCCATATTCAAGGCCTGTTACTGGTCATGCTCCAGCCTTATATTCTGTCTGTTAAAATTGAGACCCTGCCTGATATCCCTGTTCCCCTAGGACCATGTCTTGCCTTCCCCACTTGGGTATGTTATTCCCCTGTCCAGTTCCCTGTTGCCTCTGTGGGGCCTCCATGATACCTGAATGAACTGGCCTGTTATCTACTGCCCAAGGCTCCTTATGCCCTATTAGAACCACTGGAAGCTACATCTACACGTCCCAGGTTCATCCTGCACCCTTTCTCTAATTTCTTTCTGCATTTTCTGATAAACTTGTCTGGATCAACCTTCTTGCCAGTCTTGATTCTGCTTAGTCTTTGGGTCTTGATTGTATTACCACATAGAGGTTTGTTGGTCATCTCAAGGGGAATTTCTACAGAGAATTGACCAAGTTGATGATGATTTACACATTTTTTTTTTTTTACAAAAATATAAGTGATCCAAATCTGTTGACTTTTTCTGTGATGACAAATGGCTGTCAAATAACGCTGTAAAGCAGATATTTTCGAATTAGACACATGTGATTTGTCTCTTTAAGAGAAAGGTGATGTAATAATAATGAGGAAGAATAAAACAGCATTTGAAAAAATCTGTGCTGTAGAGAGCATTTGGAAAACATGGATGGAAATGGTTAATTTATTGCTGAAAATGATACATGTCATCATTTGTACAAATTCTCATATTTCATGTTTTGAAAACAAGGAAATACTACTTTCTAACTCATTTAAGTTGTTGTATTGAGTTTTGAATACTTTCATTAGAGATATAAAAATGCAGCATCTTATATGTTGTTGGTAAGAACAGCTGATTGATCCTAGGAAAGGAAATATACCGGCTAAATTTTATAAAAATATTTGCATAAAATATAGAACTGAACACCAAGTATGATGACTCAAGGAGTGCAGCTAAAAAGCTTGTCTTCCATTGGATCTTCGTAATTCAGTGAAGTTTTGTCCTCAGCTTTGACAGCCACTGAACTCTAGTATTGTTATTGCCCGTAAATTGCCTTTCTCAGTGTTAAACTGAGGATTGAAAAATAATGAAGCCCATCCTATGATATTGCTTTCTCTAGAATACTGTTATTATATTTAGTGAGAGCAAAATTGGCTTTTTGTGCCATATAAAAGTAAAAGCATATTATTTAATTCATTTTTATTTTATGCTTTAAAATATTATTTTTATGTATATTTTGTAATGTACAAATTAGTACGTTGTATATATATCTACCTTATAAATAAATACATTTATTTTTCGACATATGCTCTTTTTTCTTTTTTTTTTTGCTGATGGGGTGAGGAGTCAAGACCATATTATCTAACACATAGGGTTTTTGCTTAGGAAGAGAAGCCTGAGATTCTGAAGGGCTGCCAGGTGGAAATGGCAATAGATTTGTGCTGTGCTGCTCTGGAAAGGAGCTATGAGATTAATAATAATAATGGTCAACATTTATTGAACACTTCCTGTGCACCAGGCACCCCACCAAGCACTTAACATTGATTATTTTATTTATTCCTCTCCTCTACCTTAGGAGACAGGTATATTACTGTCTCATATCAGAGTGGAGGGGGCTCAGCTGTGAGAGGTCCCGTAACTTTCACAAAGCCACACCTAAGGAGGGAAGAACTAGAGTTTGAATTCGCACCTTTCTGACTCTAAAGTTTATGCTCTTGCCATAATGACTGACTCTCATTCATTATGAAAGTTTCCCAACAGGGGAATGGAATGTAACCATAAGCGCTTGGTTCCCTACCTCTGGAAATGTGTCTAACTATGTGGAAGGGTTTCTTCATGCAGGGTGTGATAGTGTGATTTATAATAAGAAATATATATTTGGTCTTTGTCCCCCTTCCTGGCATGGAACTTCTAGGTTAGTGAACATGTGAAGATTTGGGGAGAGTGTTCGGCTTGGTGAGCGCATGGAAGCTCTGAACCCTTTCCCCATACCTTGCCCTACGCATCTCTTCCTTCTGGCTGTTTCTGAATTATATCCTTTTATAATAAGTCAGGAATCTAGTAAGCAAAATGTTTTTCTGAGTTCTGCGAGTCGCACTAGCAAATTAACTGAACCCAAGGAGGGGTCATTGGAACCTCCAATCTATAGCCAATCAGTCAGAAACACAGTTGAGAACTTGGACTTGTGATTGGTGTCTTAAGGGGGAGCAGTCTGGTAGGACTGAGCCCTTACTTTGTGGGATCTGACGTTATCTCCAGGTACAGAGTATCAGAATTGAGTTGAACTGTAGGACACCAGCTGGTATCTGAGAATTGCTTGAAAACCCACACATTGGAATTGGGTGCAGAATTGGAGGTGGGGGTCAAACTCTGTGATCTCTAAGATGCCCTTAAACTTAGAAACTCTGAGCATTTCTCTAGCAACACTAATTCCAGATGATATAAATGCTTCATTTACAAATGAAAGGCTACAATGTCAAGTAAGTTTGAGAAATGCTAAATTAATAAGATAAAGCAGTTCTTTCCTCCAAGATTCTCAGAACCTTTACCATGATATTATTCATTGTAAATGTTGAAGAGACGAAAATAGTATGCTGCCTTTCCCTAAACATCGACTTTGGGCTTTTCCTTTATTGTAAAGTATCTCCTGAATTTAATGTTTCCTAGTTCAACCTTGGAAGCCCTCTAGGAGCTAAAATATTTAGTCCGCTTTACACTAGTTTTCTGAAAATGCTGTTACTATTTAAGACACCGTTGGCAAACACTCTCTTAGGCAGAGTATTCTGTTAGCACCCTCCATATTCCCCTACCACAATATATATCAGAAAGTTTACTGTACAGAAAATCAGAACCACATTGGTGAAAAGATACACTGTGTCAAGTGAACTTTGGTTCAATTTCTACTAGTATCTTGATATTAGTAGAAATATCTTACCTCTCCAGGGCATAAACTAAAGGGGGCCATTTTAGGATGGCCCCCTTTAGTTTATGCCCTGGAGAGGTAAGGTAAGAAGCTCCGAATACTACCTTGCAGTTGTACAGAATATATCAGTAACAAGATAAGATTCCTACTCTTAGCCCAACCATTAACCTCTATACATACCATGTTTATGTAAAAAGAGATCATGTGCTTTAAGCAACTCTGAATCAAAAGGGAACTAAACTGAAGAGAAACCTTTGATAAAACAAGCTTGAATGTCAAAGAATAAGTTTGTGATGGGCTACTGTGTAGCTCTCACTATTGTTATTTGTCCTTTCAATTCGGAGCATGCTATAGGATCCCTTAGTGTCTAGGGCAGATCTTAGTGTAATAGGATGTCAGAGTTGGAATTTTCCCCAAGACACCAAGATACGAGAAGTGCTACATTCCAGGTTCCTGGAAACTGATTACACAATTCATAACCTGTCATGCACATTGGGCTATAGAGACCTCGTGAGAAGGATTTCTGGAGACAACTGTGAATTTGTCCTTCTCACCATGGGGAAAGGTAATAGCTGCTTGCTGCTTCACTTAGGTTCAGAGAAAGACTTTAAAAAGACCATGGAGCAAGTTTCACGGCTGTCCTTTCCTGCTTGGGGACCCCAGTGACCAGTGTCTGACTTGGGCCCAAGCGAGAGGCTGGCTAAAATGGCAATAGCCCAGAGGATTGCTGTTTAGAAAATAACCAAAGTCCTAGGAACTAATTTACAGCTCACATTTTCTGACCCAGACTTCTAACAAGAAAAGACTGGAGAATAACCTTGCCTTATATTTGTAAAGCACTTATCACTGACAAAGTTATTTCATATTATCTCATTGGACTTTGCAGTGAGTTTCTAAGATGAACACAATTAGGACTTCCTTCTTATAGATGAGGGAGACAGTGCTCACAGAAAGTGAATACAGTGCTCAAATTTCTAGACTTGACCCAGAAAGAATAATAGTTAATTCTTACCAATTACCGTACCACTTTGGGCACCATTTAAATGTCTTACCTACATTGAAGTCATTTAATCCTGCCTACAACTTATGAAGAAGGTACTGTTATTAGCTCCATTTTGTAGATAAGGAATCTGGGGCTTAGAGACTTTCAGTTAACTTGTCTGCTAGAAGGTGAAAGAAAAACCCAGGCACTCTGGCTCCTGTGCCTCTCAGTGATGTTCTTTCCATTATATAACATTGGCTAATAGGACTTATAAAACCTAAAGATCTCTCCAGGTTAGACTCACTGCTAACAGAGCATTCAAGTGGCAATCTTTTAGGACCTTCCTGGATGCTAATATAAGAATAACTTTAATCCAACTACCAATTTGTGGCAAGCAGTTACTTTTAAATTACATAGGGAAGTCACAAAAGAGTTAATATTTTAAAGAGTTTGCACACCCTTCCCCACAACTCATTTCTAACATTAATTATTTAGGAAACTATTTCCTAGGTACACTTCAACTTAGCCCGAGTAGATAATCACAATTTCCAAATGGCAAACATTAATAAGGTGTCAATGTTGTGCTCAGAAGACGAGGTCCAGTTACTTTGGCTTCATCCACACCCTATATATGTGCCTCTTTATATGTGGTGTGCCAGACAGCGGGATGGACTGGATTGGAGTCTGACATTCCTGGCTTCAATCCTCAGTTCTATCAGCCACATAATTTCTGAGTTTCAAAATCCTCATGCCTTACCCTTTGAGAAGACTGGAAGGTGAGATGAGTTGTATGAATAAAATATCTAGTTTAAGGTCTGCCATATAGTAAAAGTAGATGCTTGGTAAGCATTTTTCCTGTCCTCCTGCCCCAAGATCATTTCTTAATCCCATTTTCAGAGTTTGGGCAATTCAGTCATCTCTGAACCTCGTTTCCTATCTGTAAAATAGAACCAACAGTAAATATCTCACAGGGATTTTTAAAGAGTCCATAAGTAAAGCAAAGTGAAAGTGCTTTCTAAATTATGATTCCTGTTGCCCACTCCAGTGTCGTCCAGCAATGGCCCATACAGTTAGCAGAGCTTGCACATGATTGCCGTTTTGACCTTTCAAAGCATTCCTGCACCCTGTCTCATCTTCTCCCTCCTTTTTCTTCCTTACAACCTTGTAAAGGAAATACGCCATCGTTTTTCTCTCCACTTTACTTGAGCCCCAGAGAAGCTTGGTTACTTGCTTCCAAGTCCTCATAGCAGGACCAGGGCTAGAACCTGGGTGTCTGACTCTCATGTAAAGAGAGCTTTTCCTTGATGTCTTGCCCAGTGAATCTGTGTCCTGGTGGCTCCTGTGGTTTGGCCCTTGTCCAGAGAGACTGTGCTGGGTGAACTTTGTGAGAGAGGCTGCCTAATTTCTTCCTTCATGTGTCTCCCACATATCCCGCTCCCTCTTCCTAGCACTGCTATCTTTAAATCTCAAACTTGTGAGGAAGTAGCTCACCTCCTCTTGAATTAGACATTAGTTGTGGGGTGTTTGCTGTGGGTGAGCTCATGATTAAACTGCAGCAGCACATTTGTGTAATATCTGCTGGAGATGAAAATATTCTTCCTTAGAACATTTGTCACTTTAGTGTTCATACTCCATAACACCCCAGGATAATTCTCTAAAAACAGCAGTTGCTTTCCTTCCACTATGCAAACAGAAAGGTTCAAACCCAGGCCCACATTTTCATTAAGGATCTACTGCGTGTAGACCTTGTGCTCTGTGGGGACTCAAAGATGAATTGAACACAGGCTTTGCTCTGGATTAGTGGTCAGTGGAATAGGGTGGTGACATCTCCTGCCACTTCACTGCTCCCTAGTCTTGAGCCAGTTAGTTGATCTGGATGGCTGAGACGTCCTCTGGACATTCCTCCTGTAGCCATGCTCCTGGAGAAGTCAGCATCTTTCCAGATGGACAAGCCAAGAGTTTGGGAGCAGTGGGGGCATTTGGCTAGAACATGCCTGTTTCCAAATGTCTGTGTTCTTAGTTTGGAGCCTAAGAACACACATTGTGAAGGATAAAGCAGATGAGGTGAATGAAGACACCAAGGGAAAATGGGTCTCTCAACAAATATTAGATTGTGGTGAGAGCCAGGTACACAAGAGGTCTGGATAACAGCCAGGATCTTCTAAAAGAACAACAACAAAAAACCCGAATCGCTGAGCACCTTTTTTGTGCTGTGCACTGGGGATATAGTCATGAAAGAAACCCGGTCCGCATCCTGGAGTGGCACCGAATCTGGTAACTATGGTTTACTTAGGTGATACCCTTCCCCCTCTCACTGTCCTGCCTGTCCTTGTGGCTCACTGCACTGGCCAGCCTCCTCCAGCCCATCTCTGCTTCCAGAAGTTGCCCCCTTCCCTACATAGCTGGAAACAGCTCCTGTGTTAGCTCTAATCTCTCAGAGTGTGGCTTCTCTCAGGGAAAGTTGCAAATCTAAAAGGATCTATAAGGACAAAAATACCGTTTAAACCTCCCAACATTGAGACTGCAGTAATGGAGGAAGAGGCAGCAGCTTATTTTCCTTGGCAGGGTGAAGCTTTGCCTAATGCCTTTTCAGATTCTGCCAGCTAAGATGTCTCTCCTCCTGCCTGTGCCTGAGGCTGCCCCTGCCAGGGATTTGTCCCTCTCAGGCCAGCTCCACTGACTGCTGGGTGCTTGTCTGCCTTAGAAACCTCACCTTCACACTCAGTTCCTCTCAGGCTCATCTGAGACTGGCTGTGCTCATTGGGAGAGACTAAAGTGGCAGGGATGCATCTTATGTCCTTCAGCTCCAGGAACTAAATTTCTACTTTTACTTAAGAGTAATTTACAGCTGGTTTAAGGTTTTTAATGTACGCACAGGATCTCAGCATTTAAAGTCTGTTTGATTCCTGGGGAAGAAGAGCCTGATTGAGGAAATGAACTGGTCTACAAGATGATGTATTTTCCCGTCTTGCAGAGAGGATTTTCCTTCCATACAAGGTCCTTTATGCTGGCTCTGAATATGCTGAACTCAGGACAGGCAGATCTTATTTCACAATTAATAAGGTGAGGATACACGTACCACATAAGGAGGTGTATCCTGTGAACTTATAATTCTAAGACTCAATGAGCGGGTGGAGTAGATGGTTACCTATATGCTATTTAAGTGGATCTTGTAGGGACTTTTCTCTCCCTTTCAGAGCCTTCCATGCCTGGGATCTATCATGAATTCTTGGATTTAGCATTGCCTTTTTTTAGGCTCCTCTTTTAAAATGCAAATTCCCCTGGAAGGAATATCAAGACCTGAACATATTGACATGAATTGATGGATCAAATAATTGTCTCTCTGATGGAAAAGACCGGGCTTCTTGCAGGAGAAAGCACACTGACTAGATTAGGGGAACATGAGGAGAGATTGGTGGCACAAAATCATCATCATCTTTAAGATCAGGCCCTTAGACAAGAAGAGATCCTTCTCCTCCCGGAGCTAACATGCTCAGGTGAAAATCTCATCCTGAGCATCAGTGTTTCAGAAGGAAAACCTGTCCACATAGTCTTAGAGTTGACAATGGCAGGTTAAGTTGGCTGTGCTAGATAGATTACTGATAAAAGAAGCAATTGTATAATTTCCATTGTGCCCAAACATTCTCGTAGTCATGACAACATCCTTAGATACTTACAATACTAACTCTTAGGGAGATGGCTGATAATTTTTTCCCAATAATCATAATCCCTGTGTAAGATGACTTCTGGTCCAGACTGAATTCCTGATGAGTGCTTTCTGCAGAGTGATTCTGTATGGGAGGCACTGGGGGAAAGAAGGCTTTGGGGCTACTAGAGGTGAGTGCACAAAAATCACTGCAGTTTCTTGGGTCCATCTCTGACCAAGAGGTGAATTGTATAACAGTGATCATTTTTTGGGACTGTGTCCCCCGTTACCTTTCTACTTCTCTAGGTGCCACCATTACTGTACCTGGATAAGGGCAGCTATCCCTTAGCAGGACACCCTTGCTGGTCAATCTACAGTCCCTGCTGGTCAATCTACAGTCCAGGTCATTGTTATGTCCCCCTTCTGCTCAGGCCTAAACTCCCCTGCCTTAGCCTTAATTATTTCTTTTCCAATCTTATCAAACTCAACCCATCCAAATATAGTCAAAGTTTTTTCTTTCCAGTATATCTTTTTTTTTTTTTTGATTAGGACTCAGTTTCTCCCCATCCTGTGCTTACTCCACTATAGTCCTTTCACATTCTTTACATTTACTCACCTCTTTCTTTCACAAAAAATTTCTTCTTTCTTTCTTTTCAAATTTTATCATCTTTCAAATTTCAGCTAAGCTTTTCATGACGAATCCAGCCCAAGGCATTGGGTCACTCCTTTCATCTATGACCAGTGCCACACAACTCTACAGACGTGTTATTATTTTGGGGGGTTAATGGCTGATAGTCTTTTCTCCCCAAAGACTGAGCTCCTTGAGGTGAGTAAGAGCTGTCTACAGATATCTCCTGTTTATCCCACAAGGCCCTCCATCCTTTGTTAACCACTCTTTCTAAAACATCACTCTCTGCTTTCTTTGCTTTATTTTTCTTTATACCACTGTCACCACCTGACATTATCTAACATTGTTTGTCTCCTCAACTAGAGTGTAAGCTCCAAGAGGGCAGAGGCTTCATCTGTCTTGTCATCTTTTGTACACCTAATGGCCACAGCAAAGCCCAGGATTACCTCAGTAGATAATTGTTGAATGATTGAATGAACGAATGAGTTTGTATTCATTGTCCAGTTAACAGCCAAAATGATGGTGAAATGGGGAGGCACCAGTCCTTTCCACCATGTACGTAGCTGCCATAACATCTAAAAATGAGCTCTACTATGTATCTTTTCCCAGCTACCATAGAAAGCCAAACGTTGGTGAATACCTAAAGTATCAGAGTAATACAGTCTGTAGGGACACTGCAACTTTCTGTCAGAAGAGTCCTGTAACCAGAGACTACGGCCAAGGCCAAGTTACTTCTATAAACTGCATGTACTTTTACTGCCCTGCCTACTCCTTGGATTGCTGTAAGACTCCAATGCAATGAAGTATGATAGAAAGCATTAAATTGTGAATCAACATAAAAGTAGGAAGTATTAGCCAACCAGCTGGCGGTGTGAAGAACTGAAATCAATTTTGATGATGATGGCAAGGGAGATTATGGACCACTGGTGTTGAAAATAAACATTAAAGGGAGCCCTCCATTAGAACTCTGTAGGATGACATACTTTTGTTCATTGGAATAACCTTTCTGGATGTGTCAGGAGTTCAGTAAGAAGGATGCCTTTGTTCTTAGAGAAATACAAATGATGTATTTCCATGTTTGAATGCTGATCAGTGTTTTCTGTCCAAAAGAAAACCTTCGAAACCTCAGAAATATTGGAAGGGGAAGGAGATATCACAATCACCACCACCACCACTACCATCATCATTATCAAATTAATCCTTAAAACATTTTTAAAAAGTAGATATTTTTCTTTTAAGCAGAGGAGAGAACTGAGTTACAAAGAGATGAAGTCCTTTACATGGGCTCCCTTAGCTAGTAAATCACAGGGACAGGAATTTAATAAGAATTGCTAATATTTATTAAGCATTTTCTAAATGTCAGTCATTCTTCTAAGTACTTCTTTTAATGCAATTCAAGAATGCAGGCAATGTTATTCCTAGTTTGCAGAAAGAAAAAAATGAGACTTAGAGAAATTAAGCCAGTTACCCAAGGACACAAAACTAAACCGGGCACGGGCTGACACCTGCACCCAGACGGGTGGCACTGGAACCTATGTGCTTCTCTGCTACTCTTTGCTGCCTTCCGAGTCCCTGCCCTCTGTCCCTTTGCCATGCGGTCTCCAACAAATGCTTTTATAATCAGAGAAGCGACTTTTATTACTCCCACAAACCAAGTGGAAGAGGGGAATGCAGAAAAGAGAGGAATTTAGGGGTGGGAAAGAAATAGCTTGAATTGCTGAGGTAAGTCCCAGTGAAGAATCTCCTGGAATTATCCTCAACTGGAGAAAGCAGATGGCTTGGTTGCCGTTAGCAGGCTTCCTACGGAGGCCTAACAAGCCCAAATGTCAGTGGAAGATGGTTGTCAGTTGGGGGTGGGGCCCATCCAGCTGTGTGAAGGGTTTGCTAAGATAGAATTATGGTTTATTGAGTAGCAAAGAGCAACATCCAGCTGCCTGAGGATTACATTGACAGGCTGCAAAGACAAGAGAATATCGTATAAACCTTATTTATAGGTCGATAGGTAATCTTTCACATACAAAAGGTCAGCTGCAGGAAGGCAGAGTGATGAAGAGAGGAATATTGCTTGCAAATACAATATTGACTTAAAAAAATCCACCCAGATGAATTCTTTGATGTATATTCTTCAAGTCAAAGTACATTTCTTTATTCATGAGTTTTTCCCCTAACCACTTCTTGTTCTTCAGTGAAGTATGAAGGCAGTAATGAAGAACACTGATTTCTAGTTGTCTTTAATTCTGTGCCATCAAATGATCAGCATCAAATGCAGTCAAGGCTGAGAACCTCAGAACAACATTTCTAAGTGTGTGTGTGTGCAGCAATTAGGACGCTCAGGTCAAATAGCAGCTTTCCCCGGCCCCTCGTAATTTCCTGCTTTGGTAGCTGTGATGATAAGCATTTGTCCGGAGTTAAGGAATAAACAACTACTCAGTCCTATGGGTCCCTCTGGATTCCTTCATCCATTTTTTTTCTTTTCATCGAAGCAAGCAGTTAGTCATCCAAAAGAATATCTGAAATCTTTGCCATCCACCTCTGCCTGGCTGTGGATCCTAAAGTTGTTTATGACTGCAACTCAGACACAAATGAGCATGGAAGGAAGCTTAGCTTGGCTTTGTTTTTGTGATATAACCTTTCAGATTAGAGGACTAACTATGAATTTAGGTGTACTACGAATTTAGGGAATCAGTTGCTCTGATTCCCAGGGCCACGGTGTGCCAATACTGGGGC
>NW_011888847.1:662390-665021 GCF_000151845.1 Pteropus vampyrus | reverse complement strand
TGTTAAATCTTTTATTCCCTCAGTCATTCTCCACTCAGAGATCTAAGGCACATAGTTGCCTAGTATTCCTTAATATACCTGCTAACTCCAGTTCTGATGATCAAAATTTAGGGATAGAGTCATAATATCAATAGTAGCTAATTTATTGAGTATTTACGATGTGACAGACACTGTTTAAAACTTTTTATGTGCTTTGAATTGGTTGCAAAGATCGCCTCAATTCTGTATTCTTCCCTGTATCCACATACCTGGTGTTGTGACTTTGTAGCTTTTACAACAAGAAGTGGAATCTGTTTCTCCACCTCTTGAATCTGTGCTGGCCCCATGAATTGCTTTAGCTAATAAAATACAGCAGAAAAGATGGTGTGCTAGTTCAGGGTTTTGGTCTCAAGAGGCTTGCAAGCTTCCACTCTCTCTCTCTCTCTTGCGATCTTAGAACTGCCACGAGGACAAGCCTGTGTTAGCCTGCTGTAAATGAGCACCAGTTGGAGGAGAGCTGTCATTTCATCTGAGACCACCCAGAGCAGCCAGCTCCCAGTTGACCTGCCAACTAACTGCAGATGCATGAGTGAGCTGAGCTGAGGTAAGGCAAACAGAGTCCATTTAGCAGACCATTCCTCTATTCAACTCACAGGTGAGAAATGATAAATAGTGGTTGTTTTAAAACTCTGTCTTTTGGCAATATTTGGTTATGCATTATCATTATGTTAATAGAAAATAGATTTATTATTTTCATTTCCTTGACAAGAAAACAAGCTTTGAGAGGTTAAGTTCTTGTCAGCGATCAGTAGTGAGTACATGGGCCCAGAAGTTTGACTCCATAGTCTAAATTTTTATGTTATTTTGTGGGGCCTCATCATAGCACCCAGGGCTCTGTCAAGCCCTCAGCTAATCTGAAAGCCATTTGAATAAAAGAAGTAATGTTTTTGCTGATGGGGGCAGGCCTAGGGGCTAGAGCTCAAACATTAGGAATCTCTCTGCTGATAAATACCATGTCTATTATTAACCAAAACTTACAAAGTAAAACACTGTAATCTATCAAAGAAAAAAAAATGAATATATGCAGAACAAGAGAGAAGATGTTTTTGAGGTCAAGGTCACAAGCTAAATGCTAGCAGAAATTTTGGCTGCATCTCATTAACACTAAATTAAGACTGAGTTCTGCAAGAGGTCTTTGTGATAATCCCATTAATGCAAATGGCATTCCTTATGATGTCTGTTTTAGTAAATGAAAATAAAATGGAATTATATTAGTGGAATTCACTCATTAAACTGAACTAAAATCCACCAGCAAGTATCTTTCCATCTCCGCTTCTTCCCCACATCTTTGATAAAAAGCAATTGCTCCTCAGAGTAGCAAAATAGGAGTATTTTGCTAAAATAGGACTACACAATCTGATCATAGAGGGGGCATTGAAGTACAGTTCTTACAAATATCGGAGGTTGGGAAGGTTCTGGAAGGCATCAGGGTCGATGTATAGCAGGTTGTTGGCCTTTTCAATTCTACTGTAAAAGAGGAAACAACAACGAATGTGATCTTAACAGTAAGGACTGCTGTCGTATTTTTCACATTATGTAGAGTATATCAATAAGTCATTCATCCGTCCATCTGTCCATCCATTCATCCATCCAGCTATCATTAAAATAAAGATTGAGCATGCATGCAGTGCCTTTTACTATGCTAAACTGTGCAGATTAAATATTAACACCGTCCTGTTTAACCCTCATCACCAAAGTCCTCCTGGGCTGTGTCCATCAGAGGCAAACAAAGCACTGGTTGGTTGAGTCATTTTTACCTTGAGCGCAGCAGCATCTATAACAAGTAAGAATATCCCAGGCTCTGAGGAGGCCAAGAGGGTAGGGATGAGACTAATATGAGAAAATAAGCTTTTGTCTATCAGGAAACAAGAGATAAGAGGATGGAAAACAACAAAAGAGGGTGAGAAAGAAGACGGGTGAGAAGGAATAAAGGTGAGGGGCAAAAGGAGGTTGGAGAAAAAAGAGTGAAGAGGCAGAGAACGAAGAATAGGGTACATACTGGTTTTAACCATGAACTCCCAGCAGACAGTAGCCAGTGATTCCCTTCATGCTGTAGACTGAGGCTGCCTGCTCCCTTACAGCTCATGAGAAGTAGTGACTTCTGCCCTGGGTTGGCCTGTGCTGTGTCCTGATCAATATTCTGGAGGTGAGCATGTTCACATTTAGATTCCAACAGAGAGAGGCTGCCCTTTCCTCATCTTGCTGGATCAATGTATATTTGCAGAGATGCTCTGTGTTAATTACTTCCTCCCTGTTTCATTAGCTTTTATGTTGCAGTAACATGTAGCTACCTAGATCCAAGTACCAGGTAATTAATCATTTTAAGTACAGTCAGTGCTACATGGGGGTAATCACCTCTCCATGCAAGGAAGAGATGAAAGAACTGTCCCATTAGCTCACTGCCCATTGAACTGCATAGGGGGATACCTACCTGGCCATGCCCAGAGGGCTGGCTGCCCTTTGGTTTATTTCTCTAATATTCCCTTTGGGTTCTGAGACCCTGCCCAGGGGTCTTTTTCCAACTAGGGTAAGGGGAGGCCAAACAGAGAGAGAAGAAAGGAAGGAGCAGGAGGGCAATTGGGAAGGGAAGAG
>NW_011888847.1:657803-662340 GCF_000151845.1 Pteropus vampyrus | reverse complement strand
TGGGGCCTCATCATAGCACCCAGGGCTCTGTCAAGCCCTCAGCTAATCTGAAAGCCATTTGAATAAAAGAAGTAATGTTTTTGCTGATGGGGGCAGGCCTAGGGGCTAGAGCTCAAACATTAGGAATCTCTCTGCTGATAAATACCATGTCTATTATTAACCAAAACTTACAAAGTAAAACACTGTAATCTATCAAAGAAAAAAAAATGAATATATGCAGAACAAGAGAGAAGATGTTTTTGAGGTCAAGGTCACAAGCTAAATGCTAGCAGAAATTTTGGCTGCATCTCATTAACACTAAATTAAGACTGAGTTCTGCAAGAGGTCTTTGTGATAATCCCATTAATGCAAATGGCATTCCTTATGATGTCTGTTTTAGTAAATGAAAATAAAATGGAATTATATTAGTGGAATTCACTCATTAAACTGAACTAAAATCCACCAGCAAGTATCTTTCCATCTCCGCTTCTTCCCCACATCTTTGATAAAAAGCAATTGCTCCTCAGAGTAGCAAAATAGGAGTATTTTGCTAAAATAGGACTACACAATCTGATCATAGAGGGGGCATTGAAGTACAGTTCTTACAAATATCGGAGGTTGGGAAGGTTCTGGAAGGCATCAGGGTCGATGTATAGCAGGTTGTTGGCCTTTTCAATTCTACTGTAAAAGAGGAAACAACAACGAATGTGATCTTAACAGTAAGGACTGCTGTCGTATTTTTCACATTATGTAGAGTATATCAATAAGTCATTCATCCGTCCATCTGTCCATCCATTCATCCATCCAGCTATCATTAAAATAAAGATTGAGCATGCATGCAGTGCCTTTTACTATGCTAAACTGTGCAGATTAAATATTAACACCGTCCTGTTTAACCCTCATCACCAAAGTCCTCCTGGGCTGTGTCCATCAGAGGCAAACAAAGCACTGGTTGGTTGAGTCATTTTTACCTTGAGCGCAGCAGCATCTATAACAAGTAAGAATATCCCAGGCTCTGAGGAGGCCAAGAGGGTAGGGATGAGACTAATATGAGAAAATAAGCTTTTGTCTATCAGGAAACAAGAGATAAGAGGATGGAAAACAACAAAAGAGGGTGAGAAAGAAGACGGGTGAGAAGGAATAAAGGTGAGGGGCAAAAGGAGGTTGGAGAAAAAAGAGTGAAGAGGCAGAGAACGAAGAATAGGGTACATACTGGTTTTAACCATGAACTCCCAGCAGACAGTAGCCAGTGATTCCCTTCATGCTGTAGACTGAGGCTGCCTGCTCCCTTACAGCTCATGAGAAGTAGTGACTTCTGCCCTGGGTTGGCCTGTGCTGTGTCCTGATCAATATTCTGGAGGTGAGCATGTTCACATTTAGATTCCAACAGAGAGAGGCTGCCCTTTCCTCATCTTGCTGGATCAATGTATATTTGCAGAGATGCTCTGTGTTAATTACTTCCTCCCTGTTTCATTAGCTTTTATGTTGCAGTAACATGTAGCTACCTAGATCCAAGTACCAGGTAATTAATCATTTTAAGTACAGTCAGTGCTACATGGGGGTAATCACCTCTCCATGCAAGGAAGAGATGAAAGAACTGTCCCATTAGCTCACTGCCCATTGAACTGCATAGGGGGATACCTACCTGGCCATGCCCAGAGGGCTGGCTGCCCTTTGGTTTATTTCTCTAATATTCCCTTTGGGTTCTGAGACCCTGCCCAGGGGTCTTTTTCCAACTAGGGTAAGGGGAGGCCAAACAGAGAGAGAAGAAAGGAAGGAGCAGGAGGGCAATTGGGAAGGGAAGAGAAGGCATCACTTGCAGAAGTTTAATGACAATGAAGAAGAAAGGAGTAGAGAGAGTGCAAGGAAGGAAAAGGGAAAGAGATTCCGTCAAAATGGACAGGCCGAGTGTGACTCCTGAATAAAGCTGTGTGTGTATGTGTTCTTGTGTGCATCGCACTCTGGTCATTAGACACCGTATACGTATGTGTATGTATATTTCCCACTGATACTTGGCAAAGCCTTAAAACTTTTTAAAAAGATGCAAAAGAGTCAAGAGATTTATGTTCAAGTCCTTATCCTGCTGTGGATTTTGCTGGGTGACTTTAGACAAACCTCGTAACTTCTCTGTGCCTTTCATTGCTCATCTGTAAAATTAGAAAAATGGTTCATTGGCTTTTCTAACTGTGTTTCATGGGAATTGTCTGAGATTATGCTCCACAGAAGAAACCTTACCAGTGAAATTAGTTGAGAATCATTTAATATAATATCCTTCTTAGAGATTCCCATATTATAGGTACTGAGAAGTTTTCCTATAGTAGGTGAATCTAACTTTATTTTCCCAGTGTTTCCTAACCTTATTTGACCGTAGAATCTTTTTTCCCTTTTTCAAACAGTTAATAAATTCCCGAGTGTTTAATGATACACACAACCTACTTTGGAAAATCCTGGATCATACTGTCTCTAAAGTCTCTTCTAGCTTCAACAATCTATGATTCTATTCAATCTGTGGTAATTATAGACTGATATAGACTGGATCTGTGTAAGTATTGACATGTATGTAAACTAGAAGGTCAACGAAAGAAAGGAAATTTGGAATAGTAGAGGAATCAAGGATCATTATGACATACTCTAATGCCAGTTGATGCGTTAGATCTAATTTGCATTTATCATCTCATTTATCCATCACAGCGATACTATGAGGCATGGAATTTTATGATTCTCATTTCACAGGTGAGAAATCTAAATCTCAGAATGATTTTGTATCTTGGCCAAGGTTTATTGTTGATTATATGGCATAGGCTAGTATTCAAACTAGGACTGCTCATCTTCAACTACATCATGTGAGAGTAATTTTTGGCTCTGACTGTGGAATAACTTTGAATGTGAGGATGAAATGGAGATACTTGCTGGCAGTCACAGAGCAAGGTTCTTGGGTCTACTATGTAAAAAACTCTGGGAGAGAAGGAATGGAATAAGAGTAGGCTCTGGACTGATACCTGGATCACCATGCAGAAGGACACATGACAGTGCCTTTTGGGCTGACTTTGACATCTTAAAATGAAATTCTAGGGATCTGCAGACAGGGCAGAGCCAGGGCTCTAAACAGACTTTAAGGCAATTGCCAAGAATAGTCATGAGCAAACCTCATGGTTCTTGCTTACATTTCATGTAATTTGGGCAGATCGGAGAACACATTTGCCTCTATCACTTCCAAGACATCATTCTGTGAGATCTCTCTGCAAAGAAAGAAGTACAATTCAAGTCAATTCAGTTATACTTCATAAATGGATTTGGGACTCAGCATAGAGCCTTCGTGCTTGGGATGATTCATAAGACTCAGAAAATACTGTTTCTGTTCTCAATGAAGTCAGCTATAATAATGAGACAAAATTAATATGTTAGATGCTAATACTTACAAAACAATGAAAGAACAAGCCCAATGCAGTGGCTCAGGTTAGAGGTTGTTCAGAAACATGTAGAAACTGAGGTCTGGAGAGGGAGAGAGACTTGCTTAAAGATATATAGAGAGTATACAGGATGAGAACACTTTAAGTTTCTTACGCACACACACACCAACCACCCTTATCTATGTTCTATTGTGAAAATTGTGAAGTGAACTTTTTCTATATACTTTCTGGCTCAGCAGATCATTTGATCTCTATTGCAACAATTCAACTGATATTTAGGACGAAAGTAGCCATAATTAACATGTAAACGCATGAGCATGACTGTGTTCCAATAAAACCTTATTTATAATAAAGCAGGTTGAATTTGGTACCATGGTTGTACTTCGGTAGCCCTGCCCTAGACCATAGAGTCAAGTTCTTCTCTCTGCTAATCTGGCTGTGGGAGATGAGAACCTCAATTCAGTCTCTTTTATATAAACATGGATTTAAATCCCTTCCGCATTCATGCCATTATCCAAGTGGGATTACTACTACAAGGCCTTTGGCATTAATATTGTCTTGGCCTAAAATACCCTCAAAAGATCCTTAAGGTCCCAGCTTTCTCCCTCCGGGAGTAATTTGAGAACAGTGGAGAATGAGGTCCACTGTGCAGAAGCCCAGAGCTTGTGAGGAGTGTGGGCGGCTTAATCAGTTAATGTTTATAAAGTGGCTCGCAGATGAAATGTGCTATTAGGCCTCCTGAGGAAGACTCTCACGCAGTTTTAATGCAAGAGCTGAAAGTGTCTCAGGAAATTTCCTAGGCAGCAGACATTCAGAATGGCTGAGGCAGAAGCACTGTCTGCTGGCCTAGGATTTAGCTGAAGAGCTCTGAAAAGGCTCTTGATGGAGGAACAGTCTGGAGGGCAGAGCAAGGCAGGAGGACACTTTGTGGGGGAGAGGAAATGTGACAGTGAGCAACAGCTACCTAGGCGTAGGGGGCCGATGACACTTGGGGGTAAGGTCATTTCTTACAAGTCTTTATGAGTGAGGAGATGTTCTGTGGGAGAAAAGTGCCTCTTACTCTATGATAGCATCTTTCATGATTCATTTGGTAAATTTAAGTCTTCACAATTTTCACAGTAGAACATAGATAAAGGTGGTGTGTGTGT
>NW_011888847.1:636914-656838 GCF_000151845.1 Pteropus vampyrus | reverse complement strand
GCCAGTTGATGCGTTAGATCTAATTTGCATTTATCATCTCATTTATCCATCACAGCGATACTATGAGGCATGGAATTTTATGATTCTCATTTCACAGGTGAGAAATCTAAATCTCAGAATGATTTTGTATCTTGGCCAAGGTTTATTGTTGATTATATGGCATAGGCTAGTATTCAAACTAGGACTGCTCATCTTCAACTACATCATGTGAGAGTAATTTTTGGCTCTGACTGTGGAATAACTTTGAATGTGAGGATGAAATGGAGATACTTGCTGGCAGTCACAGAGCAAGGTTCTTGGGTCTACTATGTAAAAAACTCTGGGAGAGAAGGAATGGGATAAGAGTAGGCTCTGGACTGATACCTGGATCACCATGCAGAAGGACACATGACAGTGCCTTTTGGGCTGACTTTGACATCTTAAAATGAAATTCTAGGGATCTGCAGACAGGGCAGAGCCAGGGCTATAAACAGACTTTAAGGCAATTGCCAAGAATAGTCATGAGCAAACCTCATGGTTCTTGCTTACATTTCATGTAATTTGGGCAGATCGGAGAACACATTTGCCTCTATCACTTCCAAGACATCATTCTGTGAGATCTCTCTGCAAAGAAAGAAGTACAATTCAAGTCAATTCAGTTATACTTCATAAATGGATTTGGGACTCAGCATAGAGCCTTCGTGCTTGGGATGATTCATAAGACTCAGAAAATACTGTTTCTGTTCTCAATGAAGTCAGCTATAATAATGAGACAAAATTAATATGTTAGATGCTAATACTTACAAAACAATGAAAGAACAAGCCCAATGCAGTGGCTCAGGTTAGAGGTTGTTCAGAAACATGTAGAAACTGAGGTCTGGAGAGGGAGAGAGACTTGCTTAAAGATATATAGAGAGTATACAGGATGAGAACACTTTAAGTTTCTTACGCACACACACACCAACCACCCTTATCTATGTTCTATTGTGAAAATTGTGAAGTGAACTTTTTCTATATACTTTCTGGCTCAGCAGATCATTTGATCTCTATTGCAACAATTCAACTGATATTTAGGACGAAAGTAGCCATAATTAACATGTAAACGCATGAGCATGACTGTGTTCCAATAAAACCTTATTTATAATAAAGCAGGTTGAATTTGGTACCATGGTTGTACTTCGGTAGCCCTGCCCTAGACCATAGAGTCAAGTTCTTCTCTCTGCTAATCTGGCTGTGGGAGATGAGAACCTCAATTCAGTCTCTTTTATATAAACATGGATTTAAATCCCTTCCGCATTCATGCCATTATCCAAGTGGGATTACTACTACAAGGCCTTTGGCATTAATATTGTCTTGGCCTAAAATACCCTCAAAAGATCCTTAAGGTCCCAGCTTTCTCCCTCCGGGAGTAATTTGAGAACAGTGGAGAATGAGGTCCACTGTGCAGAAGCCCAGAGCTTGTGAGGAGTGTGGGCGGCTTAATCAGTTAATGTTTATAAAGTGGCTCGCAGATGAAATGTGCTATTAGGCCTCCTGAGGAAGACTCTCACGCAGTTTTAATGCAAGAGCTGAAAGTGTCTCAGGAAATTTCCTAGGCAGCAGACATTCAGAATGGCTGAGGCAGAAGCACTGTCTGCTGGCCTAGGATTTAGCTGAAGAGCTCTGAAAAGGCTCTTGATGGAGGAACAGTCTGGAGGGCAGAGCAAGGCAGGAGGACACTTTGTGGGGGAGAGGAAATGTGACAGTGAGCAACAGCTACCTAGGCGTAGGGGGCCGATGACACTTGGGGGTAAGGTCATTTCTTACAAGTCTTTATGAGTGAGGAGATGTTCTGTGGGAGAAAAGTGCCTCTTACTCTATGATAGCATCTTTCATGATTCATTTGGTAAATTTAAGTCTTCACAATTTTCACAGTAGAACATAGATAAAGGTGGTGTGTGTGTATGTAAGAAAACATGTTGACCATTGACTGTTTATTTTGCTCTTCTGTCCTGCAAGTGGAAAGAGGGCTGGGAGATATGGGAATGAGGAGCAGGAAAGGGGTGGTAGACTTAGAAAAATAAGATGTTTATTTGAACACCTTAAGAAGGAATGAAAGACTTGCACAGGTAAAGAATAACACTTGGAAGAAAGAACTAGAATACAGAGAGATGTTTAAATGCAAATGGGGCCGTATTTTCAAAAGCTATTTCCAGGCTCATTTACATTTACCGGTTGGTTTGGTCACCACTCGTGATAATTTCTCAGCCTACTCTCTTGCCTAAAAGGTAGACACATTTCTTCTTAAAAGAAAACTAAAAATTACTAGAACAAACAAGCCAGAACCACTTATAAATTATTTGAGAAGGTGGTACATATTTTATGGCCTCGATTTCAAAGACAGGGTGAGTGTTGGGGCTGGGTGGAGGCGGGGGAGCTCTGCCTGGGTGAGAGTTGTGGGAAGGTGAACGGTGTGCCGTAGTGGAAAAGTACCTCACTGAAAAATACAGTTCAACTCAGTTCTGTCCCTAGTTATTTCTGTTATCACTTATTAGGTGTCTACTATTTACTAGCCACTCTACAACTTTCTCTCCAATCCTTTCCACAGGCCTGTGAAGTTTGTCTTTTGATTTCTGTGTTAACAGCCTGTACATAGAACCAGTTCTGGCTGACTGCAGGGATGGAACAGTTTCTTCTACATACCGTGCCTCCCAGGCCACGTTGGGCCCAGTATTTCCACTCCTATATTTTTACTCAAGAGAAATAAAAATTTATGCCTTCACAAAGACCGTACACAAATGTTCACAGCATCTTTATTTGTAATAGCCCCAAATTGGAAAAAACTCAGTGGGTAAACTATGGAATATCCATGCAATGGATTACTACTCATCAATAAAATGGAACAAATTACTGATATATCATTATCGAATCTTTAAACAATTATGCCGAGTGAAAGAATGCAGAAATAAAAGAATGCATACTATATGATTCCATTTATATGAGGTTCTAAAACAGGAAAAACTGATCTACAGGGACGAAATCAAGGTAATTGTTGCCTGAGGCCTAGGATCGAGGTTGCTGAGAGGAAAGAGGCATATATAAGTGTGTGTGTGTGTGTGTGTGTGTGTGTGTGTGTGTGTGTACATAAAAACAAACATATTCTTATCTAACTTTAAACTTATTGAAGTGGATGGATATATTTTATTGTATAGAAAACATACCTTAAATTTATTTGAAAAATGTCTTTTATTCAACGGAAGTAGAGTAAAACTCCAATCCGTGTTTTGAGAACTCCGAATTAAGAGAACAATAGTGATTCTGTGTTAGGTTCCTTCCCTTTAGCTGTTTCACTTCCCTTCCCCCATCTATAAAGTGACTAGTTGGACTAGGTGGGAGTTTCTCAACTCTGGCTGCACATTGGATTCTTCTGCTTTATCTTTAAAAAAATTCCAAAGCCTGGGTCCACACCAGAGAATTGGATTTAGTTAGTCTGGGGTTTGAGTGTGACATTTTTTCCCCTCCATTTAATCCTCTAAGCCATGGTGGTTCTGATGTGCATGAAAGATTGAGAACTACTGGATGAGATGATCGCTAAGTTCCCTTTTAGATCGAGGATTTCTGTCTTAAAATTTACTTCAGGAGCAAGGGCCAATTTTCTGCTAAGACAATAAATTCGACAAATAAGGTTCTTGGAGCTCAAGAGGCAATGAGACAAAATAGTAGCAAGAGGAACCCGGAGAAAGAACCTGGAGGTAGGAGTAAAATGAAGGAGGCACTGGTTAGGTTTAGTTTTCATAAGTAAAAAAATTTAGTCAAAGCGTTATAACATTTCAGACATAAAATGTGTAACAAGAGATGTGGAAAGTATGTAGTAACACCTTACATTTGGTTAGTATTGATAATTGACAAAGTATTTTTTTTCTATGCATAGCTTCCTTTCATTTTCAGTGCACCTATGTAACTTAGAGTTAGTGCAGCCAATACTGTCTTTAGTGAGGTTAACAGAGGTGACTTGGCTTGGTTAAAATAATACACAATTGTGAGGATGACTCAACTGGTCTTTGAAGGGAGGATGTGGAATCTACATCCAAAGAACTTACATAATTAAGAAATCGTTCTTTGTCTCAAAAGATTCAGTTAAGACTTTTTGCAATTGTAACAAATCATTACAGTTGGCACAGTTCATGGTGTGATGGTGTTTCTTTATAGTCAAAGGTAAAGGGATCATGGGAGAGGAGAGCTCTAGGGATGTAATAGGTCACAATTACATTGTGATCCGGTGGTGGTCTATATGATAAAACTGTTTTCCTGATAATGCACAAGTATAGTTTTTCACTCATTCTGCAGCCACACAGTGGAGTCCTACTTGATGTGTGATGTGGCAACAGCTACAACACAGAAACAGATATGAGAATGCATCTGTTTTCTATCAAGTCAGATGTTAAAATTTTTTGCAAATATGTAAAACCATGATACTCTTCTTACTAATATTTTTTGAAAAGATGGTTATTTTGCATAAAAACTTACTTATGTTAACATCCACAGATCTATTGTTGTTTCTAAATTAACCAACAAATAAATAAAATATTTCCCAGTTTTAATTTCTAGTATGGCAAATGTTGGCAGCTTTAACTCACAAAGGCAAAATCCCTTTGGTGTCTTTAATAACTTTTAGGAGTGTAGACATCCTGAGACCAAAAGGTTTGGGAACTGTCTAATGTAGACATTGAACGCTGCTCTTCTTGGGTGAGGGAACCTGACCTTGTGGAAAGATTATTTCTAGGACAGTGCTTCTCAATTATTCCTGTACGTATGAATCATCTGGGAATCTTGTTAAAATGCAGATTCTCAGTGAGAAGATCTTAAGTGGGGCCTGAAGTTCTGTATTTCCAATACCTCAGGTAATTGGACGATGCTGGTCTTCAGCTCACACTTTGGATTGCAAAGGTTCTTTAGAAGAATGGTAATAACACCCCACCAGACCTTCTCCCCAACACACAAATATGGGCGAATGTGAAACGCATGATAGAGGAGCCCAAATCACCTTAAGAGGAACAAAGTTCTTTATTTTAAAAAACCCACTTCCCCTCTACAGAGCCTTCCCTTACTCTGTCATCACTGTCATTTTCCTGTCCTCTGTGTTCCCACAAGACTTCTCTCATTTCTCAGTTTAAGCAATTACAATGTCATTTTGCCATTGCTTTTTTTTTTTTTTTTTTTTGATGGGGTGGAGGACCAGGGTGGAGGTCATTGTCTAATTACCCAACCTGACTTTGTATTCTTGGATGGTATCTTATTCATCTATCTTTGTATCTCCCGCATCTAGTGATGAGTTGGCAGGTAATCAGTACTCAACAAATGTTTAGTGGATGGATAGACAGATGAAGGAAAAGTAGTCTTCAGGTCCAGAAATGGCATCTACAAAACTGCAAAGGAGATCAATTTTGTCTTTGTTGTTCATTCACCATTTTTTCTGTAGGCAGCATGACTAAGGTCCAGTAAATGTTGGTGAAGGCTAGCTTCTCTGTGAGTTAGGCTTCTGTCCCAATGGTTTTTACATTTGATATAGCATGCAGGCTATGTAGTAGGCACATACAGGTCTCCTGTACTAATAGCATCTAGATGCCTTTAGCTCTACCTCTCTGGGTCCCAGATGGGGTCCTTGAATTGACATAACATCTATAGCGGAGAAAACAGGGAAGATGACTGATGTGACCGTTGTCAGGGTGGTAAAGCATTTGTTTGGGGTTAGAGAAGATGAATTTCAAAGTCCTTTCTGTGCATGAAATTTCATGTTTCTTTGCAGAAAAAGGAGATGTACATGCATGAGGTATTGGGGGTTATTTGGGCATTCTGTCTGAGTGAGTTTCAGAGCCACAATCAAATTCTCCAGATTTGCATTCTTCTGGTCAATGGAATGGTATTGATATACAAGTACAGGCATACTTTGTAGTTATCGTGGGTTTGGTTCCAGATCACTACAACAAAGCAAGTCATAATCTTTTCTCTGGTGGAGAATCTTGCCTTTGATTTGTAAAATATGCAACATTGCCAAGCACAATAAAGTGAAGCACAGTAAAACGAGCTATGCCTGCACACTTGATAGAGGAGTGGGGGGTGCGGTTTCAGTAGGAAGGACATTAGGGAGGGAATGAGCATGTAGAATTCAGCCAGGTCCAGCATAAAATCTCAACGTAGAGTGGTATTAATTTGTCCACCATTTCACCTGATACTCATCTGTCAAATGCTCGGATAGTTTCATTCAGAGCAGAATTGCTATGGGTTTATAAGATAAAGAATTGTGACCAGCAGTTAAAGGTTTCACTAGAATTTCAACAACATCTATGAATTGGAGAACAGGATGTACTTAGAAATCAAATACTCACAAAAATGTCTTATTTGATTTTTTTTTTTTTTCTGATATGGGAGATATTCTCCAACTGGATCTTCTCTATCTTTTCCCCCCTCCCCTGACTCTCCACACAGCATTTTTCTCTAGTTAGCATATCCAATATACCCCTCCCTAACTGAGCACATTAGGAGATTCATTTGCACTAAAATATTTTTAATGTCCACTGAGTCAAATTTCTTTTTTGTTTTTAATAACCTCAGACTAAATTTAGTTGACTCTTTCTCTCCCTGAGTTCCCTGTGGTCCAGGATCTCCCAGCACTCAATCACAGCCCTCACAAACTGCTTCGGGTTTGCACTCTGGTTTGTCTCCTTCACTAGGCAAAGAACTCGTAGAGGACAGCGACATTGCCTTTTATCTTAGTATTCCTGCTCTCAGCCATGTGTTTGCTGAAAGAATGAATTCTCTTTGAAAGATTATAAAAGATTTTCCACCTTTGCTCTTGTACAGTAAAGCTGCATTCTTGAAAACTTACAGTAAACAGAGTAATTGCAAATCAAATTGTGTATTAGCACAGGAAGGAAGCTTCCTGTTTAGGAGAACCTTGGAGTGAATCTTTAAAATGGTGAAGAATGAATTCAGCAAATGTTTAACAAATTTTGATCAAGCAGCTTTTGTGTTTCAGGCACTAGACTCAGTGCAGAGGATCTAAAGATGAATAAAATGGGTCCTGAGTTTTATCAGTCAAGTGAGTCTAGTATTTTAGAGTTTCCTTAACTGGGTGCTATCTTTATTTGATGAACTACATCTGAGTTACTTGAAAAAATAAAATGGATTTTTGGCATGTTGTATTTGAATATAATTACAGATATATAAATAATGATATACTTTTATAAGTAGTATACAGTATAAAAATTATACATGTATTACATTAAATATGTTATATATATGATTATATATTATACACATGTGATATCTATAACATATTTTATATATATATGAAATAAGTGATTTTCTGTATTTCTACCATATGTCTATTCCCCCAGTTCTGGAAATGTGCTATGCTATATAATTTAAGTAAATACGGACAGGTGAAAATTCCCATGAAAATGAATTCCAGAAAATTTCATATAACTCTCCAAATATACACTCTCACCCTCATTTAGAATTCCCTTAAAGTCAGATCCAGAGGCTTTACACTAGAGCTCTGGGTTTGAATGCTGCCTCCATTTCTTACTAGTTGTATAACTGTGGCAAGTTATAGTCTTCCCTGCGCTTCAGTTTCGTTGTTTGTAAAATAGGAATAATAACTACCTCACAGGGTTGTCAAAGGGATTAAATCAGATGGTGTGTGTGAAAGCACAGTGCTTTTCCTGTGGTAAACTCAGATGTCACTGTGCCTGCCTGACAGCCTGCCTTCTTTTCTTTGGAGAGCTTAAGACTGAATTCCTCTGCAGCTGGGAAACACTGGGCTAGCCGACCACTGTGCTGGGAAGAATGGTACTAGCAAAGGTCCTAGGAATGCTTCTTTAATCTGCATCTACATATCATTTAAATTCTTAAACCAGGCATTATCTCAAACTCCATTCTGAGCCTTACCCATAGTGAGGGCTGACTTTTGGTCTGTTGGCCAACAAAAGAGGTTAGGCAGAGCTCGTCGGTGCCCCAACAAGGATGCCTCCATCACTGACGTCACAACCTGGAAAACGTGCTGTTTTCTTCAGGGGAGGGCAAAAACAGGGTGGGGCATTGCCAAAGGGCTCCTCTCACCTCCTCAGATGGCAACAGGTGGTTGCCTTCCTTTCCTGACATGTCCCATCTGTTTCCTTCTCCTGGACAAGTTGAGTCCTTGCTAAATATGCTCTAAAGATGTCCCCCAAATGAGACAGAGCTAAAAGCACTCTTAGTGAGTCCCCCTAATTCAGTCATCTGAATTCGATTCAGTCACTTTCAAATATGTCAATAACAAACTATTGTGTCCATTTTTAGTTTTGTTTTAATTTAAAATGTTATTCCAAAATATAGATTATTATTTCCTTCACTTCCTTCAGCAGATGAGGAAAGGGACTAAAATTCGCAGTCATAATAGCTAACATTTATTACACATTCATTATGTGCTAGGCATTTTTTCTGTGCTTTACATTTATTAATCTGCTAATCCTCATAACAATCCTATGAAGTAAGTACCGTTCTTAGCTCCTTTATACAAGAGGAAAAAGAGACACACAGAGCCAGTAAGTGAAGTTGATCTAGGCTGTGAACCCACAATTCACAGGGCCTCAGATGGCAGAAATCAGATATGTCTTATTTCTAGTGACTTAGAAAATTATTTCCATTTCAAAAAATCCTGTTGTTTTTCTTTCAATGGCACAGAAATATTTTTGGAGCAATATACCTATAAAACAACTAAATACCACCCCCTTTCTCCATAGTGCATGGTACTAGAGTTCTGGGAAAGCAATAATTAAGTCAATATATGCATTTACCTTCCACAGACAAATCAAAGTCCCAAGCAGTGACTCATATGACAGGCTCTTTTTAGTACATTCTCTATGCAAATATAAAGCATGGAAGACAGTAAAAAGCAGTGCCCCTGCCTTTCAAGAATCTGCAGTTTAGAAGCAACATGCGTGAGAAGTTGGGAATGTGAAGTCAATAGAATAGAAGTGGAGAAAATTGTGGCAGGGATGCCAAGTGCCAAACACAGCAGAGTAAACAGTGGAGATTCAATACATTTTATCATTTCCTACCATATACAGTATTTTCCCTTTCACAGCCTCTCTAGATGTCATCATTTCTCAAGGTCTTTCTAAGCTTTCCCTGTTAGAACTACTCTGTCGCTGCTTTTCATGCCACTGGAACAAGTTTTTCTCTGATACCAGAGTCCCATGTCTGCAACTGCCAAAGCCATATTCTACTACATGTTCTGCAAACCTTCCATGAACAACTGGTCTAGAGTAGGCTTATTATTTTCCCCTCCCAGTTCTCTTGCCCTCCCCAGTTACAGCCACAGCCAACAGTCCATCCCTTTTGGTTCATTGGAGCAACCCAAGCTTTAAGTCCTGGGGTTATCTCTGATGACTCTTCAACATTTAACAGATCGTAAATCCTCTCAGTTAATTTTTTCAGTATTTCTTGCAAATGTCCCTTCATTTCCCACTATCGTTATTATAATTATGGCTCTTTGCAATTTCCGTTAGACCAGCAGTTCTTAAGTAGTGTGATGACTTAAGAGTGGTTTGATGTGGGTCATGAGTCATCTTTTTTCAAACAAGTGTCCCAGTGATTTACTTAAAAAATTGGATTCAAGCTTACATATAGACTATGCAAGAAAATAAAAATGGAGTGGCTAGTTGAGAAAAGGGTGAGGTGGAGGATGATGGCTAAGAATTCATCTCTGCCTGGATACAGGAGTGTAGTTAGTACTTATGCTTGGGAGCCATGAGTAAGATTGTTGTTTGGGAAAGCAAATGGATTTAAAAGAGTGTGATAAAAAGTAAAGGATAGAGAAAGCAGAAGGGAAAGGGAACGAGATTTTTCTGGAGGTAGAATGATATTAGAGGTAGAAGTTAGAAAAGGTAGACAATTATTACTCTGCATATACCTCTCAGAAATTTTTTAGACATCAATTCATTGAGTTATAAGTGATGAAAGGAAAGGGGTTGGGATGGTAATAAGGGAATGGATACTGTGTGTTGAGAAGACAGGGAACAGACATTGATTGGATCATTTGGCTTCAGTATGATCTGACAGTTTCAGCAGAGGCCAAAGAAAGGGAGGTGAGAAGGTTTGAGGGGCCTCTGACACACAAGGAATGGTAACTTGTCTATAGGTTTGGGACACTTGTGAGTTTGATCTGTGCAACTTGAGGCAGCAAGAATAATGACGATGGTGATACTTGATCTTTATTAGACATTTGCTGTGTAGCAGGCATAGCGCTAAGTGCTCTACATGGGTAATCTCATTAATAACCTTCTCTTGTTAAGGTCCTGCTCACTTGTATTTGTCTTAGTTCATATGCACATGTGAGTGGCAGAATGAACCTGGAAGCCAGATAGCCCTGGATTCAAATTCTAGCTTTATTATTGCCTAGTTGTGTGGCCTTAGGCAATTCAGCTACCCCCCATAAGATTTATTTCAATAGATGTAATTATAACTACCTGTTAGGGTTTTTATGAGAATTACTGATACAATATGTGGCATGAAGAGCTTTCTAGTTGTTCACCAAAATCTATTTTTCCCCTTCATATTTCTGGGTGTACAACTAGACTATAATTCCAGGCCAATCTTGCTGTAGGTATTGCCTGTTGGGAGAGGGCTCCTCCCATGGAATGTGAGCAGAAGTGATGTGTGCCACCCGAGGCCTGGCTCAGACCCATCATGTGTGCTCTCCCATGCTCTGTCTCCCATCTGACTTGGCCGAGGTGCTGAGGGCAACCTTGGAAGCCATGATTGAAGGTGATGAAGCTGCTGTTGCCCTGGGATCCTAAATAAAGTGCTGAGGAACACCACCCTGCACTGCTAGGTGAGAAAGAAAGAAACTTGTTCTTAAAGTCTCTGGCATTTTGGAGTTTGTCATTGTCATCTATCTGCTCTAACACAAGGTAAGAGTCTAGCACCCTGCACGGTATCTAGTATTTGCTTAACAAATGCTCCTCCCATCAGGTATGAGTTTTGCATTTACCATCTGATGAAAAATGGGTATATACAATAAGTGTTGAGTAAATTTTTGTTGGTTGATTAATTAGGAATCATGTAGGAGCATTGCTTGGCCAAAGGGGAAAGAAACAACCAACCAAAAAATTCCCCTCAAAACTAAGTCTGTGTTTGACCTCACTTAGCCAGAGACTTCTCTTTAGTGACACAGTATTTACTACCTGTGATTAAATTACTTGGCCTCTTGCAGTGAGCACACCAGGTGGCTGCTCCTTATTGAATTATGGGCTCTTGGCTTTTCTTCAATTATTTCATGGGAAAAAAACCACCCTAGCATGCCAGAAAGAACAACGTTTTAACAATGGGGACCACTAAATCCATTAGCACACATACTCTGGGAGGTGTTCAGGTTAAGAAATTTGAACCCCTAGCTCTCTAAACTGAAGCAGTGTGGAGCTGTATGAAGAGGTGAGGTCTCTTGAGTGGGCAAGAGGAAGTCCTTCATCACTTTAGCAAATCACTGGAGCTCTCTGAGATCACTTTCTGCTGTAAAATGTTGCTAAGAGTCTCTGTCCCTCAGTACATTTTATACTCAATCCTCTGTAGTTGGCTGGGCTATTGAAGATCATATGAATAATGCATGTCATGCAGGAGGGAAAAAGCACATAGTGTTATGGAAAGGTTATGCTTCTTACTATTATTTTTATTACTTCACTGGAGCCAGGAGACCTCGGTTCCAGTCCTGACTCTGCCACTAATTAACCATTCTCCTTGAGTCAAATTGGTTACCTTCTCTGGGCCTTTGTTCCTCATCTATAAAACAGCAATATTGATTCAGACAATCTTGTGGGTTCCTTCTAGCCCTAGAATTCAGTGATTTTAATTATTTCTGTGATTCTCTTATTAAAAGGCAGCCAGTCACATTGTCTGCAGTCCTCTAGGACAGCCAGCTTCCATTTCTAACAAGCTGGGGAGGGGCTCTGTGAAACCTTCTCCTTGAGGCACTGCACCTGTTCCACTGGGAGCAGCTCTACGGGCACACCTGTGAGGGAGTAGCAGCAGGGTAGCTAGCAAGAGCCATTCTCCCTGAGCCTTGGATAAGGAGAGAAAGTACCCCTGGCCTGAGCCATTTTTCTCCTGAAGACTGTTTGTTTTACTGTCAGCTTAAAGAGGGCTCCATTGATCTTCCTGTAAGCCAGTGTTGATTTCTCCCATGTCACATATCCCAAGCTTCTTTACCAAAGAAACACCAAATGTGTGTGTGTGTGGTCATTGTTGGCTACCCTTTCCACTTCTGTCACCCCACAGCACCCCAAAATCGTCTTTAGTAATCTCTCTGGGATCTATTGTGCCTTATTTGTTATGCTCGCCACACCTGTAACGTAATCTACCCTCTCCCAACTGGCTTTCATCTTCCCTCCAGCCTCTGTTTTCACTCTGTAATACATAATTACTCTATCTTTTATACCCCTTCATTTTCTGCCTCATTAACTCTTATTCTTGGCACAAAAGTGCCTCCTTTATGGGCTGCAGTGAGGGAACAACGAACTCACATTTGTCTGCTTCTGAATTTGAGTCACAATGATTGTTCTTTTAGCCTTTTTGGAATCCTTGAGTGTAGCACCTGCATAAGCGTCCTGCCGTAAAGCTGTTATCTATTCTGTCCTTTGCAACATTTTCTGAATTTTTTTGAATTTAGAAATTCAGAGGCCTATTTTCACTGACTCCTTATTGAATTGATTTTATATCCATTTCTGAGCAGTAGATCTCCCCATCCCACCCCAAGTAGTAGTCCAAAGCCCCACTCCAGGGCCTCTTTTGCCCCATATTGGTCCTGAAAGTGTCCCTATTGTTACAACAAAGAGACCTGTGTGGTCAGGACAAAGGAAGAAGTTTTTGAAAAAGAGCTTCCTATTTAGGTGACTTTGCCACTACCTGGAGCAAAACGCCATCATTCTAGAGAGTGCGGAGAATGGATTCTCTTCCAACACGAGTCCGACCCAGCCAGTCAAGGCCACCCCAAGATGCTGGGAATCCTAAACTTTGTTTAGTGTATGTTCAGGCCTTTTCTGGGCCTTGGAAACCTTTGTTTAAACAAAGGCTTAGAGAAAAGCAAAACGAAGTACTGCGGAGTTGTTCCAGTTGAGATCTGGGGTGTTGGCCGTGTGAGGCTGAAGAGAACCCGGATCTCCTTCCTCACTTCGGCACTCTCCGAGGGGCTCTTCTGTACCCCGATGCAATTTAATTGTGAAATACACGTTTGTCCTTTACTAAAATAATCTCAGGTCTTGAAGATCTTGTTAGGAAGACATCTTTTAGGAAAAGTTTTTTGTTCTGTTTTGCCCCCCAAATGAGAATTTGAGAGTATCAGCAAAGGAAGGAAGGAACTTCTGTAGCTATCTTCTAGATTTACTTTTCTGCACATGCGTCCTCTCCCCTTTTTAGATAAAGTAACAGGTAAAGTAACAAAGGCACAAGAAGCTATAATTACATGAGCAAATAATAACTGAGTTGGTCTTGCTCAAGATGTTCTTTACTTGTGATGATAGGGGAGCATTTTTATACATTCATCCAGGTTCTGTTGCATGGGTCTCCTTGCTGGAGCTGTAAAAACAATGATTAAGGCTAACTGACTTGAAGGAAAAGGGGATATCTATGTTATAAGCCAGACAACAGAACTAACCTTGCAGACTCTTATGAGCTGTGTGAAACTGGCAAAGTGACAACCTCTCTGAGCCTCAGGTTGCTCATATATGAAATAAGGACAATAGTATTTACCTTGTAAAACTTTGTGAGGACTAAATGTTAAATAACTACATGTTAAGTATCTAAAGCTTAGTAAGTGCTTTAAAAATGGTATTTTTCCTTATTATTTTTTCTAGTGTCTAATGACTGAAGTCTCTTAGGGTCAAGGACTTTGTTACCTGTGCACCCAGCAGGCTCCATAAATGTGTGTTGAACGTACAGACAACAGCTGCAAGGCTTGAAGCCCTTTGCCTTATATTGATTAAAGTAAACATTTACTTTGACCTCACACCTGTGTAGTGGAATAGGAAAAAACCCATACCAATTTTAAGGCCCAATCTTTAAAGTTTTCTCCAAGAAAGCCTTCTCCAACCTTCAAGAATGAAGACAGTTGCCTTCTTCTGAGCTTCCTTAGCACAGTTATTGTCTTTGTCAGAGCATGACTAATAGTCATGCTGGCTGCGCTTCATTCTGTAGGCCCCTGAGGTCTGCAGATGTGGCCACTGTTGAACTCTCAACAGTACAAACCCATTGCATCACACCGAAGGAACAGGTATTAACAATATTTTAGCATTTTTGGTACCAAACCTCAAAGTCCTTTGCCAACCTCTTCTTCAGTTATATTCAATAGAATACAATTTCTGTCCTCAAGGAGCTTCCAATAGGAAATTGCTTTGTTGTCTTCTCCATGGAGACTGATTTTTAAGGCTTCCTGTTCAGAAAGTGATTGCCGATTGACTAAATTAATAAAAGAAGCAAAAGCTGTTACCTCATTTATCAGTGAAAATGATAAAGCACAGAGAGATTAGATGATTTACTGAAGGCCACGGAGCAAGTTAAAGAAAGAGAAGTAGAACCTGGGTCTGTCAACAACCATGCCGATGTTCTTTCAAGCACACAGTGCAGCATCCTGATGTTTTGGATCTTATACCTAATTTTAAGCTATGAATAGCCACCACCTTCCTGCTTGTCCACGACACATTTACTTTCATTTTTTTCTCCCCCCCTAAAAATATAAGTATTTAGAGGAAAAGAAAAACATTCTGGCCAAACACGCCTTTGGTAGAAATTTTGGGGCCAATTTATTACATCAAATCCTGATTTAGATTTCAGAATTCATTTGAATATATTAGTTTCACAATTCGTATATCTAATTATGTTTTTCTCTGTCACCAACTGCAAGCAATTTCTCCCCTTTTAAGTTCATTGTATCTTTAAATGTAAGACATAAGACACAAGAATTACCATAGCAACTTGCTTTCCAATTAGACTGCAATTGCTGACAATCAATATGATTAGACAAGGTCAGTGACAGAGTAAGCTCCAAAGTGTTTAAAGAGATTTGGGGAGGTGCAGGGACAATGAAGAAATGAGAAAACTATTGGAAAATCTCTCCCCAGAATTGAGTGTGAGTCTTTTATTTCTAGCTGCTTGTATAACTTAAAGAGGTGTCTTATAGTGGCAACAGTTTGTAGCCTGCCACTAAGAACTGGGGAATGAAGGCTGAGAGATGTGCACTTGAGGTTGGTTTTTATTTCTAGTCCCCAAACACTTTACAAAACTAAAGACTGAGAATCACCAACTTGAAAGTGGGGATAAATAGTAGCTGAAGGGGAAGTTAATAAGCTGTAAACTCAAGGGAGCTGTTTTTAGCTCAGAAAGGGAATGAAGGTATTTGAGAGGCCGTGGGATGGCCCACAACCAAGTTCGTCTGGAGGGGGCCGTGTGAGCAGTGTGGCTCCAGGCATCATAGGAAGTTTAATTAGCCCCTAATCCTACATCATCTGTGCCCCTTTCAGTGGCTTCCTCTCCTTTCCTCCCTGTACTTATTTCTGCTTTAGAGAAAAATTCACACCAAAGTGTGTGTGTGTCAGACAACAGATTAAAATCTCATTGAGGGGGGGAGGAGATTACATTTCAATAGAGAGCAAAGCTTTAACAAAAGAGTTGTTACGAATATTGGATACAAAGGAGCAGCCAGTGGAAGTGCTTTCAGAGACCTTGGGGCCTTTCTGGAGCCCCTTAAATCACATCTGTGACCTACTATGATTTCATAAAAGCCTGGTCCTCACCCACTCAAGAAAAAGGTGAAAATGAGGTAGCTGTTCTAGAAGCCTAATAGTAGATGTTTCTTAGACACAATGCAACGGGGAAAGCAAACACAAAGCCATGCTCTCTGGGAGTATTTGTGTTGAGACAAAACCCAGAGTCTGGAGGGCTCAGATGATTGATATCCAGTGGGACCGTTTAGAGTGATTAACTTCTTGCCTGACGCTCCCTCTCCCCCTCTCTCTTTGCCCAGCCATTCTCTGACTAAGGATTGAGTGGGAGTAAGCCATGGGAGAGGATGAGAGCTGGCGCTCCTGAAGGCTGCAGACATCAGGCCTTGGATTATCAGAGTATCGCTCAATCCCTAACAAGATCCTCGGTAGTTAAGAAAGCTGACCTGCTAGTCTGTGGTTAACATTCGCAACTTTCTCTCTTTCAGCAGAGTCTGTGTGGCCCTCGACACACTTTTAGAGCACAGCTTTGTGTGCAGGATCAACAACTGGCTTCTAGTTTTAGTTTCCCAGCTGCTTATCAGTAATATATATTGGTATATATTTATCAATATAGTAAGGGCTGGAACTTGGGGAAAGTTGCTTTTGGTGTCCTCAGAATCTTGTTTCTACAACTTCTTCCCTTTTTCTGTTCTTCCTTGAGATGCTCAGTACTATCAGGCAGCTCCAGTTGTCAAGGGAGAAGGTAATGTAAACTATATCTTCCACTAGGATAATTGGTTCTTTTTGACATCTTCCTGTTTTCAAAAGAGAGCCAGGAAAGGGTGATATACTATCACAAAGAATGAAACAGTGATATTGGCAGTTCTGGCTCATATAGAAGTCTGAAATGAGGGCTTCTCTACCTCCAGACACATACAAATACTGCATAAAATAGATCAAACATGTAAAAATTACTTAGCCAATTTAGAAGCTATGAAAGTGACTCCATCCCCAACCTGGTCAGAATGATGAGTATATACTAAAGCCAAAGGACCAAAGAAAAATTTTAATTAGCTTAATGGCTGGGTCTTGGAGCTTCAAAACCCACTTAGGAAGATGAGTCCAAATGGCAGATTTGTCTTTGAGAGGAGCTAGAGCTGAACTACCTGCATAAAGTCAGGAGTCAGGAAAGGCTACGTGTTGGTGGAATGGGGGCTCTAAAATTCCTCTCTGTGACTAGGGAAAACATCAAAGCAGCAGCTGAGGCCCTGGTCGGGGCCTAAGTATTTATACCTGCAAGTATTTATAACACCAGCCTGGTGACACATGATTATATTGGTAGAGAATTCACACCATCCACTGGGTAGAGTAACCTCAAGCCAAGAAATGAATAGAAAGATCATCCAAAAATTGGAGAAAATGAAATGCTCGACAGCAGCAAATGAGAAACTGTCTGTTAGGATGTTTCTAGACCTAGGGCATGGGACTCCCACTGAACACCTTATGCCTCCTACGATGGGCTAAGAAAAAATGTTATAAATCACGTAAGGAAATACCATACCAGAGAGAATATTTATACCCTAATGACTAGGGGTTAAAATATGACTGCAAAGACTTAAAAATAAGTATTTTTCAAGTGCTCAAAGAGATAAAGGAAGATATAGAAATGATAAGTTAAAACAGGAAAGTATAAAAAAGGATAGATTTTTAAAAAGAAGGAAAAAATTGATATAATATGCAGTCATGTTAATTAAAAACTCAATAAATGAATTGAATAATGGACTAGATATAATGAAAAACAATGAAAGAATTGGAAAGTAGATGAGACAATCACTTACCATATAGTTCACAGACTAAAAGATGGAAAACAGGAAAGATAGGTGAAGAAACACAGAGGACAGTAGAAGAAGTTCCAGCACAAGTCTAATAGGAGATCCAGGATGGGAAGAAGATGGTAGAGATGGTGATAAAAACTTTTTCAAAGGTGAGGAGAGACTGCCTTAGTTTGAGGAAACAACCAAGCCACACATATAAAAAATAAAAACAAATCTACACGCATGGTGAAACTATAGACAAAAGAAATCTTAAAACCTATCAGAAAGGAAAGATAGACTACCAAAAATTAGACTGATAGTAGGCTTCACAAAGGCAACAGTAGATGTTGGAAGATTATAATAGAATTATTTGCTTCGTGGAAATTCTGTTCAACCTATTTGTAAATTCACCCAGACTACTATTAGTAGTTCAGGATGGGGCAGGGAAGGCATTTTCAGGTATACAAAGACTAAAGAGAGCTTACCAATCATAAATATTAAGGACATTAAACAATTTTCATCAACCAATGAGGCTGCAGCATATACATGGACATGTGATAGAGATTAGTTTTAGGGTTTGATAAATGTTTTAAACATGAGAAAGTAAATATAAAATAATATGACCAGAACATGTATCTCCTAGAACAGTAGAGAGGAAAAAAAGAGAGACTGAAGAAATTGTAATAGTGACATTTCAAGCACTTACAGGAAAGGTTTCATTATCGCATGTGTATATGTGTACATACATGCGTGTGTGCTGAATGCCAAATGTCTTCTCACAGCTCACAGATCTGCTTTCATAAGGCCCTTGTGTGTTTCCTAATTGTAAATCTAAAGCGAAGTTTTAACACATGCCTAGACCCAGAATGGCAATTTTTCCAGGTTATTCTGTTGTAGCAAGGACAATTGTACATGTTGCTGCAGTCAGCAGGTTCTTTGTCTCTGAGAAACCAGGCTGTCGGTGCCTCTGGGGGCCCTTTCACATCCTTGTTTTCTGGTCAGTTTTGAAGGAGCCCAAGGTATTCTTTTTTCTTGTGTTGCCAGGCTTATATTCTGGAGACCTGATGTCTTTTATATTGATTTCCCTCTAATGATACGCAATATCCTTTGACAATAAAGATATCCCAGAGCCTCTTTCAGAGAGACCTCTATCTTACAGTGCTTTCCAGACTCAGCCTTCATAGAGGAGGGCACAGAGCAACACAGAAGGGAAAATGATGCTTTTCTCTTTCATCTTCTTTCCAATATTGTTAACAAAATCATACCTTCCTTGTATAAATGTCTCCTCAATTTTTTTTTTTTCCCCAGCATTCTACAAGGCTTTTGGTTCAAACTAGAGGTGGCGTGTTTCTTGTAGGCTCCTACTTTTTCCCAAGCTGATATTTGATCCCTTACGTTTATCACACTTATGGATGGGTTCTGGTTTTCTCGAATTAGGGACTCTCGCCCTTATCCTTTAACACTTTCATAGCCATCAGTTTTCTCTAAAACATTTTGTTAGCATACAGTTATGTGAAAAAAATAGGATACAAAAGAGCACACATAATGTAATCTCATTTCGATTTTTTTAAAACATGCGTCAGCAGAAAAAAAATTGTGAAAGACTGTTCACCAAAATGTTAACAGTGGATATCTCATCGTGGAATTATGTAAAATCATCGTTCTTTTAACTTTCTGCATTGTTTGATTGTTTTTCTACAGCAAGCATACATTGCTCTTATAGTCATAAAAAATTCCTGTCTTAACTATGAACAACAAAACCAAAACAATTTCCATCAGAGACAGCTTTCCTAGCTCCACAGCTTGGGAGTCTATAGGTCGTTAAAGGAAGGCAGGCGTACGTAGATACACAGAGCCTTGTGAAGCAATACACGCTGTGGTTTGGGGAGCTACTGAAAAAACAAAGTTGTTGCTCACTTTGTTTTTTCTCTTCAATTGCAGTGAGGTTTATTTTAGGAATAAGCTCGGAGAAGTGCTGCAGAGGTATGCATGGAGATGTTATGGCCTGGTGAGACCAATATGGAATTTGAATATCTTGTGGACTGCTATAGCTCAGACTCAGTGAGTAAGTCATCTTAGACGAGGCACTCCCGATCCCCCTTATCCTGCTTTAATTTTTCTCCCCACCACTACTCGGAACTTATCATCTGACTCTCTACATAAGTTACTTTTTTTTTTTTTTAAAAGGTTATTGTCTGTCTCTTGCTCTAAAAATCTAAACTCTAGGAGGGCAAGGATCTCTTTTTTGGTCAATGCTATCTCTCCAGTGTCTAGTACACAGTAGGTGCTCAGTTAATATATACTGAAAGAAGAAATACATGCTAAACATATGTACATATGTGCGTATGTGTGTATATATATATATATATACACATGCACAGAGAAGTGTGTGTATGTGTGTGTATGTATATGTATACA
>NW_011888847.1:568166-636864 GCF_000151845.1 Pteropus vampyrus | reverse complement strand
CTTTTTTGGTCAATGCTATCTCTCCAGTGTCTAGTACACAGTAGGTGCTCAGTTAATATATGCTGAAAGAAGAAATACATGCTAAACATATGTACATATGTGCGTATGTGTGTGTGTGTGTGTGTATATATATATATATACACACACACACACACATGCACAGAGAAGTGTGTGTATGTGTGTGTATGTATATGTATACATACATACAGAGAGAGAGAGAGAGGGAGAGAGGGGCATGGTAGCACTGAAGGCAGGGGAACAGAATGAGTAGAGATGTAGAGGTAATAAAGGAGAGAGCATGGTTATGGGTCCATGAGGAACCTGATCTGGCTGGCAGGGAGAGTCCTTGGAGGTGACTAGTAGCAAACAAAGTTGATTGGTTGAGCTGGGGAGAGATGATAAAAGGGACTTGAAAATAAAACAGGAGAGAATCAAAATAAGGAATGAGTACATTCAGGGGGTGTGCTGAGAGCAATGTAGAATTTCCTAACATGGCTTTAAGTCAGGACTCCGGCCTTGATACACAAGGAACAGTCAGTCTCTCACCCTGATTAAAGGAAAAGTGGACACTGATACAAAATTCGGAATAGGAATGGGCTAGATGATTTTTTTTCATTGTCTGTGGCAATATTACCTGCATCAAACATTCCAGGTTTAAAGGCTTTGTGTTTGGAATCATTTTCAATTCAAGTCACCTGACAATGCAGGATAGCTATACTCTTGCAGAGACAGAACACTTAAAAAGATAGAGACCTTTTTCTTTAGGCTTTTCTGAAACTCTAATTAAATGAAATGGATCTATGCCTCATGCTTAGCTCTGATTTTTTTCATATAATGCAGTTGAGAGGCCCACCGTGAATATGTATTTGAGCATTTTGGTGGTTCTCATCTGTGATGAGTATGGATAGAAATGGAAATCACTCAGTATAAAATGTTTACATGCTACAGTGAGCACGCCTATGCTGTTTCTGAATAGAGAGAGCACACTTTTTTGCTTAGTCCAGCTTCTGTGGGTGACGTGTCAGGGAGCCCCTCTTGCCATGAAAAATCCTAAGTTATACTAGCAAGTGGAAACTGCAGTTAGGGTGGGCAGAACCACGACCCTGTCTCTTTTTCAGAAATTTGCATATGTCTTATAAGATTTCCAAGCTTCATGGAGAATTATTTCAGTCCTTATGTTATCTTCGATCAATGATCTTGGAGGATTTTGTTTAAAAAATGTATTTCTAGATTATTCTAAGAGAAATCCGAAATAGGGGTTGCTGGGAAACATTGCAATGAAATGTTCTGGAACTGACAGGGAGTCTGGTCTGAGGGGTTCTAGATCAGGAAAGGTATTGTTTCCTTGAGATTATCCCCTTGGCCTCCTTGCCTGAAGGGGAGGGCATAGAGTCTCTCAGCCTCAGACAAAACTTCCTTCCCATCTCATTATGGGACATTTCTTTTTAAGAAGTGAAGAGGAAGAAAACACACTGGAGAAATGGTGCAATGATAGTGGCTTACAGTACCTTAACTACCTGCCCACCATGTACATAGCGATTCATTTTGGAAATATTTCCGGGGACATAGGCAAGTGCACATTCTTTCATATCATATTTTATATGGTAGAGTCTGGAGCTGGTGCTTTTGAATCTTTACCTTCCCAAATTTTGCCCAGTGGCCTAATTCTGGGGCATTTAACTTGTGGCTTAAAGGTGATCATCTACTCCTGTGTTTAAGAACTATTTGGAATGTGAATTAGACCAGATTTGATGTCCATGGGGGAATGAGGAGATTTTGGATGCCAAAGAAAGGATGATAGAACAGCAACCTGAAAATAGTGTCATCAGACCAGTGTGGTATGTCTCACAGGGGAGTGGGGGCAGTTTGACAAAGGTAGGAGTCAAAATTCATCAGTGCTCTTGATTAAGGGCTGAAAAATTCATTGCCATCAATGTTTTTTCCTCTATATAGATTAGGCACAGACTCTACACATGTGTTTGTTACTGTATCTTTCGAAGTCTTTCAAAGGACATAGTTTTGCTTTTAATCATATGTTAGTGAATGTTGGAACAGCAATTTCCCTTTTTAATGGCTGTAAATTTGACATCTTAAGCTCTAAAGAGCCAAATGCATCTCTAAGGTTGATAATCCCTAGACTTTGGGGGCAGGAACAGGAGCAGGAATTAGTTAAGACCAGAGGGAGAGAGATAATGAGGAAGGACTGGGAAGTAGCATATTTAGTTCAGTCGACTCCTGTCATTTGCATTGTTTAAACAGAGGATTTCCAAGAGGCAGAGACCAGCTGTAGTGTTGTGTCACCCATGAACTCATTGGGCAGACATGGCTTCTTTTTTATCCTGACACTGACAATAGTTTGTGATAAAAGGCAGAATACAGCAGATCTTAGAGCACTTTAAAAAGCATACCAAGACCTCATATTTCTATGATGGAGATAACTAAGTATTCACTTGACTTTCTCTAGATTTCAGGAAAACACTATTGTTGTTCTTTGAGAGAAAAATATTTCTCTTTATGACTTCAATCCTACTCAGATTTAGGGGAACATTGAAGAATTTTACTCTGTATTCAAGAAAGAGAAATACTTCTTGGAACTAAGAGATCTGATTGTACCTAACTATACCAGGTGTGGTTTGCCACTTCTACCTGTGCTTCTGACTGGGATGTGGTCATGGTTTATGTTTATTATTTGATCAATAAAAGAAATCTATGAAAACAGAGAAATTGGACAATTGGGACCCTGAAGTGAGGTTTACATGTACCCCGATTGACTGTGTAATTAGGCCGAGATAAGTGGACAAATGTAAATCTCCCATTTCCTTTGATTTCTGCGTAAGCTCTGCCTAAAGGACATCTCCTTTATGGAAAGGTGACCTCTTTAACAACAGTTCCCTCAAATCAATGACACTGAGCAGTTTTAAATGTAATCTGAGTCTGTCTGTTGTATACAGACCATTATGCTATCAGGACAATGATGGACAAGCTCCTAGCTCCTTGCCTATAGAACCATGGGTGGGGCTTTAAAGGAGTCAATATCTTGGTGAATTCAGATAGTTACCTTAGTGCCTGGAGCTTCTTTTTTTTCTCTTTACTTTTATTTGATTCTTCGGAGTTCAATGGGAGCCCACTGTGTGTAATGTGATCAAAGGACAAGGACTGTGGAAGCCTGCAGACCTCTTTAGGAAGACCCCATTATGACTTTGATTCTGTTTTATTAATATCAGCCACTCAGAACACTTTCCCCGCTCCTTGTAGCTTATAGAAATTCTACAGTCTCCACAAAACCTTCTTCGCTGCATCCACACTGATTGAACTATCACCTCTTTGAACTGCTTTCAACACCCAAGGTCTGGACAGCAATGTTCAGATTAGTGTCTTCTGTTTCACATTAATTCCTCTTATTTCTATAACTACATCACAGATTTCTTGGGAGTTAGAACCAAATTCTATCTTTTCTTTCAGTTCTTACTATAGAAGACTGACTGAAAGACAAATGGATAGATAGATCGATAAAAGGAACTAAGGAACTTCTAATAATAATGAACCTGAGAGTTTGATGTGTTGTTCTTTCTGATTACACAATATCACAAGCAGGTGGGGGAGCTTCACATTCCCAGTTGGTGAGGAGAACCTATTCTGTTTATTACCATTCCCTCCAGGAACCCTCTCACCCTCCCACCTTCCCTCATTCACTATATACACCATATACACCACACTTAAAATTGGAGGCATAACCTTGTTCAGGAATGCGCAAAACAGAAGCATAGTAATGAACTCTTGTTGATGCTATAAACTTGATGAATGGCTTGTGGAGGAAGGGCATTTAATGGCATTCTCAGTTCAGTGATTAGGTCTGTGGCATTCCTCCCTTGGAACTCATGCAGATCAGCATAGCTTTCATCCTGCTCTAGGTTTCCTGTGAGCTGCATTAGGTGTGCCAGGAATGCTTCTGGGTCTTGGCTGGAGGAGGCAGGAGAAAAGAGGGTCTCTGTTTTTTTCCAGCATTCTTACTGCCTTCCTTCATCTCACCTTTTCCAACCCACCTCACTCACAGCTCTACCTTTGTTTGCCCTGTGCTACCTCGATCTGCACTTTCCCTGTGACCTTTGCTCACTATGCACAGCCAGGACATAAATGCCTACATTCAGTCTCCTACTTTTTGCCTGAGTTACAGATTTCCTGCCACAAGAAGGAGTGCTTAGGATCAATTTGCTCAGAGAAACCATACAGGGGGGTTGCTCTTGAAATAGTTGCCTGTGATTTGCATTTTTCAGTGTCTGGCTGCATTTTCAGAGCACCAACAGAGGGGCTCTCAGAAACTGAGACAATACTTTTAATAGTGACTAATTATAATAAAAACTGAGGATTGAGGACTATTTTAAATGTTAAATGTGATCTGACAGTAAGAAAGAGAATAAGAACACGTTTTCCCATCATCATTTGGTTATAGCAATGGAGCACATGTTTATGCATTTGTTCTGTGCTTTTCTTTAATTGTTTCATGTGTATTTTATCAAGAACTACACTGGAGCAGGGACTATGGGCCATTTCTCTTGGATCCTCCTCTATATAATTCCTTATATAGGACTAGTATTTTTTTAGATCATGTTACTCCATATGGACCATGGATCAGCAGTACTGGCCTTACCTGGGAGCTAGCTGGTCAGCACTGTAGAGTCGCAGGTCCCACCCGGATGTCTTCAATCAGACTCTCTATTTTAGATTCCCACGTAATTTGTATGCACATTAAGATTTGAGATGCCATGATGTAGGATACACTTTGCAGGAACTCATAAAATGCTCATGGAATTTAACTAAAAGAAAAATTCTCTCTGGCAAATATGAAATCTTATGTCTTAGCTAAGAAGTTCTGGTTGAATCTACATGTTATAGAATGTTAATTTCAAGGGGGAGGTAGAGAGAAGTAAACCAAAACAGGAAGAAAATGGTTGGCCTAGACAAGAATTTTCCATTAAAAATGATGTTTTGATAAGATAGCTTGGATTAGTTTTTAATAATGGTCACATTCCATTGGAGGTCTGTGGCATGGAAAAGGCCAATTTTGCACTTGAATTTTCACTGCTTGGATCAGACACTTCTAGGACATCGTTTTTCCCCCTTTGCCAAGTGCTCAAGACTGAATGGGAAGTATGAGAAATGCTGAGCAAAAACACCTACATGTGAAGGTATATACTTGACAGAAATATAAGGGTTATTTTTTTATTCTGACTTGGACAATCTGTTACTATCCTGTAGAGATGCAATTGTAAGCTTCTCTAGATGTAATTTCTCTTTAATGAGTGGCAGTATTGCAAAAAGCAAAAAAGCATTATATGGAGAATGTGCGTGGGATGTGACATTTGAGGAATTCCACCTCTGTGACTTCCTAGCTTTTTATCTCAGGCCAGTCACCAAACTTCTTTGAATTTCATTTCTTCACCTGTTAGATGGGCACAAATACTTGCCCTAGATGCCACCGAAGGGTTGGCGTGAGAGATTATGTGAGCTAATAGCTAATATGAGGCATTTTCAAATCATAAAATAGAAAAACAATGCAAAGATATTCAAACTACTACTGTTACTACTACAAACAAAATGGAGAACTTTGTAAATTTGTGTTTCTGTGTGTCTTACTTCTCTCCATTAGAGAGCAAGGTCATTACCTTCCTATATCATATAGTATCTGGACTATACTTGTTACATTCATAGATATTACAGAATAATAGATTACTGTGTTAGCATTGGAGTCAGAATGCCTGGATTCAAATCCTGGCCCCATCACTTATTAGATATGTGATGTTGGTCAAGTCATGTAACTTGTTTGGCTTTAAACTCCTCACTATGAAATTGAGGTGATAAGGTTATGATAATTCAATAAGGTAATGCATGTAAAGTGGCTTATCTCAGTTTCTGGCAAAATAATTGCACAACAAATGACAGCTGTGATTGTTGTTGTTCACCAATATGGGAACTTCTTGAGAGCAGGACTGTGTATCTTCATCTTCATTGCCCAGAACATCTAGCAGTGACTGGCACGCGTGCTTCCTCAAATCATTCCCTCATCTAATTAACACATATTTTGTGGCTCAAGAAGAATTTGTGGAATTATTGACTGATGGATAGATTATGTTTCTCTGAGTTTGCTCAGTCTCTCTTAGAGTTGCCCACAAATAGATCAAAACAAACACAACAGCACATACACTAGTGAGAAGGAGGTGTCCTTGACTTGAGGAAGCTCGTGAACTCTATAAGCCTCATCCTCACAGGTGTTCAGGGAGTGATGGAAATCACAATCATTTACTTTGTGAACCTTGATAAATCACTTGATGGATTAGCTGGTGCCATCCATCAGATTGCACTTGTCTTGAATACTTGACTCAAGTCTATAAATCTCCTTCTTTTAAAAAACTCCAACCAGCAATCTCTGGTTTGTCCTCATTTTCTTGAAGTTAGAATGGAACTTCTCTCACTGTAGGTTTTTGTTGTTGTTGTTAAGGAACTTGGTGCTGTCCTAAGCCACTATACTTTTCCCCCAAAGCAAATGTGTGCTTTACTAAATGAAAAGTCACATCTTAAGTGTCTTACTTGATTGTATTGAGAAGTTATATGTACATATGAAGAGAAGCAGGAAAGGCAATATAAAGGCAGGTATAAGGGGCACATTTTAAACAAGTACACAAAGACTGGTACCTCACATTTGAATATTCAGTAAAGAAAAAAACAAACACCAGCCTGAGTTCTCTACCTGGTCAGTCAGACTGTGAGGGAGCCTGTCCTCAGTAGATGGAATCTGGAAGGCACTGATATCAGTGAGATTACAGGAAGCTCATTCTGCTCTTGTGTACACATGTACATTGCAGTCCCAACAAGTAAGTTAATCTAGATATGATTTTTTTCATGTGTTAAAGCAAATCTCCTTAAGCATATGTGCTATTGACTAAAATCCTGCCATTGGCAGTTCAGTCCTTGGAAATTGGCATTACTCATTTCATGTCTTCTTAAAAAGGCAGATTGTCTTGGAGAAGCAAATTCATGAACTCCTTAGGATGTAAGGCTAGTACATTCTTCAGATGATGTTATTTTTATTGGGAAAGAAGAATGAAAAAAATGAGATAAAAAACACTGAGAATTTGATTTGGGGAAGAGGTTCTGAAAAGTTGGGGAAGGACCCAAAAAGTAGGGATGGCAAATTCACAAACTTTGCCTGCCATTATTCTTCTCCTGTGCCCCACCCTGTGGTAGTTTGGTAGTTGCTTTGGAGGAATATGAAGAGAGAGAACGGCAAGAGCAGGAGTCAGTGTGTGGTTGAGCTGAGACACCGTGAATGGGAAGCAGAGCAAATGTGCTCTTTTTATCATTCATACCTTGTGTTTGTATGCACTTTTAACTTTTCAAAGCACGCTCACATCCAAGTGCAAATTATATGTTTATAAAGCACTTGGCATCAACAATTGCTATCTCTATGCCCAGACTCTCTCAGAATCTCAGACCCACTGGGGTGGTTAACTTCCACTTTATTCATTTAGGCTCCTCTGGCATTTATTCCTTACTTTAATGCTTTTCTTCCCTGCCTGTTTAACTTCTGGAATGGTCTGAACTATAAAAGCACATCTCTGATCATTTGATTTCCAAACAGGCTGGCAAAGGTGGCTCTGAGCACTACAGGAGAGGTTTATGAAGTGTAAGATTCATCTAGTTTACTTGTTGGGGGGTGGGCAGGCAAGTAGGTTCGCAGCCTAGTGAAGTCTTTCACTGTTTAAAGCATCTTATTAAGCCATAAATGGCCCAGATGGATTTGGTTGTGATGGGCATGGACTAAATGAGGAAATAAAAATGAATAGTTTGTGCATTGATTGGAGCTTGTGTTTAGATTGCATCTTTTTATTTTAATACCATTCTATTAAAAAAAACAAAAAACAAACAAACAAAAAAAAACAACCTAGCAAGAGTCTCTAGGGTAGAGCCATGAGGCTATTTTTTTTTTAACTTGAGTATTATGCTGCCTTAATTGTATCTTCTCTTAGTAGACACTCTGAGTTACTGGCAGAGAGAAAAAAAGGCCAGTTCATCTTCTGGCACATCTGTAAGCCCCAACAAACACAATACATTTGAAGGTCTCTCCCACAGCTTGCCTTGTCAAGAAAGGGCAAACATGGCTGCAGCAGAAGTCTTACATGATAGAGAAGGTGATGTCACTTTGCTGTTGATTAGAAAATGGAAGACCATATTCGATGACAAGCCAGAAGAGCCTCATTTGAGGAAACTCTGTCAGGTCTTGCCACTTTGAAATCTTAGTGGCTGAATGAAAGGCACTGAGCAGAGGTCATCAGTACCAAGAATGCCTTGGAGCATCAAATAGCCCAGAGTAGGCAGGATCTTAGAGATGGCAGAAGTAAATGAGGGCATACCTATGCTTTCTGAAAACTATGTTTTCCGAAACAAGTGAACATCTACAGTATACATTTTTATTGCTATAAGCCTACTAGTTCGCAGTGGGTACTATGGACTGAATGTTTGTGTCTTTCTCCTTCCACCTCTCCAATTTATATGTTGAAGCCCTAATTCCCAATGTGGCCTTTGGGGGTGGAGACTTTGAGAAGTAATAGGGTGAAGTCATGGGAGCAGATCTCTTGTGATGGATTGGTGCCCATATAAGGGAACAAATAGACCAGAGCTCTCTCTCGGTCATGTGGGCATACATCAAGAAGGCAGTTGTTTACAAGCCAGGGAGCAGGTTCTTACCAGAACCCAACCTTGATGGCACTCTGATATTGGACTTCTAGTCTCCAGAACTGTGAGATATATACAATTGTTATTTAATCCACCTAGTTGGGTGTTTTATTATAGCAGCCCAGGCTGACTAAGACAGTGGGGCTCTTACCTATTCTTCCAGTGTTCCCTTCCTTATCATGTCTTCCAGCAAATGAAGTCCTACACTGTCTTCACAGATGGCTCCTACACTATCTTCATGGATAAAGGGAGATGTGGAGAATTATAAGGCCTATAGTGCTGGGAGCATCCATAATATCACTAGATCTCAAGAACTGTTTCCCCTATCAGACTTGCCCTCCCCCACCAACAAACAAAAAGAAATCAAAGCAAAACAAAGAGAAACAAAAAAGCAAAAACCTAAGCATATAATTACAAAGCTAATAAATTGTTCTCTTTCTGAGTTGGGCAACTATTAGATTGTAGAGTTTATTTTAAGGACCCACCTAGAAACAGTTGAAAATATGGACTTAATGGAAACTCTAAAACCACATCAACCTGAAATGTGACAAGAAAACAGCTTCTTGTGTTCTTGGCAAAGCAATAAATACAACAAAAATACTTATTTTCAGAATATTTATGGAGAACAGGAAATGAGATGAGGACTTTCACCTGCTAGGCACTAACTCATGTTTGACCCGGGTCAATACTGACAACTTAATTGGCCCAACTCTTACATTTCCCAACTGCTGACTAAGTTAATTTGCAACTTAACAAGTAGCTCTGTTTGCAAACCCTTGGACTAAAGCTAGAGTCATTAGGAGCTTTAACCCAGAAATGATTTGGCATACTGGAACTTGAAGGCAAAAAAAAACTCCAAGAAGAGGTTTACTGCCCTTTATGACTGTCCCAGTAGAAAATGACTCCAGGTTCTGATTTATGGAGGTTCCAAGCAAGCACTTAGGCATAGAAATCTTCTCCTCTATTTATAAATGACATTAAAGGAAGCTTTCACAGCCTTAATCCTCCCTAGTCACGCTTTTCCTTTAGTAGAATAATTCTGGAAAATGGTAGATGCCAACAAAAAGGAAGGCTTGTGTAGCAGAAAAAACCAGCCTACCCTGGATTAAAATCATCTTTTCACTGCAAAAGTGCCCTCTGATGATGGTTGGTTGCTTTTCCTTTTTGAATGTTAGTATCCCTGTCTGTGAGTGCAGATTACCTGAGATGTGGTGTTTAAAACACTTGGCTTCAGACAGATACAGAATAATTACTGGTTTAAAAAAAAATCTTATTGAAGTATAATTTGACAAATAATAGTATGCACTCATTTTAACTGAGTTTTTACAAATTGATATATTTTGTAACAACTACCACAGTTGATATTGAACAGCTCTACCAGCCTAAAAGGTTCCTTTGCTCCTCTTCCCAGACATCCTGTCCATCACTCTTGGCCCCAGGCAGCTACTGATCTGCTTTCTGTCACCTTAGCAGATTTTCTTTTTTAGAGTTTTATATAAATAGAATCACATGGCATATATTCTTTCGTGTCTGGTTTTTTCCCTTCGTATAATGCTTTTGAGAGTAATCCATGTTATTTTGGATTAGTGTTCTGTTGTATGGGCAGAACACAGTTTGTTTACGCCCTGACCTGGTGTGAGAATTTGGGTTGTTTTCAGCTATTCTGTATAAATCTGTTATCTACATTCTTGAATCAGTCTTTGTGTGGACACATCTTTTTGTTTCTCTCTAATTGTCGAACTGTTTTCCAAAGGGGTTATTCCATTTTACATTCTTGCCAGATATATATGAGCTCTAGTTGTTCTACAGCCTCACCAATACTTAGTACTGTTAGTTTTTAATTCCAGCCATTCTAGAGGGTATGTAATTTAATTAAGGTTTTAAATTCCATCTTTTCGTGTGCTTATTGCTCATTTGTATATTTTTTTTGTGAAGTGTCTGTTCAGTTCTTTTGCCCATTTTAATTGGATTGCTTATCTACTTATTTTTCACTTTTAAGAGTGGTCTTTTTATATAGTTTTGATACAAGTCCTTTTTCAGATGTATGTATTGCAAATATTTTCTCCCAGTCCGTAGTTTGGTTTTTCATTTTCTTGATACTGTCTTTTGAAGAGCAGAAGTTTTATTCCGATAAACTCAAATTAAAATTTTATTTTATACTTTTCATGTCCTCTTTAAGAAGTCTTTGCTTATCTTGAGATTGTGAAGATTTTCTCCTATATTTTCTTCCAGAAGTTTTAAAGTTTTATCTTTTGTATTTAAGTCTATGACCCATTTAGACTTAAATTTTGTGTATGACATGAGGTAAGGGTTGAGGTTTATTTTTTTCTCTCATGGGTACCAAGTTGATTCAGCACCATTTGTCGGGGGAGGGACCCCAAACAAACAACCCTCCTCTTTCCCTTATTGAATTCTCAATTACACTCTTTTAGGATATAGAGGATGAGGGGGCACGTCCCAACTCCTTTTATAACACCAGCATAACAAAACCAAACGAATCAACTTTAAGAAAGGAAATATATAGACTAGTATCTCTACAAATACAGACAGAAAACCTTAATAAAATATTATCAAATTAAAATTTGTGTGTGTGAGTGATCTTTAACAGATGTAAATCAGATTATTCACCTGGGGGTTCAGTGCCCATTTAATTCCCATCATTAACTGTGACACTCAAACCTGCCCCATGCCTCTGTGCTCTATGGCCTTACCCCAGCTTCGTCTCTGACCTTATCGCCTACCACCCTCCCTTTTGTTTATTCTCCTCCAGCCACACCATGTAGACACACTAAACACGTTCATGAATGTTCGTTCTGTGCACTGGATTCAGACTAACATATCTTCTACCTCAGTGGCTTTCAACTGCAGATGTATGTTAGAATCATCAAGGGAGCTTTAAAAAATGATCAGTGCTTTGCTCCACCCTAGACAAATGGAATTTAAAAAGTCCCTGGAAATCATAGGCTTGTGGGTTATTTTAAAAGCTACCTAGGGGATTCTAAAGTACAGCCTTAGATGAGAACCACTGAACCCCATTATCCTTTTGATGCCCAGAGACTCAAATCCCTTCTTCCCATTCAGAGGTATAACTGCCACAAACTGGCCTCCAGGTTTTACTAGCAGCCTATAGAATCATTAGCCTCTGCCTCTTGCTTTATTTCAGTAAGTGAGACTCAAAAGTTTCTTTACCCATTAACTCTTAGAATCATAGAAGCTTAGGTAGAAATGGACCTACGTTATCTAACAAGGAGATACTCAGGGAAGCAGAGCAGATAGGAACCCAAATTTTCTAGCACTGTCACCATTATGGTTTTAGTTACCTAATTTATGTTTTTTTCCTTTTATCTGTGCTAAGTGAGCCTGAAGAACTGAGAATTTAGAGGATCTTCAACTTTTTTACCGTGCTTGCAAAAGTTCTCCTTCAATAAATCTTCCTTTAAAAGTCCCTCTGTTAACTTTGCTTTCCCTCGTGATCCGGGGTGGAGGCTGGAGTGTCAGACTAGTGTTCTTATTTTTATATGCAAGTAAATCACTTGATTATATTTTTTGTCCTTATGTTATCATGAATATTTCAAATAAAATTTTATTTGGTTCATATTTATAGTTTAGGAGCTATTTCACATTTTGGCTCATTGCCGTCTCATCTGCATATACCATATCTCAGCTGATGTTGATTAGTCTCATTTACATATTCATCATGCTCCTATTTTCAAAGATATTTTGTTATAAGCTGGCTGTTCTTTCCCCTCAAGTGTTATAATAGCATGGTAGATGTGTTTTTAAATTGCACTCATTTCCATACATAATTTTTCTGGTAACCATAAATCACCACATTGTCACCTATTCCCCCCACCCTGTTCAGTGTAATCTTCACACTTTATACCAAGCTGACATATGGCTCCGAAGTAATTAAAGACAATGTAAACAGTTTACAGTGCACTTCGCAAAGCCACTTCACGTTGTAGAGAGTTTAATGATTTCCTTTTCCCCCGGCCAATCCCAAAGCAGTAAGGAGTAGGGAAATTTGAGATAGTGATGCTGATTAAAGCTAAGATATGAACAGTGATTTCATTTCTAATGGAAAGTCTCCTGCTCCAGTTCTACCAAAAAGATTCTTTTCTCTTTCGAATTTAAGCAGAGGGGAGTAGGGTAAGGTGGGTTAATGAAAGAAGAATCATCAGTATGGGTTGGGGTAGAGTTACTGGATTCTTTCAATCATTCTAATAGGAGGAAGAGGGAATAATCAAATCGTCAGATCCCCAGCCACCCAGGCCACAGAGACTATTCTCTTCTAGATGAGAACAGGACTGATTTTCTCTTTAGACATTAGTTGTTTGCCCAACTACCATCTCTTTTCTTTCCCCAGCAATGACTTCAGTTTTTGTTTGTGGATCTCCCTCTGCTGCTCCAAGTTCATGTGGTTGGGGTAGGTGTTTTAAACTGTTAAGAATGGAGCCCATTTACCTAGGCCAGAGCCGATATGAGTGTTGTATTCCCTTAGCTGTTGTAGCTGGTCTGGGTGTGGTTGTGTGATCTAAGCAAGTCATAATAAATCTAAAGATTTTGAGGAGTGGAGCAAGAAAAAGTCAGCTCTTTTTTTTTTTTTCTTTCTTTTTCTGAATAGAACCCAAGATGTGGAGGCAGGATTGCTGAGGGGTGGGGCTGAGGGCTGAAACTAACATAATGGAAAGGAGACCTGAGAGGGAGAGAGAGGCCAAGTCCTGAGGACATTGGACCTGAGTGAAGATGTTTCTAAAGCCATTCTTCCTCTCTGACCAGCAAGTTAAATGAGCTGTTAAATTCCCTTTTTTCTCCTTAAGCCTGCTTGAGATTTGTTTTCTTTGGCCTCTCACAACAGAATTATAACAAATACAATGTGTGTATCACTTACTTTGTACATATTATCTTGTACGTTCTTGTCCTGTGTTATATTTTAAACTATCACTATGTAAGTGCCTAGATCTTAGTAGATTCTCAGCCAATGTTCATATGCCTATTAATTCCTACATTATCATTTATATTATTTTAGTATTTTTTTACATATGGATATCTTGTTTTTCCAACTAATTATGTTTGTTTATTCGTTCATTTTCATGCATTTATCAGTTATTTATTGTATGTACCTGAATCTGTATGAGGCATCATGTATCCAATACTGAGGAAAAGCAAACATGTCCTTGTGCCCATGGAAGTTGCAGGCCAATAGGGGAGTTAAAAATTAATTAAATTATCACCCGAATAGGTGTAAAATTACTAAAATGATAGCCAGCACATAGAGATTAGTGGTGATATGAGAGTCTATATATATATAGTAGAAGGTTTTCTCCTAGTTGGGGAGGCCAGGAGAGGCTTTCCTGGGAAGTGACACTGGCATGGGAGTCTGAAGGATGAGGAGGAGCTGACTAAATTAAAAGGGCAGAGTGGAAAGGACACTCTAGACAGAAGGAACAGCATGCGCCAAGCAAGGCTTATGGTGGGTAGCATAACAGTACATTTTAAGAACTAAAAAGAGCTAGTATAGCAAAGGAGAGAATGTAATAGGCCTTTTTTTTTTTTTTAATGTTAAGAGCAGTGCTAAGGCATGGAAAGAGAGGGAGAGAAGGAAGGGGCAGGTGTGGAAGGTGACATGTGATTAGATATAAATTCAAAAAACATCACTCTGGTTGCTGTGTAGGATGGCTTGGGTCAAGGGATAGCATCTTATCACATTCTAGATAAGCAATATTCTGTCTGGTAATGAGAATGCTTGGGAAATGTCAAATTTTCCTACCTGGTGAAAGTACGGGATATACTGCATTTGATGAGAGATAAATGACTTTGATTTTTGTGCCAGGGACTTAAGTTTGAAATCTATAGCAGTGAGCGTCCCTTCAGTTTCCTCCGCAAGGTTAGTTTGAACCATGCAGGCCTGGCAGCAGAGTGCTTGGGAGATCAAAGCTGGGACAAGCATGGCAGCCTCACGTAGTGGAGTATGTACATGTTGATGAGACTTTCGATTTAATAGCAGCAGGAGTGAGAAGAGGGCTGGATTCTCGAGATATTTTCGCGATAGTCAAAAGGACTAGAAGAGTACCTGGATATAAGGGACAGAGAAGGCATATGAGAGAAGACTCTGAATTTTCTTGCTTGGGATCCTGGGCAGGTAGTGATGTTATTCACTGGACAATATAAGATGAGAAATTTAAAGATAAGATAATGAGCTAGTGTGGATATATCGAATGGGAGGCTCTTGCAATTTATTTAATTGTAGATGTTAATTTGAGAGGCTCTCCATTTCAGAAAGAATTATGGCCTCAAAAGAGAGGCGGGGTTGAAAATGAGGGTTTAAGAGCCCTGATAGTAAGACATTCTGTGATGAATAGTGAATTGCAGGTATGACTATAAAAAACGAAAATAGCTGAAAATGGAGCCCTGGAATATCTGAATTTCGAGGGGCAGCTGAGGAACAAGAAGTTTGGAGAGAACTATTTATGGGTAGTCTGGGAGGTTAAGAGGGCAGGCAGGAGGCTGTGGTGTCACTGAAGTTAAAAGGGAAAAGAGCAGTAAGAATGGAATGAATGGTCACTGAAATCAAAAGCTACATATAAGTTAAGCACTAAGGCAAAGTGGAAGTCATAGACCTGGCAGATACGGTATTGTTAGGACCTTTAATAGAATAATATTGTTAGAGAATTTGTGGACAGATAGCAAGTGAGCAGGCTAAGGAGAGATCGAAAGTAAAGGACAGGGGGCTGTTCTTTCAAAAGACTAGTAGTGATGGGAAGAGAGAGGAATATAGCAGGGGAGGAAGGCAACATTTATACAGAAAGCTATTGTTCCCTTTCTTTTTAATAAGAATAGGTAAAAGTTGGCCACAAGTAGAACATGAATGGAAAGGAACTTAGGATTTGCGGAGGGGGAGATATTGGAGAGAAAGCCAATATTTATTAAGTTCAGGAAATTGGTTAAAAACTAGAGAACAAAAATGGGATAGGTCTGGAAAGTAGACGAGAACTTATTGGTGACCAAGAAATAGAAGGTGAGACAATGGATAAAGGTAGGTATAGAGACTGAAGGGTATAAGCAGACTGTTCAGAGTTCAGTTTAGTGCCAGGCTCTCTACTAAGGAATAGTTTTGAAGCCTTAGGACATATAAAGTGTTGGAAAAAATAAGATCAATTTAATTTTATTTTTGGCATTCCACTGTGTAAGCGCAGGTTAATTAGTAAAGACATGAGTTAGAAATAGACAAGCTGTGTCCGAGGACGTTGAGGAGTTCCTGAGCGAGTTTCCCTGTCTCTGGGATTATTGCTCTGTCAGCTCAGCTCAACCGTTTAGATAACCACTGGAAGGTCTGGTTTGATGCAGAACGCCCAATGCGGGGTCAGTTACGCTGCTGGATTTAATTTGATTAAGGTGGATTATTTGCGATATCTGATATTTCCTGTCTTCAGAATAATTTCTATGCAATCATAGGACTGTTTGGGGGACGAGGCATATACAGTAGTCATGTGGTCTATGTTAGTTCCAGGCAGGGCAATGGCTAATCCATCAGGAATATACCTTGAGCCAAAAGCTCTCCAACTCTATTGCTTCCCTCTTTCTCTTGGTAAACTCTGCTCAGATGAGTGCCCCCTTCTCCTAATTCCTGAGTGTCGAATGTCTTCAAGAGGGTAAACCCTGAAGACCATAGGTCTTCCTTCAACTGGGGTCTCATCCAACTGGAGGATGCTTGCACTTAAAAATTAGAGATCACATAAACCATCTCCTCCTTTTAAAACTCCTCCCTTAACACACAGATAAGGAAACCAAAGCCCTGAGAGATAAGGTGATTTAATTACTATTAAAACTAACACTCAAATCCAAGATTCTTACCACTCTTCTCTAAGCAGGTGGTTTAATTGCTGAAACACATTGCCACTCTCTCTTTGTGTTTCTTTCATTAATCTGTTTCTTTGTTTTCTCAGACTTCAGCAAATATTCTTCTTAAAAGGGGGACAGGGAGTGAAAGAACCAATAAGAAAACTGAGTGGTTTCAAGAAGGAGAAGTACATGTAACCTGGGGTGTTACTTTAATTCACTTCTGTGTAATTTGTCTCCCTGTTGCTATATTTATTGGTGTTCAAGTCCTAAATTCTAAGTCCTGAATTCTAGTGGTCTCTGTGGTGAAGAATACATTTTCCCAGCCCTAAAGTCCTGGGAGATGGAATCAAGAGCCTTCAAAAGGAGAGTGGGTTGCCTTAAATACAGGAGAATTTGTTCTTTTTACAGCTGTACTCCATTTTGAGAAAGTTCTGTTTGGCAAAACCCATACATTAAACTAGCTCAATATGAAGTGAATGTTTGCATTAACAAAGGAATCTTCTCTTTCCAAAGGAAATCTCCTTCGGTGCTGTAAACTTTCCTAACACTTCTAAATGCTTTTGTATCAATTACCAGTTGTCAGCATGTTTTGGGAACAGGAAGTCTAGAGAAGCTCTAAAGCACCATTATTAGCCCCCGCTCTCAATTAAAAACTAATCAGAAATAATAGAAAGTTTTCCTAAAAAGGAATGGATGTCAACAGAGAAATGCTTTGGTTTATAAAAATTCCACTCCACTTTGGGAACAACATCTTATAAAAGAAAAACATGAGGATTCTCGGATTGCTTATTTTCATTCCAATGGCCACACTCTGAAAGATTCCACATTACTATTTAGGAACTATGATAAGGAAATAAAATGGGAGGAAGTATGAAAAGTTTTCTGGCTTCTAAGCATAGGGCATCGTGCTAGATGTAATCTGAGGCTGCTGCCCACAACCCATTTGAAGCATTCACACACAGCATTGTCAGGTACGTACATTTTCTCCAGGTCCCCAAATCCTGAAAATGCTCCTTTTGGGATGACTCGAAGTTTGGTGAGGACAAACCTCCTGAAAAGAGAGTGCACATAAAATATCACAGCCTATCCATTCATTGATAAGCAGTTTAGTGCCTAATGTATTATATCAGCTAACAGCCAACATATATTAAGAGCTTGCCATTTAGTGATGGTTCCAGTTGCTTTTATATACAATGGCCTATGGGGCCCTTTTGGATCTTCCCACTTTCTCTTTCCGTAGACGCTCTAACTTCAGTTTCGACAGCTCTCCTTTTTGCTTATCTCTCTCTCGTCATAGTACTCTCTTGCTAGTTTTCGGACATGCCAGGCTCCTTCTTGCCTAATATTTATGCATTTGCAATTCTCTCTGCCTGGAACATTCCTCTCGCGGATATCCTCCTGGCTTGCTCCTTCAGCCCGCTGTTTGCTCAAATGTCACTTTCCAGTGATGCTTTCCTTAATCGCCTTATTTAAAATGAAAAACTCCCCAATTTGGCCCCTGGCCCCCTTTCCTGCTTAATTTTTTCTTCATAGCACTTCTGACATGTTATGCAGTCTGTTCATCTACTTATGCATTCATGTGTCTACCTCTTACTTATACCTGTAACACAAGCCCTGTGAGGGCAGGGATTATTGCCTGATTTGTCTACTGCTGTATACTAAAAGCCTGCATCAGTGTCTGGAACATGACGAGTACTCAAAAAACATTTCTTCTGTGACTGAATGAATGGCTGTTGAACAGTCTCAGAGTTCCAGGCTTGAGGGTGGGATTCCAAGTGACCCTTTCGGAATCTCTACAACAGGAATACTATTCCTACCTCTGGCTTTCCTCCCTCTGGTTTTCTCTTGCTTTGTAATTTATTAATAGGAATTTCATTTTCTTTCCACTTTAATCCTTCTTTCCACAAGGTAGTCTGTCGGCAGGAATTAAATAATTAACACTGTGGATTTAGATAGTTTCACATACCTTCATTGCTTTAGTCTCTTATTATTTATTGGTGTTAGTGAAATTCTTGTTTCAGATAAAGTTGTTATACAGGCAGTTTTTTTTTTGTTTGTTTTTTGTTTTTTTAAATTTAGAATTTGACTGCCATGTGTACCAGCTAGCTCTATAGTAAGAAATCATGAGAGAGTCTTACATGCTGTCCTTGCTCTGGAAAGAGTTTACATATTAGGAAGGCAAAACCAGAAACCTTGGAATCACCATAAAACAGTAGTAGGATATAGTTGATGTAATAACTATAAATGTTACACAAGGATTGAAATGAAAAAAATCCCAAAGTATATAAATATATAAAAGGAAGACTGAAAAGAGTGAGTGAATTAAAGCCTGGGTCTCAAAACTATCAGGTCATACTAAAAACAGTCGTAATGGAACCATTTAAATAAAAAGTGATATAATTTTCAATTTGGCATAAAGATGTGGAAGAGTATCAATTTTCTAGAATGCCCCTCTGCAAACAATCACGGTTAGTTCATAGTCCCTTAATTGCGCTTTAATTAACATGGACAAGTTTCTTTTGTTCTTATTTATCGCATGACAGAAAAATGATGAAAACAAACTGTAGTAAAAGCAAATAATAAAAGTGCTTTAAACTACTCAGTCTAAAATTGCAAGGGAGTTGAGATATTAAAGTAAAATATTAATTAATGAGATATACGAAAAGGGGAGCCTTGGATAATTGACTGTTCTATTTAGTAACAAGTCAACTATATAGCCCTTTTTAACTAAATGCTAGTAAGCAGGTGTATTTTTTTAAAAAATTTTATTGCCTATACCTATATGAAGTGGTTCAAACTTAATTAAATCTTTTTTGAAGACTGAAAGTCTTGACTGCCATTTCCAGAAATGTTATAAACTAAATTACTTGAAGATATTTCCATAAAAATGACCTAAAAATCTTCCATGAAATATAACAAATATTGTTTTAAATGCATAGCTGAGCTTGCAAGAATGTATTAGAAATCCGTAGGCATACAAAGTAAAATAATTGAATACAAAATGGAACCCTGAGCAGTGAATGCAGACCACAATTCTAAGAAGGTAAACTGAAGCCAGTGTATTGTGTGTGGAGAGCAGTTTATCTGGACTTTGTAGCCAAGGATTTGTGTTTTGATGGCAAATTGGTACATGAGATGAAATATAGAAGATGGAATGCAAAGACTCACTTCTTTCTTCTGTACATTATCTATTTATATATCTATCTCATAGGCATCTATCTGTCTGTCTGTCTATCTATCTATCTATCTATCTATCTATCTATCTATCATCTATATCTCATATGCATTCTAGAAAGAAAGGTACAGAAAATGGATGATTGGCAATTTTCATTAAAATAAAATCTGGAAATTTCCTATAATTTATGAAAGACATAAATCCTCAGATTAAAATATCTCAAGCCCCAGGATAGGAAACAAAAATAAATCTACTACCAGATACCTGTTAGTTGAAACTGTAGAGCCATAAAAATAATTTAAATGCAAACAGAAAAAGACATATTATCTCCAAATAAAAAATAATTTAAAAACTTTGTAAAACTATCTTCAAAATTATTAGGAAAAGTAATTGCCAATTTAGAATACTATACCCCCAAATAATCATTCAAATGTGAGGGTAAAATAAAGACACATTTAGACAAGTTGAATTAGCCACTACTAACTAAGTTTTAGCAAAAGAATTCCATTATAGAATAAGAAAAGTTAATTTAGTAGGAATGAACAAAAAGCAGGAAGGAATAGTGAACAAAGAAATTAGTTTACTTTATTGAATAAATGGATTTCGTAATGATTGGAAAACTCACCTATTTAACAAAGAGTACTAAAAAAGATGTTGACCCAGAACTAGGTCACAAAGCAAATTGGTATCAAACAAATCATTTACTTTCATGGTAATGCAATTAAATTACTTAGAAATCAGAAATAAAAGATAATTAACTCCCACCATCACCCCAATACATGTACACGCAACTGGAAAGCCTAAACCAAACCCAAACTAAATAAACACTCTTTTAAATCACAAATCAAAGAAGAAATTAAAATAATAATTAGGAATTATTTGGAATTGAACTATAATTAAAATACAGCATGAAACTTATGGGACGTAGCTAAACTGCTACTTACAGAGAAATTTGGAGAATTAAATTATTATATGAGAAAACGAAACAAAAAAGATAGGAAATTAATGAGTTAAGCTTCCAATACAGGAAACTATTGAAAAACATCAGAATTCTGGAAACAGAAAATGATGAAATCAGTATTTCTTTATTCCATTTCTGGCTAGAATTTAAGGTGCAAACTCAAAAGCAGTTTAATAATAAACATTAGTAAAATGAGGGACTGTTGATAGAGATGTTTTGAGAAGATAAACACTTAGCTAAACTTTACAACTTGATATATAGAGCTTAAGTTCAATCTGTACTAACATGGTATTTCACAATTATAAGGTTAAGTTTCTATATAAATTTGTTGCTGAGTAAGGAGCTTTCTTGTAATATTGAAAGATTTATTACAATGTTTCAAGGGCTCAATTTATAACTTTAACACTATAAATTATTGTTATAGAAAAGTAACATTATTTAAATGTTTATTGAAGAAAACTGCTTATCACTGAAATTTGCAAACTCTACTTATCATAGGTTTGTTTTAACCAGCAACTTTCTGATAATTCGTTATGACCTATTGATTTAGCTCTAATTGATTAATACAAGAGATGTATGCAGATTTCCTTTAAATTAGGAACATTGGTAAAGGCATGAGGAAAAGGAACATTATTCTTGGTGAATTTTCATTGCAAAATTTAAGTGTGCCTTGAGAGAAGAACCCTAAAGAACGTAGAGAGGCAAAAAATAATAAAGATGAGTAGAAGTGAATTAAAAATAACAATAAAGAAGATCAACCAAATTAAAGCTAATTCTTTGGAAAGATTAATGTAATAAAAAGAAAATCTGTCCATTTTGAGCAAGGAAAAAACCCAATAAAATCACGAGAGACATGAAAAGCGGCCCTTACGTACAGGTTTTAACTTAGAGAACCCTAAGAACAGTTTCATAACATTAGATTTTAAAAATCAGACAATCTGGATAATTTCCCTAGAAATACATACTTACCAAAACTGACTCATGAATATATAGAAAAACTGAATAGATTTATAACCATTGAGAAATTGGTTTGGTAGTTTAAAAGCCATCCACCAAAAAACAAGGTCAGCATCATATGATTTTAGAAGTAAATCCTACCTCTTTAAAGTAATGGAAAAATCTCCATTTTATACAGACTATTCCTGAGATTAGCAAAAGAGGGAATGCTCTCTAACCCATTTTATGTGGCTGGTGTAGCATAAATAGTAAAACTAGACAGGGACAATAAAAGAATGAAAAGATTTAGGCCAGTCTCATTAATGTAAATAGAAAAATCTGAAATAATATCATGACAATATGTATCTAATAGAGTCTAAAAGTATTTCGATACCAGTTTGGGTTTAGAATTCAAGGGTTGCTAAATATTATAAAACTCTATTAAGGAAAATTTCCACATTAAGGAATTAAAAGAGAAAAACCACATGATTTTTGTAATAGGCATAGAAAATATATTTGATTAAAACCAGAATCCATTCATGATAAAACCTTTGACAAATAAGGAAGAGGAGGAATGTTCTTAATCTGATAAGAGATTAAATCTGTCAACCACTATGATAAATGTCACATTCAATGGTGAAATATTAAATGCATTCTGTTTAAAATTAAGAATGAGGCAAGGATGACTGCTATTACCTCTTCTATATAATACTGTGGTAGACGCCTAGCCTATACAGTAAGAGAAGAAAAAGCTGTAGAAGGATTATTGATTTAAAAATTGTCATTATTTATAGATAACATAATTGTCTATGCAAAAGAAAAAATTCTATTAAAATAATCTAAGAGATCACTATTAGAACTAATGAGAAAATCTAGTAAGGTAAATGGCTATATAATTAGTACGCAAAGTAATTTGCTTTCTTTTAATTTTTTAAAGTATGTCAATTACAATGGCCACAGAACTTATACAATATAAGACATTAAGAAAAAAAAGATAAGGATTTATGGAGCATAATCAGATATTTAATTAAAAAACAATAAAAACCTTGAAGAAACAAATAGCACATTATAAATGGGAAATCTCAATATTGTGAAGATACTCATTTTAATCAACATTAATACATGAATTAAATGCAATACCCAACAAAGACACAATATTTTTTTGTTTATTTAGGTATGTGTGTATGGAAATTGACTAGCTGATGCATATTTATATGGGTAAAGCAACTTTTGAAGAATAATCAAAACAATTTTAAAGAAGTAAAACAAAATTGGGGGAATTACATGAGAGGCTATATGATTTTTGTAAAGTCATTGTGATTAAGATGCTTTGGTAGGGATTAAAAAAAACCAGACTAATGGAAGAGAATAAAGAGCAAAGAAATAGACTGTAAACAAAAGAAAATGACAAATGATTGGGTAGCATTAAAAATCAATGGAGGAAGATATGGACTAATCAGTAAGGGATTATCCTAGTGGGAAAAAAATAAGACCTTTGCTTGTTACTATATTAAAATTTTAATTCCAGACTTACTAAAGATCTAAATGGGAAACAATCAAAACATTAAAATTTTAAATAAAGTACAATGTTCTGATTAGAAGACTTTCTTTAAAAAGATACAAAAAAAAAAAAACCCCAAAAAACTACACACCAAAATAGAAAGTAAAATTTTAATTCATTTGTCTAAACTTAAGATTTCTGTAAAACAAAGATACGTAAAGTAATTTAGAAGATGAGATATGGACTTGGGATAGATATTTACAACACATACAACTAAAAAAGAGTTCGCATCCAGAATATAAAGAACTTTGCAAAATAATAATAATACATATAACCCAGTAGAAAAATTGGCAAAAGATATAGCAGGCAATTTATATAAAAGAAAATGCAAGTGGCCAAAAAACATATGTAAAGATGCTCAGATTCACTAGTAATGAGGAAAATGGAAATTCAAACCTTAATTAGATACCATTGCACACCATCTTATTGGCAAACAGTTTCTGTACTTGGTGGAAGGGTAATTTGCTGCAAATAATTTTAATAGCCATTTGGCAATATGTATTAAAGGTCAAGGCACAAATGCTCTTGGACTCAGTTATTCCATGTCTTTCTGCCACGTGTACGTCTGGAGGCAGGTAAAAGATTTAATCACTGCGACATCATTTGTAATAGTAAAAAGAAACTGGAAACAAATGCACCAGCCTCCACACATCTAACCAACTGCTTTATGGAGCCCCTACACTCTGGGCCACCTTTCCTCTACCCTAGTTCCTCCAAGGCAGCCCCTACACCCCAGAGTTCCCTGAAGTTATTCAAACTAGCCTCTCCTAAACTTCTTTACCCAGTTTTGCCTGTTCTTTTGCATGGAAGCCAAAATTAAGGTTCTTGCTGCATTTTCCTGTTGCTCCCTCTGCTTCCTGACTGATCTTGGTGCTTCTCCATGTGCCGTCATAGTGGCATTCACCCTTCTCTTTGGATCTGAGTATAAAAACTATCTTTTCAATAGCAGTTGTCTTCTGATCTGTCGACCTTACCATTCCTGAGTAACGATAAAACCTACATTTTATTTTATTTTTTCTTATTGAAACTTACAATTTATTTATTTTTCCTTTTATTTCTTTACTTTTATTTTTTATTAAATTTATTGGGGTGGCACTGGTTAATAAAATTATATGGGTTTCAAGTGTACAATTCTGTAATACATCATCTGTGTATTGCATTGTGTATTCACCACCCAAAGTTATGTTTAGTGATGCATATATATTTATCAAAAGGAAAATTCTGGGAATGATCAACACCCAAGTCAACATAGTATCACTTCTGTGACAGGAAGAAAAGGAGTTATAAACAACTTATCTAACGTTTTCTAGTTTTGACAAAATCTGAACAATTATGACCAAATGTTATGATTTGGCAAAGCTGAATGCTGTTTTATGGGTGTTTATTATATTATTCTCTATACTTCATCCTTGAACTATTTCATAATTAATTTTTCAAGATTGAAATTCTCACCAGACCATATCCCAAGCATCGTTTATTTGTTTGTTTTTAAGCAAAGTGAGCTATTTTAAAGTATCATCATACCCTTCTTGTCAGATGGCACCTTTACTCTACTCTGTAAGGTGACGTAAAGTGCCCGAATGATTTCTATAAAAATGCACAATTCATCAAGGTGGCTCCGAAAAGAAAATTTTCTTTACTGTGTTGCAAGTTACTTAGTGTCTCTTCCATGATAAATGGGGTAGGTGGGATTTACTTTTTTCTTTCCTGAAACTGGGAAGGTTTAGGATCCCTTGAACTGTGTTTCTAGTAGAAGCAATTCATATCTTGGGCAGTCCATTCACCCTTGGCCAAATTTAATTTCCCTTTTTGGCTTGAAGGAGAATGGTTTAAAAGATCCCATAAAAAGCTTTCTAGCAGCCTGGAAAACAGCCAATATTCTTTTTGAGAAAGCTGCCTTTTTATGATGGCCCAAGTGTAAATGACACAGGGCTCTGTGTTCTTTGAATTTCACACAAGTTTAAAAATTAAAGTGAGAACAGCTTGGCAAAGGATGTTCAGAAAGAAATTGATCATCTTCCTGACCTCAAAATGCCAGGAGTTTTTTGTGCTTCTCATGCTTAGGTCAAACTCTTACCCTAATTAACTTTCTTGAAATGTGTATAGGAAAACTATCCAAAGAGGTGAATTGAACTAAATAAGCAAATCATCCGGAAAAAATAGAATTTAAATACTGGATTAGGTTATTTACCATGATCCAGCAGATGACTACCCTGCTGTCAAAATCATTTGGACGTCTAATTGCTTACATTTCTTGTGTTGTTACATGTCGGTCTTGAAGCCAGTGCGGCAGGGAACAGCAGGAACAGGATACAAAGGCAGGAAGAGGTGGCTTCCATATGTAATTTGACTTTAAACTTAAAAAAAACCCCAAAAAACAAAAAAACACTTCTCCACCTTTTGGCATGAGTCTTAACTGCCTAGAACAAGAAGATAGATGCAAGTGTTCCATCCCTGAATGTGAGTTCACCTAGCTCAGCTCTTCACCTACCTCCAGGCTGTGTCAGCAGATGTCAGGGATTCATCGGGGGTGGCAAAGTCTCCTATGAGGATTTTTTGGGCTAGAAGTGTCAGTGTTCTTTGTGACCCTTTTCTATAGTGTGGAGGAGGCACTGGTGTTCAACTTAAGCCAAATGTGGCAGATATTAGGAGAACAAATTAAAGGGGTTGGCATGCATTTATGCAATTTGGGAAGATATAGAGATTGATATGTAACAAGTCTGACCTATGAAGTTAAGATGTGATCAGCTGCTTTGGGAGAGAGCTGTGGTTTTCTAGACAAAAGTGTGGGTTTTCCAGAGCTAGACCTGGACCCAGAAGAAGGGAGCTGGATTGCTCATCCTGAGGAAAGTGGACTTGCCTGTATAGTAAACTGACCCCAGAGGAGAGCCCGTATGGAGAAGACTGCTGGAAGCCCGTATGGAGTGGAAGACTTGCTCTCCAGGAACTGCAGGCAGAGGTCTCCTGTGCGAGGAATCGTGAGCCCACATCAGGTCCCACAAGAAAAAAAATTAGCATTTGGACATCTGCCACACCCAGAGGGTCCCAAAGCCAGATGTCCACTATGCCAGCAGTGTTACGTCCAGTTCCTTTTACTCCAGTCTCTCTCCCTTCTAGGCCCAGCACAGGCGAGGCCAGAGAAAGCAGCAACTAGGGGAGGAGATAGAATAAGAAAGAGGAAACTCTCCCTTTGTCACCAGTTATAGATTTCTGAGTCTGAAGCAGGCCTAGGCAATGGAATAGGGAACTTTTAAAACGGATGAGAGTAGACCTTTAATAATAGAGGACACTAGACTTTTGTTACATTTATGAGATGGGAACAGCTATGCTTGCCCCAAATTTCATCTGCAGTGGGGGAAAATGAGTATACAGAGTAGGTGTGTCTGGCAGTGATGGTAAATTACTTTCTGGTTGTACCATACTGAATCCATCTTGATCAATATGCTATAGTTTCTGAGTTGGTACAAACCTCCCCCAAGTTGTCCTTTGGAATGCTTTTTCTGTGAGAGAAAGTATTATGAACTCAAATGGAAGAATGAATGCAAAGGTGTGGAAAGTATTCTTATTCCTCTTTCCTACCCTGTTATTTAGCCCTTATTACATGGGCTGTCGATGAGCAATTTAGGACAGAGAGGGTAATCTGGCTTTACAGTTTGGCACAGTTAAAGATTGCCAAGAAGCATTTGCAAGCCAGAGCTCAGCCATAGGCTCAGCCACATGGTACCAGAATGGCTGGCTAAAGGATGGATGATCCAATTGTCTATAGTTCAGTTTCTATTAGGCCATCTACTCAGCTAAACTTCCAGATAATATGTCTCCTGTAGACAATGCCACAAGCTGTTGTGTCAAATCACAATGCTAGAATGTTTTGTTTAGGAGAGAAAGTTCTTGTTTACAAGGTAGAAACTCATGAGGCAAGCGCCACTCCAAGCCCAACTCCAGTGACACCTCACTGTGACCTCAACAACCTTTCCAGAGCGGTGATTATTTATCATCTTCCAGTGAACAGGGCTTTCTAATAGCTGTTTTGAATCCGCTTTCCTTTTATTTCCATTTACGTCCCCTTTATTTATGTTCCATTTATTTATCTCAGCATCTGTGCTGGGCTGATAAACAGAATGGAGGCACTACTGCTAACTGTATATCATTGCTGACTTTATCTCCTCCTTTGTACAGCCTTTACATCAAGGTTGTGGAGCTTTTTTCCTCACTCTCTCCTCCCGTGTTTGCATTAAGTGGTTATGGAATTATTCTCTACACCACATTTTATTACCTATTCACTTTCATTTTATCACCTATTCACGTGCATCTTCTTACCTGATTCTGATACCTGATTTATAACCCATTTATATGAAAGCTCAGCATGAGCATAGTGAAGAGGAAAGATCACTAGGGTAAAAAATGAGAAATCTAGGCTCTTTTCTGGCCCTGCTACAATATATGTATGTGGCTCGGAAAAGTCAAGCCCCATCTGTAAAGTGATGGGGTTGGACCGGATGATCTCTAAGGCCCTTTAAGATAAATCTTGCCATGTGGTTATATAGTGGAATCCTCTTCAAGTCCTCTCCCATTTCAGTCATATTTCACTTAAAGAAAAAGAGATAATTTTATGTTAAATGCTCAGCATAGAGTGAAACCCATCTTGGGGGATTACTGAGTAATAGCTAGTCCTCCTTTTTCTCTAGTCATGATCCAGATCACTTGAGCCTGCCCTTTGCTTTTCATCTTTCTGCCACCACCCAGGCCAGACTCTTATCATCTCATGTCTGCAGCTTGGCTATGCGCTATTAACAGTTAGTCCTCCTCTAGTCTCTGCTGTCCAGTCTGTCTCATCCGCCGTGATGAGAGTGCTTCCCCTAGCACTGCTTGCCTTGTCACTGTTCTATTCAAAAGCAAGATAAAACAAAAGAAAAAAAGCCAACAAAAATTAAAAACACATAAAACTTCTTCAGTTGCTCACTATTGCCTTTAAAAATCTGAACTCATTTGTTATCCATTTGAGGCATTCCACTATCGGTTTCCACTTCCTTCTCAGTGAAATGTTCTACTACTTCCTGCATATAAATTCAGACTATCCAAGGCCTCACCATTAATAAAAGCCTTGTGTTGTATATGTACTGAAATCCCATGGATCTATGTCCTATCTCTCTAAGTATATGGAATGATTTTATAGAGCAGGAACGATGCCATTTGTCTATTCCAAAGGGCCTACACAGTGCTTTGCATATTTCAGGTATTAATACATATTAGTAGATGCAGGGGGGGTGATGTTTATATTGGCAATAGCTCTATGTTTACGGCTTTGAGCATCTCGTGCACTAAATCACAAATTCTTTTGGCCCTTTAAAATTATTCCAAATATATCAATCAGTTTTGTTCAAAACAAAACCTAGAACATACATGAGTGATAAAAAAAGAATTTATCTTTCTAAGAATTTAATGCCGACTTGGTGAAGGATATAGAAAAGATTTCTTAGGATATGGGAGAGCAGTTGGTATAAAGTAAAACTTGCAAATTATTGGTCCATGAATGGAATCAAGCTCAAGATAAGTTTTATTCAACCCACACAGTATTTTAAAGAAATTTGAATTGGTTGCCAGCTCTTCAAATTGTGAAAGTTCATCTCTATAATTGCAGATTATGTCTTCTCTTAAAGATTTAGAAGATCTAGCAACACTGGGCTACATTCCTACATAATTACAATTGGCTACAGTTGAGTGATGGCTAATGCCTCAGACATGGCATAAGCTATATATTGGTCAGATTTCTTTCTGGTCTGTTCTTCTGTCTTAAGACTTTAAATTTGAGATTTCTGGTACCTGAAAAGCTAGTCTGAATGGGCTGAAACCCTTTATAACCCAGTGGTTCTCAGCCTGGATACATATTAGAGCTACTCCCTCGGAGGGTGGGGCGTGCCATCAGCTACCCTTATTTTAAAAGCTCCCCAGGTAAATCTTGTGCACAGTAAATATTGAGAACAGCTGCTTTAGTGGGATGGCATAAAGAACCAGTAGCAAGCTGTCTGATCAATAGCTAGGGAGTGGCAACTGCCTGTGGGAATGATGGCAAAGGTTTTTACAAAGCTGTGCCTACCTTATTCCAAATCTTTCTCCCCTCAGTACAGGGTTGGAGCATAATCTAAGCAATTCCTTATAACCTGGGAGGGGTGGGAGACTCTAAATTAATTAACACATTACCATGATTAATTGGAGCAGCAAAAGAAGAAATATGATATGTGCCCATTTCCTTGGAGAGACCTTTTTCTCTGGTCAATATAGCTTAAGTGTTTGGGGAAGGGGAGCTGGATCAAGGTGGAGAGAACTCCACCTCAGAAGATATATAGTGTGGTAAATAAGAGTAGTGTACATCAGAGTTGAGAAGGACGGCATTGAATGGAAACTAGACGAGTAAGCCAGAGACAGGCATCAAGGTGAAGGACTCGAGGCAGATATTGAAAGTCAGAGAATGTCCATTTGTTCTTTTCACAAATATTTATTATGTTGCTATTTGTATGTCTGACGCTGTTCTAGGCCCTGATGACATAGTGATAAAAAAACAAAGTGTCTACCTTAATGAGCTTATGTTCTAACCAGGGATATAAGGAATGAGAAATGACTTGAAAAACAGGTATAGTCATGGGGTAGTTACTTGGAATGAAAAGAGGGTTAGTCATATATAAATTAACAGGAATAAAGAAGAAACATTCCTTTAAAATTATATATATATGTATATATATATATATATGTATATATATATATATGTATGTATGTATATATATACCTATTTATACATATCTAACTGGCTAGATTGGTAGCTAGAGAGAAGAGGGAGGCAGGGAAGGGAGGGTGTAGAGAGAGAGAGAAAGAGGGAGAGGGAGAGGGAGAGGGAGAGACTTGCCATATACAGTTATTCATTTACAAATCTTTTATTGATCACCTATATGACACATCTAAGGTTCTGGGAAAACAATAGTAAGATACAATTTTTACTCTACCAATTTTAATTCTATTGTAAGAGATATACATGTAATCTAATCATTATGGTATAAAGAAGACAATGGTCAATTTAGTGCTTGCTGCGTCAGGTATTATTCTAAATATAGCATTTGCATTATCTAAGATAATCCTTAAAACCACGTTAGGAAGTAAGTAACTAGACTTGTTTCCACTTAGAGATGAGGGTATCGAGTTAAGAGTAGTTTAGTAACTTGATCAAAGACATAGCTACTAAGTGACAGATCTGTTTTTCAAACTCAAGTCTGCTCCCCAAAGTCCATTCTTTAAGAGGAATAAGAGAATGGGATCCAGGGCTGTTAAGGTTTTTATGGAGGCTAGTGGGGTGAATGAGAGCAAAACAGGTCTGGAGCTTAGATGTTTCTCTAGAAAGCAGTACTAGGTAAATTCATTCAAATGGGGAGACAGCAGTCATCTAAGATTGTGCTGGGAATTTTGGGAAAACATAAAGATACCTCAAGAAGATGAAAAGAGAGATTTTATAAAAAAATTCCTCTGAGGACCAGTCTTATTAAATTAATTCAGAATTGGGTTTTGTTACTCCAGATTCTAGGTCTTGATCTGGATAGACTTTAGGGCTGCCCCTACTCTTACTCTGTCAGCATGAATAAACAGAATTCCTCTTTAATGACTCACTGGGGTCTCAGACAGCATCTGATAAAACGGCAAAAATACTATGCCTCTAAAGCAGTTTTTCTGGTCCCCTCAGTTAATGTCAACTCGATTTAGCTGTGATTTTTATTGGCAACATTTAGCTCAAGTTGGAATAATGAAAGGCAACTGTCACAAAAAGGTCAGTGTGGAGCTACTTCTGCTCAGAGAGAGAAGGATTAACTAGGGATAAACTTCCTTCTAGAATGTATGGGGTCTGGCTGACTGACAGTCATTGCAAATGAAACCACAGGAATACCACAAGAAAAGCTGATCACTGCTCCATGAACCAAAGATAAATTTAAGTCTTTCATAATGCACTTAAAACTAATTTCCGTTTTCTATTTAGAAGTTTCACACATTTAATCAGAAAGCATATGCGTTGAATAATTATCTTTTACTGACTGTGTAAAATGCAAATGTCGAATGTTCAAATGAACTCTGTTAGAGACAAGAACAAATGCATAAAACTATTTAAAATAGATTCAGAGAAAAAGGGGGAAGAGATGGTGCTCAGAAGGCGACCCTGTATCCAAGTTCACTCTTAAGATAATACATATTATTTATTATGAGATTTTGAAGAATGAGTTATTTAATCTTTAAGGCAGTAACCTGATAGTATCTATACTTAATCCTTAAGAGCAACATGTGTTTTGACAGAGGGATAGAGTCAGTGAAAAATTTAATTTCCTCTCTGGGGATGAGAGAAAGCATTATGTAGCATTGTTTCTTTCTAATAAGGATCAGAGATTTTACCAGAAATCAAGATAAATACCTCTGCTTTGCATCAGAAGAACATAAAATAATATTAAGCACACATTATACTTCTCTAGATACTAACTGCTAGCAAAGAGCAGACCCCGAATAATCATTCACATGTTGTAATAGAAGCAAAGCAGTATTTGTCTATAATACTTAATTGGTAGAAATAAATAGCAGTGGTGAATAGAAACACAAAGACTCTTTACTTCACTAAAAATGCTGAAATTTATAGATGATAATATCTAGAGTAAGTGTGTGACAAAGCAACAGCTTTGCAGCAATGATATAATAGTATCGAAAGCTCACGTTTAACAGAGTCATGTCTCCAATTTCCAGAACATGGGAATATATTTCATGTTACTCTAAGAATGAAATCTGTATCTTGACTTTTGACATTTATTATTTGAAAACACCTATTGATCTAAGCAATAAATGTTTCTGTTAAACGGGGCCTTTGTAATAATTTTAGACTAAAACTAGTGGTGAGTAGCTGACTCACCACTGGTGAGGTGCAGATCTACAATTTCTGTCTGACTTTTCCAGTTCTGAACTGTGCAAAACACACAGATTTTAGCTAGCAAGGACACTGACCACCGGAAAGAGGAAGAAAAAGTAGGGGAAATGAACTAACATTTATCGAGGACCATCCTTCAAGACTGTTCACCATGTGATTTCACTTTTAGTTCTCACTGCAGTGTAACAAAGTAAGTGTGTTTTTAAAAACGAACATACAGTAAAAATTGCGTGTGTATGCACAATTCTATGAGTTTTAACACATGTGTAGATTCTCATAACCCCAACCACTACAATTAAGATACAGAACAGTGTCATTTTGCATTCTCACTAGCTAAACATGAGCGTTTCAGGTGCATTGCATCCTTGTCAGCACTTGGTATCAGTTTTGCTTTGTTGTTTGTAGCTATTAAAATAGGTATACAGTTTTATCACATTGAATTTTTAATTATTTTCTTAATGGCTAATGATGTTGCGCATATATTCATGTGCTTATTTGTCAGTCTTTTTTTTTTTAATGGTTGTTGGAATTTTAATAGTGATTGCACTGAATCTGTAGATCACTGTAGATAGTATGAACATCTTAGCAGTATTGTTTTCTAGATCACTGAACATGGATTCCTTTTTATTTAGTTAGTTTTTTTTACATTTATTTTATTTGTTTTTTCTTATTTCTATATTTTATTTTCTCAATTATAGTTGATATACAATATTATATTAATTTCAGGTGTACGACACAGTGATTAGACATTTATATAACTTATGACGTTATCACCCCAATAAATCCAGTACCCATCTGACATTATACAGTTATTACAACACTACTGACTATATTCTCCATGCTATATTCTACATCCCCATGACCGTTTTGTAACTACCAATTTGTACTTCTTAATTTCCTCCCCACTTCACCCACCCCTGTACCCCCAGTCTGACAACCATCAAAAAGCTCTCTGTATATATGAGTTTGTTTCTGTTGATTTTTTTCTTTCTCCTGTTCTCTAGATTCCACATATGACATTTGTCTTTCTGTCTGACTTACTCCACTCAGCACAATACCCTCTAGGTTCATCCACGTTGTTGCAGATGGCAAGATTTCATCCTTTTTTATGACTGAGTACTGTTCCACTATGTGTATTATGTAGGGCTACTATGTGTCCTGGTCTTAGTAGAGTGGCCTTATGTAGTAGGTGTGCTGTGGATCCCAGTGGCACAGTCTTCCCTGGTACCCTGAGCTAAGTGCTCCAGGTATGTCTCTTGTATTGGTTGTGTGTGACCTCTTGTTGTAGCTGAGCCTTTCTTGGTTGCTGTTTGCTCTTCAGTAGAAGGGATTAACCCTCAGGCTGATTAATTGTGATGACTGGCCATGACCAGTGGAGGAGCTCTTGTGCAGGGGCTGACCCTACAGAGCAGGACTCACTTTAGCAGGGCTCTGGTGCCTGCCCTGTCTGCCCTTTGAGTGTCGTCCTCAGATGTGACCCCAGCTCCACAGTGAAACTGTCCACCAGGAATGCAGGCTGGGCCAAGTTTAGTTGCAGCCTGTGCCCTGCCTGGGGCCTACTGGCATGAGCCACCAAGCAATCTGCAGATGGCCACCTCCTACACTGAGCTTGAAAGTGCCTCAAGAGGCCAAGCCATGAACTGAGGCTGGCTGCTGCTAGTGCTGGACTTGGGGCTGTTCAGCAGGAGGTATGGGGCATGCCGAGGCCAGAGCTGCTTGTTTAGGTTTTGTGAACTTTTAAGAGATTTTAGGAAAGTCTGCGGCATGAGCCAAGACAGGTTGTTTGTATGGAAAATCCACTGGAAGTGGCTTGGGTGGGTCCACACTTAGGGAGGCGGGGTGGTCTTAGGGAAGCACCAGGTCAGAGTGACCAGCAGCATAAGCTACATGGAGACTCAGATATGGTGCCCGCCTGTGTCTGCAAGCCGGGCAGGGAAGGACTCAACAAGGGAACAGTGGTCTTCTGCCAGCACTTCTGTATAGGAAAAAGCTGCCCCTCCAGCCCTTGCCCTGAAGCCAGACAACTCAGTGTCTCCCCATATGTCCCTGGTGCCTTTCAGGCTGCTGCCGCAGAGTTGGAGCTCAGCAAGTGAATTTATCACTGGGTAAGTTTACATGCGAGCCCCTTAACAGGAAAGTCTGCCACTCCCTCAGCCCTCCATTTTAGCCACAATCTCCTCTGGTTTTCACAGCCAGAAGTTATGAAGACTTCTCTTCCTGGCACTGAAACTCTGGACTGGGGAGCCTGGTATGGGGCCAGGACCCCTCTCTTTTCTGGGGAGAACTCTGTAGCTGAGATATTTCTCCCTATTCTCAACTGCCGTACGTGGGTATGGGACCAGCCCGTTTCGTGTTTCTGCCCCTCCTACTAATCTTGAGAGGTGGCCTCTTCTCTTCCAGTTGTATGACTTATGTTCAGTTAGACTTCAGGTGACTCCCAGTAATGACTATTCTGTAGTTTAGTTGTAATTTTGATGTGGTTGTGAGAGGAGGCAAGCACAGCATTTGATTACTCCGCCATTTTGACTGGAAGCCTCCTATTTGTCATTCTTATTTATATCTTCTCTGTTGAAGTGTCTATTTAGGTCTGCACTCTGACTTTTTTGTTATTTTATTTCTATTGAGTTTTGAAAGGTTTTCAAAAATATATTCTGGATACACGTCCTTTCTTAGATATATGATTTACAAATATTTTCTCCCAGTCTGTAGTTTGTCTTTCATTCTCATAATGGTATCTTACACAGAATAAAAGTTTTTAATTTTGATAAAGTTCAAATTATCATTTGTTTCTTTTCGGATAGTATTTTTAATGTCATGTCTAAAAACCTTGCCTAACTCCAGGTAATGGAAATTTTCTTCAATGTTTCCTTCTAAGAATTTTATAGCTTTCTGTTGTACATTTAGATTTATGATACATTTTGGGTTTGGTTTAATTTTTGAACAGGGCGTGAAGGTTAAGTAAAGCTTTTTTTTTTTTTTTTTTGGCTAAGGCTCCAACACTATTTGTTTAAAAATACTATATTTTTCCATTGAATTGCTTTTGCACTTTTGTCAAAAATTAATTAGCCATAATTGTGTGGGTCATATTATTTTTTTATTTATTTATTTTTTTTTTAGGCAAGGCAACCCTTGGTTGACCTCACAGATTGCAAGGACCTTGTCAGCTTACAATCCCTTATTTATTTTATTTTATATTTTTATGCTTGGTCTTCTTAGGTGGTCTCCCATCCAAATACTGAACCAGCCTGACCCTGCTTAGCTTCCGAGATCAGATGGGATCGGGCTTGTTCAAGGTAGCATGGCTTTAGACTGAGTCAATTTTTAAACTCTATTCTGTTTCATTAATCTATGTGTCTATCTCTTTACCAATGCCATATTTTCTTGATTTCTGTAGTTTTATAGTGAATCTGAAAACTGGTACTTTGAATTCTCCGACTTTGTTCTTTTTCTAAATTTTTAAATTTTTATTTCTTTACCTTTCTATGTAAATTTTAGAATCTGTATCTGCAGAAAATCCTGCTGGGATTTTGGTGGCAATTGTATTAACCTACAGATCAATATGAGGATCATAGACATATTAACTATAATGCATTTTCCAGTTATAACACAACATAGTATATCTCACCATTTATTTAGGTCTTCTTTGATTTCTTTCATCAGCATTTTGTAACTTTCAGAGTATAGATATTGTATCTATTTTATTAGGTTTATACTTAAGTATTTCAATTTTTTCTGAGTGATAGTAGATTTTATTTTTGGTTTCTCATTGTTCATTATTAATTTAGAAGTAAAAATTATTTTTACTTGTTGACCTTGCATTCTGCAACTTTGCTAAACTCACTTATTAGTTCTAGGACCTGTTCTCCCCACTGCCCCGCCAGATTGGGTGGGTCTTCTATAGAGACAATCATATTATCTATTAATAAGAATAATTTTCTTTCTTTTTTTTTTTTAATCCAATGCCTTTTATTTCTCTTTCGTGCCATGTTGCACTGGGTAGGCTTCCAGTACTGTGTTGAAGGGGAGTAGTGAGAGTAGACATTCTTGCTTATTCCTGATTGCAGGAGAAAAGCTTTTATCTTACATGATTAAGTATGATATTAGGAGTAGGTATTTTGATTGATGCCCTTTATCAAGTTATGAAGTTTCCTTCTATTCTAACTGTGCTAAGTGTTTTATCATGAATTGATATTGGATTATTTTCAAATCATTTTCTACATTAATGAATACAGTATTGTTTTTCTTTAGTCTTTTAATTACAGTCTGCATTACACCATTTGATTTTCAAATATTAAAGCAGTCTTTCAATATTAGGATAAATACCACTTGGTCATTGTGTATAATTTTTTTTATATGTTGCTGGATTGATTCCCTATTGTCACAGATTTTTTTTTTTTTGTGGGACATTTGTCCATAGTTTTCTTCTGTTGTACTATCTCTATCTAGTTTTGATATCAGAGTAATGCTGGCCTGATAAAATGAGTTGGGAAATATCCAGTTGGCTAGTGATGTTCATTCTTTTATATCTTTACTAATCTACCTACTTGTTTTTTTGATTACTGAGAGAGGAGTATTGAAACCTGTAAATATAGTTGTAGTTCTGTGCATTTTTCATTTACGTTGTATCAGTTTTTGCTTCATGCATTTTGAAGCAATGTTATTAAATGAATACACATTTAAAATTGTAAGTCTTCTTGACTCTTCTCATTATGTAATGTTTCTTTTTATTCCTGGCAGTTTTCTTTGCTCTGAAGTCTACTATTAATGTAGCCACTCCACCTTTCTTTTGATTAGTGTTTATATAATATATATTTCTTATTCTTTGCTTTTCAACCTTTCTATAACTTTACATTTAAAGTATATTTCTTTTAGGATATAGTTGAATGTCTTTATTTTAATTGGTATGTTTAAATCACTTATTGGTTATTATTAATATGTTTAGATTTAGTTCTACTATTTTTTAATTTGTTTTATGTTTGTTACTTCTATTCATTATTACTCCGTTCCTCCTTTCCTTCCTTCTTTTGCGTTATTTAAATTTTTTTCAAATTATATTTGACCATATCTTTTTATTTAAATTATTAAGTAGCTGCATTAGGGATTAAAATATACACACTTAAAATGTCAGAATCCACTTAGAATTAATATTTTATAATTTCAAGAGGAATGTAGAAACCTTATCACCACATAGTCCTTTCAGCCTTCTCCCTTCATGTTGTAGTTGTTATATACATTTCATTTACACATATTGAAAATCTCATCAGATAAAGTTATAATATTTGCTTTCAACTGCCATAGTCTATTATATTTATATAGATATTTTAGATATTTTATCATTTCTGAAGCACTTCCCTTATGAATGTTCTAGGTTTCTTTTTGGTATAATTTTCCTTTGAAATGAGGACCTTTCTTCAGGATTACTTTTAGAGCAGTTTTGCTAGCAACAAATTCTCTTGGTTTTATTTCTTCTGAGAATGTCTTATCTCTATTCTTTGAGGCTATATTCATAGGACATAGAACTCTGGATTGAAAATTATTTTCTTTTAGCACTTTAAAATGTTGTTCCATGAATTAAAACAAAAACACATATACCAAACATTATAGAATGCAGTAAAAGCAATGATTAGAGGGCAATTTATAACTACACATGCCTATATAACAAAAGAACTATTTCTTAAAGTAAGTCAGTAACCTAAACTGTCACCTTCAGAAGTTAGAGAAAGAGGAGCCAACTAGATTCAAAATAAGAAGACTGAAGGACATAATAAGTATTAGAACAGAAATAAATGAAGTAAAGAATAGAAAAGCAATAGAAAGTCAATAAAATCAAAACGAGTTTTTTAAAAAAACAAAAGAATTGACAAAACTTTAGATAGAATGACTAAGAAAAAAGAGAAGACTCAAATTACTAAAATTAGGAATAAAAGATAGGACATTATTACTTAATTTACAGAATAAAAGAGATTATAAGTGAATAATACTATGAATTATTGTTTGCCAACAAATTAGATAACCTGGGTAAAATGACCCACCTTTGGTTCTCAGATAAAATCAAGTTAAGATGAGATCATACTCAGAGTAGGTCCTAATCAAATATGACTGATGTCTTTTGAAGAAGATAAAACAGAGATATAGGGAGAATACCATATGAAGACACAGAAACACCCAAAGAGAAGTCAGTCACATGAAGACCAAAGCAGAAATTAGAATGATGTGTCTGTAAGCCAAGGAATGCCAACGATCGCTGACTGTCACTAGAAGCTAGGAAAGAGGCATACAACTGATATTCCCACAGAGCCTTCAGGAAGAGTCTACACTCTAGATACCCTGTTTTCAGATATTTAGCCTCCAGAATTGTGAGAGAATGCACCCAGTTTGTGGTATTTTGTTAAGCAAGCCCTATGAAACCAAGACAGCATCCAATGGGCAGTTAGCTGTACAAATCCAAAGCCAGGTGGAAGGAGAGAAGTGTTCTAGAGATGCCTATTTATTAGTACTACTAATAATAATGGTAATAGCTCTTTCATAGAGCTTACTCTGTGGAAGGCTCTGTTTTAAGTCTTTCATATAAATTAACTCATATCATCTTAACAAAGCTATTAGATGGGTTCTGTTATTATTTTCAATTTTAAATTGAGGAAGTTACAGCACAGGGCATTTAAGTGACTTGCTTAAAGTCACAAAGCTAGAAAATGAGTGCTAGAATTCAAGTCCAGGGACTCCCAAGTCTAATGTCCATACTCTGGATGCTTTGCCTTTCTGTGTGTAAATGTTAACTGACACCAAGAGAGAAAGCGAGATCATATTCTGTGGCAGACATTGAGAAGTAGCTCATCACAATCCAGAAATTCACAACTACTTTCTTCCTTCACTTTGTTTTCAATTTCAGAGGCTACAACTTGAAACACACTATTGCTCAGCCATTCTTACAGTTTAAGGTGGCCATGTAAGATATTTCTTGTGGAGGCCTTCAAGGATTCTGATTCTAAGAAAAGTTCTCAAGAGTAGAAAACCTTTGTGTGTCTCTCATCACCTTTCTCAAGTCTTCCTGCCTGGAAGATAAAAATGGCAAGTATATCAATGAGATGTGGTAAGGTAGGAACTGTAAAGTATACTTTGGATTTAATCACTGGAAGGTCGTTAGTGACCTTATTAGAAACCATTTCTGTGTACTGTTAGAGAAAACATTCAGATTACCCTAAATTGATAAAAGATGTGGAAACACTAAAGAAGTAAAGACGGGAAGTATAAAATAATCTTCCAAAAATTTTGGATGAATCAAGGGAAAGAGATGTGGGTGGGTAGCCTGAGGAAGAAGGAAAGTCACAGAGGAGCTTTTATCCTACAGTTGTGGGAGACTCATGTGTTTATAGGTAGGGAGGAGCAAGTGTGCGTGCGTGTGTGTGTGTGTGTGTGTGAGGGGGGTAGTCTGATAGAGTGGAGCCCCTCCAGAAGTGGGAATGGATGGGGTGAAGGATATGAGAAGAGAGGCTGATCTTGAACAGATCTAAAGGACTCTTGTCCACTAAGACTAGAGAATATTAGAGAAAGGAGAGATTATAGTTGATTCTCATGATAAGAGAGCAAGTAATTGAGGAAGAGAGCTTATACCAGATGCACTCAACTTTCTGAGTTATATTGGAAGCAAGGCCATTTGTTTCAAGTGCGAGGGTGGGATTATGAAGGGCACATGAGAATAGTAAGACATTTGGGTTCTGGATGAAGAGAATGAACTAAGAAGCTAAACAAATACAGCTAAGCACAATATTGAAGAAGGACACCTGTAGTCCAGGACTGTGTGTTTTGTATAGTTGGCCATTTGCGCAAGTATGTGCAATTCTACTAGCAGTGCACAGTCACTTGGACATAGGGGAGAAGGGCTTGGGTTGTGGCAGTTGTCTAGAGCCACCCCCCTCCATGATCTCTTCTTTCTTTGGTCCTTTGCTGGGAAGGAGCAAGGGTAGGAGAGTGGTGCAAAGAACCACAAATGCTTATGAGAGAATTAAGTTGGAGTTCAACCAGGGAGCCTAAGTCTGAGTAAGAAAGGAAGAGAAGCCAAGAGGCAGGTGACAGCCTGGATAAAAATGAAGGGGTCATGTAGCGGGAGTTTGGTCAGGAGATCAAAAAGAAGTGTAGTGAGAATTGGTGGATAGGAATTTGCAAATCATAGAATAGACAGATGAAGTTAAATATCCACTGTGGTGGGCCAGTTCTTGGCAATAAATAGAATGAGGATGTGCTCTGGAAGTGGCTACTGAAGTTCAGTAAGGTGAACATCTTTAGAGTTACCCAGCAAATACGAGGTCAGTTGTTGAATGAGTCAGTTACATGGACATTGAAATCTAAGATGATGTATAAACTAGTGTAGCTCATAATCTTATTGTCAGGTTTATTGAATGTAACAGAATATTATAGATTTATTACTTAATTCCAACATATAAATATTTCCTCAAAAACTCACATGATTTTCAGGATGTCTGCCACCTAAACAGTTTGCCAGGCTGACATTAAGGTATAGTGACAGGAAGGATGGGAAGGCATGTTGGGATCAGATTGTAAAAGCTTTAATTCCAGGCCAGTGTTTTTCATACTTTGGTTTTCATTATTGCTTTCCTAAGGAGGCTTTTTGATAGATATTTGTTCCTCTAATCTTTCCCTCTTGCTACTCTCATGAAATTTTAATACCATAGATATTCTGTATATCTGCTTAAGTACTGTATATGTTATTTGTTCATGGAATATGCTAGATTAAGTTTCCCTTATGTAGCTTAACTGGTTTTGTCTGCTCAAAGGATCACCAAGCCTGGTCTCCATTTTACTTTAACACTATTTTCCGATCTCTTATCTATTAAAGAAGTAAAAACTGCTTTTCTCCTCCTGCCAAGAACCAGTTTTTGCTTCCTTGGGGTCAGTGTTGCCCCACTGAAAATAAATGTTCTAGGTAAATTTGGACTTGGACTTGAGAGGAAGTGGGAACCACTGAGGATTTCTAGGGAACGACTGATACTGAAATGTTGGTGTGGCTCTTCTAATAATTTGTCAGATCCTTTCTTCCGCAGAAATGAAAGGATCATAAATCAAGTCAGGCTCACGTCAAAAAGTAGGACTGGCAAAATCTCTCACAATAGAGTCACAAGACCAGATTTAGAAACAAAGATAGGGCCTGCTTCAGGTAGGACCACAAAGGCTTCCTTCTGTCCACCTTTTCCAAACGTGAAATCTTGGAGCTCCTGTGACTAGAAGTGAACCTCAGGCCTGATCTTGGGTAGTACCTAATATCTCAGGTAGTACCAGGTCATACCTAAAATCTCAGGACAAAGGATGCATTCTGAGATGGCATCAGAACTAGTGTTCTGCTTCTAATGGCTGGGTCATCGGTAGAGAGAGGCCCTGCTCTTGTATTGTTAAATGAGGGTGAATGACAGGGGCCAGTGGGGGTGGGGAGTAGCAGGAGTCTCTAAACCAGTGTATCTGACTCTGGATCTTAATGAAATAATAATCTACATAAAGGTCAAGCCTTCTTTCTCATGATGTTACAGATCAGACATAAGAAAGCCCACACTCACCACTCTTTGCCTTGGATGACATTTGGAATAAAGACAGATCAACTTATAGTAGGGTGAGTAGAGGACACCGACAGCTATATATTTTTTTCTTTTAGTGTGACCTGAATACCTAATGGTTTTCCCCAAGCCCAAATGCCATGGATTATTGTGACTAGGGTGAGCTATGCTTTTTTTTTTTTTGGTCTCCTAAAGAGACATTGAAAGAACTTGCCTTTATTATTGTGATTTCAATTTGTAAAAGTTTGAGGGAGATGACAGTATCAGTATTTATGCCAGAAAAAGAGAATAGTGTTAAAATAAAATAGAGACCAGGCTTGATGATCCCTTGAGCAGACAAAATCAGTTAAGTCACATAAGTGAAACTTAATCTAGCATATTTCATGAATGTAAGTGAAACTTAATTTAGGTTATTTCTTGTAAACTCTTCTGCTAATCATAAATGAAACATGTCATCTTCCTCAAATGATATAAGATAATCACTTTTAACCAATCTGCCGTCTGGAAACCCTCATTGTAATAACCAGTCATTGTAAAGGTTAAACGACATCTCATCTTCACTTTATAAACTGTCCTATAACATCATCCCTCTGAGAGTCATACCAGTTCAGGTTTGAAGTATCCCTGTATGTGAACAATTTGTTTCTTGCTCAGTAAAATATCCATATCAAGTAAAGCTCTCTGAATTTTCTTTTGACAATAGAAAAGGTCATTATCTAGCAAACCCTCACATTGAAAAAGATTAAAGAAGATTTACTCTCTGCTAACCCTTTTCTCCTCAGAGAAAAGAATGATCCTTAAAGCTGGCAAATTGCTTTTCTCCAAATTCTCAGCAGGTTGATCAGACAGCAGGCATACCTTGACCTTCTGGTCAGCCATTGCCATTTCCTTCCAGTATAGACAGAGAGTTGCTCTGTATTGAGTAGGAACAGGTGGTGCTATGGGGAGGCCACCGAGCCAGAATTCTTTGTGAAGGTGAGAATGGGCAATAACATGGAGATGTCTTTGGTCAAAGTTTAAAGCCATTCACCATGAAAAGTTATTCTGAGAGCCATTCTGCTGCCATTCTCTTTCATATCCATCAAGGCTTTTCTTTTACATATAAAAAAAAAAAAAGAAAAAGTTTAAGAAAGAGAACGTTTTCTGTTCAGTTTTTTTCTTTGCGTTCTAGTCAAGCTGTAACTTTGATAGAGGCAAGATGATTTGCAAAGTTAATAAGGGAAAAATGGTTTGCAGAGAGATATTGAGTTCCCAAGGGCATGTGGCAAGGTATGAGAAAGAGACTGAAAGATGCCATGATGTAAAGAAGACCAGAGTTGCTTAATTTGGGTCTTTTTGTTCCTTTCTACCTCTGACTGTTGTCCTAAAAGGAGCACGGTAGAGAGAAGGGAGCAGTCACCTCATCCCTCCCAGACAGTGTAGCTGGTCCAAACAGCTCTGCTTGGCCCTGAGGTGCTCGAAGCTCCCCTGGGCATGGAACAGGGAATGGGGGAAGATGGAACACATCTCTAGTAGAGAAGAAACCAGCCTTCCGAAACTACTTAGGACATGTGGAGGGTGAGAAGGATGGCAGTAGTGATGCCAGAATTAAGGCTCAGTAAATCCAGGTAACAGACAGAAGTATCTGTTTTCAGTAGAAAAATTCATAGCTACAAGGACTTTGGGGAAAAGGGCTCAAGCCGTTAATCCGGGACAGAGTATTTGCAGAGGATGAGGATTAGGGGGCAATCACACTTTGTGGTTCTCAGAGAACCATAACACAAAGCATAAAGATTGAGTGTATTTTAACCAATGTAATCTTATTTATCTGAATATTATGAATGGCCTTGAAAAGCAAAAACAAAAAACAAACAAACAAAACCCCAAAAAACAAAAAAAACAAAACAAAACAAAACAAAAAAAACAAAACAAAAAAAAAACCCAACAAAAACCAAAAAAATCCCAAAACGGCAACCGGTATTGAAAGAGCACAGGTGGTTTCCTCCTCTTTGCTTGGAGTGCTGGGGGAGTGCTGTTGGTACTTATATGCCTCAATCTTGTTGTATTGGTAAACTCCCCTCCTTAGCTTTCTCCACCACCTGCTGCCACCCCAGTCACTCCGGGAACTGGACACCCTCTTTCCTAAGTTCAGTGAAGGGGCTGTGGTCCAAAGGAAGCTCACTTTAGGTCACTTCATGCATTAGAAGGCCTGGTACCTCCCCCTTTGTGCCTAAAAAACAGAAGTTGGCAATTAAACTTCAATAGTGAGGAAACCGAAAAAATAAATGATTTAAATGAGAAAATATGCTCTGCTTTCTCAGAAAGATCAGGCTTCATAAGCTGGTTCTCATCAACACACCTGTTGGTTCTCACTCCCCAAATGCTCCATCTCGGTCTCAACACTGATACATTTAGTCTTTCAGGACAAAGCACCTCTGTCCTTGTGAGCTGTGCTACCCTGTCAACCAGCTGGGAGTTGCCAGACTCAGGGTCACCAGGCAGACAAACAAAGCTCTGCCAGGAGGAGCATGTGGATGAATGGTCCTCAATTCACCATGTGGAGCCGGCAGGATCTTCCGAGTGCAAGTGGGAGTTGAACACTGACTGGGAAGAGGTCAATGGCCAGCTGAGGGTACCCCTCCCACCCACCATTCAGCAAGCTGGACCTTACCCCAAAAGTGAACTGCGTGGCCTTAAACAAATCACTTAAACAGATCCTCCAGATCTGTTTTATTCTGTGTAAAATGGAAATATGGTCATCTATTCTGCTTTCTGACCAGGTTCTCAGGAAAGCCAAATGGAGCAGTATTTGGTGACTCTTAAATACCGTACAGGTGTTAGAGATTTTAGGAGTATAAAGATAAGGCTCTCTACCTGCCCACCTCTCTTTTTCAGCCCTAAGACCTCAAATATCTTGACAAGGAAGCAAGTCTTCGTGCTTAACAGTGATATGCCTTCTGAAGTGCACATACTCCAGGGAGAAGATGTACAGTGACATTGTCACACCTAGGGGTAAGCGATTGCATCAGCCATGTCTGGAGATCCGGGTTTGGTAGGGAGAGGGGAAGAGAGAGAGCGCTCCTGTGCTTGGCTGGAGGATAGGGATGTGGGTGTATGGGGAAGGATGACGGTGAGGGGTGACAAGAGTCCCAGCAATTTTACAATTCGGCTGGGGGCTGATCCTACCATTTGGGGCTTTTCTTCAGAGATACAGATTGGCATTATTAAGGAAGAAGAAAGACATACTTTACTGCATTCTGCTCTTTAGAAGATTTTATTTCATATGTGGCATAAAAGACATTTTATTAAACTCCATCCAAACCCAGAGTCATTAGCATAGAACTACATTCTCGACACTAAATCTGTGTCCCTGGCTGTTACCCGCATTTTGTTTATTGGGACTCAACCAGACACATAACCTCAGAGTAGTTAATTCTCTGAGATGTTTCTTGCCTTATGATCTTACCTCTCCTGTAATCCAGAGCTTTCTAACTTATGTGCCACCTCACGCTGGTGGCACATGAGTGGCACACTGGTGGGCTATGAGGAGGTGACATATGTGCAAACCCTTTCAGCCCTCTGGGCAGCTATGTGGAGCCTGGGTTGGCCTCTCACCTTAAGCAGTCCTGTCAGTGACCACAATGAGCCATTCCTTTATTATCCTAGTCTGTGTGTGACATGATGAGAAAAAAGTTGGAAAGCATTACTATAATCCATTTTCTGCAATACCTAAAAAAACTTTCTAGATGCAAATCCAACTCCATCATTGCCTTTCAATGACTCCTTGTTACCCATAGAATAAAGTTTTAAGTCCTCAGCATGACAATTTTGAATGACTTCTCTCCGATCGGCTTCCCGCTTCCTTCTCAGGCCTGGCTTCTGGGCGCGTCAAGCTGCTGGCTGTTTCCCGAATGATTCAGGCTACTCTGACCTCATTTTACACGTGCTGTTCCACCTGCTTGAAATGGCCTTTCTTCCTAGTTCTCAGAGGGATTTCCTCCCTTTCTTTAAAATTTGTCTTTGATATCATTTCCTCTGGGCAGGTGTCTCCAGCCTCTGACCTTCTTAGGCAGGGCGGAGCCTTTGCTCTGGAGCACGCAGGCTGCCTCGCACATGCCCCATTTGCTGACGTGGCTCTTTTACTCTATTAGAATTGGCCCCGGGAAGGCAGGTACTCTACTTCATTCATATTGTGTCTTGAAAATAAGTTGTTTAATAAGTACTTATTGGAGAATAATTGATCCATCTATGATGGTACAAAAGAAGCCATTATGTTTTCAAAGGGAAACTCATTGACAAAGGTTAGTCATATAATTCTTAATAGTCACTATCTTTTATTGGAAATGTGCTGTGTGTGTGGCAAGAACTACATGGGGGCTTTATGTACCTACTTCGTAGTCCTTTTGATAACCCCACAAAGCAAGAATAACTATCCACAATTTTATAGATGAGGAAATTGAGGTTGAGAGAAGCTAGATGACCTTCCCAAACTCACACAATTATGTAGCAGCAGAAATATGTTTCAGGCAAGGCACTTCCCACTCCAAAGATGTTCTTTCTCCTCTCCTACCATGGCTTTAATGTGCCTTTTGAGATATATGTTGAGTACATGTTCCTTGCCTGGACACATCAGTACATATTAATACTTGAATGTATTTGCCTTCCAACTCTCACATGCCTTTTGTCTCCCTCACTCCTTATTTTGCTTTATTCTGAACAACCAAACCCAGCTTAGAATGTTGGCATCTTTGGATCTAGTTGTAAAGCAGACAGAGAGCTGGGGAGGCTCATTAAGTGTTGACTATGTCCCATCTATAATTCTCTGTCAAGAATCTATCATGTAAAAACTGAGCATGGGGGGTTTTCAGAAATAGAAGCGAAAGTGAGGCATACTGTTGAGGGAGAGTAAGGAGACCTGTACAACTAGCATTAGGTTTGCTTTTGAGAACACTGAGATTGGGCTGAAATGGAGGGGTAAGTTGTGGCCCGAAGGTCAAGGTGACTGTGATAGTGAGAACGATGATGAAGGGATACACTCCAGAGATAGTTAAGAGTCAAAAGTTTAGATACCTAACTAGATATAGAACATTGGAGAGTCATCCATATATTCATTCTGTAAACCTTTATAACCTAATATGTACCAGGAGGAGAACAAAGGGACAGTTAGGACAGTTGGGAGGAGGGGAAATAGGGCAAATGTAGCTTTGGTTGTGTAGACTAGAAATACTGAGAGCTGATCAAATAAAGAGAAAACCACCTTCCATGAAAAGCTTTCTGTACCTGTCACAATCTGGCATAGCTTAATATCACTTATTCTAAGAAGCCCCCTCTAATCCCTTATGAATTAATTGCTTTCTCCTTCACACTACCATGATGGAGATGAGAAGCAACTCTGCCACATCAGAAAAATGAAAATAAAATTTCAAATTAGGAAGAGGATAAGATATACTTCAGTAAAAAAGATTAAATTTTTTTTTTCACTTCTAAGAAATTAAGATAAATTTGTTTAGGTGAGACTAGAGTTAAGGAATAAGAAAAAGAAGCTGTCTAGGATGACAGCAGGGGCCATAGAGGTGACCGATCAAGTGGGAGCACCTGAGAGGCAGGTCAAAACAACTGCAAGAAGAGGCCAAGAAGAATGCATTTTCATGTTGATGGTTTGCAGACAGTCATTCAAGAATTTTCATGTGTACATGTAGTCTACACCCTTTATATTTAATACATCATTACCCAGTAACAACAGCCTATATTAACTTAGTGCTAACTCCCTATCAACCATGGTTCGAATTGCTTTGCCTTTATAATTTATTTAATCCTTTTAGTAACTATGAGGAAGGGGCAATTTCTATCTTCATTTTATAGGCGACAAAACTGAGGAACACAGTAGATAAATTTTGGCAAGTGGCAGACTCAGGATTTGAACACAGGTAGTCTGGCCCTCATGCTGACTCTTGACCATTTAATATACTGTCTCTGCTCATTAAATTCCTTAATAGAACTTTCTGTGAAGAGTACTCTTCATGCAAATAATTTATTTCTAGGTAGGTATATGACATTCATCAATATTCCATAAAAGTAAATTAGCTGGCACAATTCAAAGAAAATGAAATGGATGGAGTTTCAACCTCTAGTTAGTTGATTGCATATATGCCACCCTCACTAATTTGAAGCCTCTTGAGGATCAAGAGTTCTATTTGTTTTGTCTCCCTTATAAAGGTGGTATAGATCTTTGCAGAAAGCTGGTGATCATAAATGCCTGTGAGTCAATTTTCCACTCCCTCTAACAGTTTTGTATAGTTTCCAACTATACGAGGATTTGTTACTCAATAAGCTGCTCTTTGTGCTACCTTTCCATGCATGGAATTATTGACTGGAAGTGGCTGCTCATCCAAGGAAAACATTTCCAGCCCCCTTGCAACCTGGTGGGCCTGTCTGAAATTCTGGCAATGTAATTTAGTGGAAGAGCCACACAACCAGGGACTTTGATGGAAGGAGATAAAAATTTTTGTCGTGTAAGCTGTGGTGATTTCAGGGAGATTGCTTGTTATAGCAGTTAGTTTTATGAATACACAGTGGTCATGAATATGCAATGATTTCTTTAATTAAAAAAAAGAGAGTCCTGAATCTTGCTTCACGTATAGCCTTTGGCCATATAGCTTGACTGGGGCAGAACCTCCCTGGGGACTTGTCTTTGTCCTGATTAGTTAGTTGTTGCCTTCATGTCCTCATTGAATCATTAAGACTCGTGAGAGCCCATGTTCTGAATGTCAGAGAAAAAGGCAGCCCCAGAATGCTTCTCTAACAAAGAGCCATTGTATAACCAGGCATTATTTCATTCCTTCCCAGTGCCTGTTCTGCTTCCTGTTCTTTTTTGTCTGGCCCTGTGAGGAAAACAGGTGAGGGAAATTTTTGTTTTAATCCACCATCCATTCTTCTCCTCAGGGGTTTTTACCTTTAAAATGCCTTTGGTCTTCAAATGCAGACCTATCATAGTTTTTTTTTTTTTTTTTGCTGAAAGAATAATCATCTACTTGCAGCTCAGCTGGTTACTTTGCTTCTCTGGCCGGCTGGGGAAAGTATTATTATTAGACGATTTCTCTTCTCTCTGAGGGAAAAGAGACAGTGATTTGTTCGTTTGCTCAGGTCTCAGAAGAAGGTGAAAAATACACTTTTCTGGTGGCTTTGTGTCTGGACACCCTGCACAGTGGAGGAGGAGGCAGTCATTGCCCAGGATGGCAGGTTTATTGATTGAGATCACATATGATGAGGCCTTTCCTGACGCAGGTCTGCAGCTGGTGCTCTCCATGGCTCCCCAGCAAGTGTCCATTATGAGCTTTCACAGGAGGCTCCAGGAACCATAACAGGAGAGTTGGCAGGGAAAATCTCCATATTCTTTATACATTCCTGCTGAGCTCTGCTTCTGCAATGTGTCTGTTTCCCCTCCCCTGCGTCTGCCCCCCCCCGGCCCCCCGCCCTTAGTAATTATTTTTTACACTGGAAGAGTACATTGTCTTTACAAAGTGATTCCACATGGATCACCTCATGGATATGTCACATTTTGGCGAAGCGAGTGGAACAGGCAGTATTACCCCTGACTTACAGAAGAGGAAACTGAGGAAAGGTAAAGTTATTTATTCCAGGTTACACAGCTTCTAAGAGATCGGGTAGCAACTAGAATCTCTTACATTCTTTTCACTTCATGGTGTCACTTCTCATGGAAAACTAGATTATGGCCTTGATTTATATGTGAGCTTCCTTTAATTAGTGTCCTCCAGTTTAGCAAAGACAAAAATCCCACTCTAATCATTACATTTCTGTTCACAAAACAAATAAATATGCCCTAGGTGTTTCAGGATAGTGTATATGTATGGTAATACCATGGTGAAGTTGGATAAGAGAAATGTTACTTTTTTCTAATAAAATATATACTAATATATTTATGGTTGAGATAATTATGTCTGGGATTTTCTTTAAAATAATACAGTAGAGGAGGTTTTCAAGAAGGTGGCAGGCATAGATGAAACAAGATTGCTTATTTATTGATAATTATTGAGGCTGAGTCTTATGTACATTGGGGTTATTATGTTACTTCTGCACATTTCTGAATATGTAAAAAAATTATTACAAAATGCTAAACATATAAAGATGCACTGATAGGTGGAGAAGCCCCGTCTTTGGAATCTTCAAGCAGAAGTAGCAGACCACTTGGTGAGCATATACAAGAGAACACTGGGTGCTTTTATTGTTGCGAACAATGCTTTATTTAGGTTTTTAAGTTGCACCAAGATATTTTGATGAGCTGGCTATGCTGTGTATTGAAAGATGCGGTAATACAAAATGGGCCATTAGGGATCCAGCCCTGAAAACTTTTATTCCTAAGACAAATCCCAAATGCCCTCTTGGGAGAAAGCATTTAGGGGAATAAAAGAAAAGCCTCCAGGAATGTGAAAGGGAAAGGAGAGGGGTCAGCTGGTAGAGCATTCTTGAGCAACAGGAAGGATAGGAGCCAGGACAGTGCTCTGGGAGCTGTGACCTAATAGGTGAAGACAGACACACTGTGGGAAGGGTGCCCTTCACCACCAGCCTTAACTACCGGTGACCTTGAGGGGATGCCAGCACCTCCAGATGTGTGAACCTGGCAGCTCCCAGAGCCATTTCTGCCTGACAGGGCTAAGCCATTTTAACACATTGCTGATCCTGTCGGCAAAACACACGTTGGAAATGTCTGTGCAGATGGCCTTGTGCAGCTCTGTGCAAGTCTGGTAGGCACTGAGGGTGAGAGGCTGAGCCCCGAGAAAGCTACCTTCGGAGCTCCTGTGGGTTCTTGTCTCCTCGGTGCTGGGATTTTAAAGGATGATTATTTATGAAAACAGTTCATCCAGCAACATTTTCACCTTATGTTCTGGGAAGCTGTGGATTTACACAGTCAGGGAGAGAGCTGCTGTTAGCTCAGCAGGTTAGGAGACAAGATTTAAATCAAAACCATTCAAGCCTTTTTTGTTTTGTTTTACTTTTATCCCCTGTAATTCAAGGGTAACTAAATAGAACATGTAAGAACACGAGTTTGTTTGTTTGTCCACCCCCGCCCACCAAACAACTACTTTTAACTAAATTGAGTGGTTCCACTATAGACAGGGTTTCCTATTATGACAGTGATATTTTGTGGGAGGTGGTTTCTGGACTAAAACTGAACAGAAAGGGACCCCAGAATACACTGAGGGAGGCTTGGAGCCCATAGGCCCCATCAAATATGCCAGACACATTGGCAGCAAATTCTGCCTTTGCAGTGATTACACACAAGGCACTTTAAATATTGCACACCCATTATCTCCCATCATTCTCAAGTGACCTGTGAGTTGTTTTAAGTGAACTTTATTACTCCCATTTAGAAGATTCAATGATTAAGGCTTTGAGATAAATGTAGAGTCAGTCAGGAGCTCATTTCTCCAGATCCTAGTTCATACCAGCAAAGCACACTGCCATCCCATCAGTAGGACATGCTCCTGGCCTCTCTCACGCTTTTTATTTCACCCCTTGGTTACCAGAGGGTGACACAGAGACCTCTGTGCAAATGAATAACTTTGGAGCACCAGCATCACCCCATTGCCAGTATAGTCACCTGCACTTAGGGAGGCTTTGCTGAGTCTCACATCACAGGGCTGAGTGTTATCTAAATGCTAAACAAGCCTATTGGGGAACAATCAATTCTGCATCCCGGGGAGCCTCTGTGGACTCATACATCTATTCTTAGACCAAGATAATATTCTCTTAATGCATCACTTTAGCATAATGTGTCAGAAACAGTGGACTGTATTTTCCTTTGTTTATAAACTACAGTCTTGCCTTCAGGGAAGCACTTTAGAGAAAAAATATCAACAAGGTCTGCATGTTAACTTGGAGTCCCATGTTCAAAAGTTGACTTAGTACTTAACAGCTCTGTGACCTTGGGTAAGTGAGTTACTGCTTCTGAGTCTCAGTTGCCACAACTAAGAAAAATAAGAGAGAGTACAATAATAACTCTATAAGTTACTATTGTACTCAAAAAAGGCAATACGGATGAAGATATCTTGGAAAGTATAATAAAGATAATGGCAACAGTCATAATACTTTTATATTATTGAAGAAGTAAGAAGTTAGGATGGTTTCTTTTTCATTCTGCCTTGGGGAGTTTGAGGGAACCAAATTAAAATAAAAGCAGATTTTTTGGAGGGGGGAGGGAACATTAAAAACATATTAGGCTCAGAGCTTCATATTGTTACAGTGATTATGCAAGCCTTTGAATGTGGTAAAAACAATGTGACATGAGGGCATAAAAAGTACTTAACCTTTGAAAGGCAAGAAAATGTACAGAAAAAAGTATCATTAGCTAATGTTAAACTACAAAGGACTAGAATTTTGTTTAAGTCATTTGGCTAAAAAGTTTGGCTTCATTCCGACCTTAGAGAATGATCCTATTTAAGCCCAGTTCTAGAGGACAGGATGTACAAGGAACGCAGCTGGCTCCCTCAAACCCAAAGTGGTCAGTGGAGAACATCTAGTTTACAGGAAGAAAGGTAGATAGAAAAACTTGGCCACAACACAACCTCTCACAGGGTCCAGCCAGAACGTCTGGGGGAATGAGAGCAGAGCTAGATGGTTGCAGCCAGACGCACCTCTCTGAACCTAGTACTTTATGTATGTGGAACATGACAATCTCTGTGATATTTATTATTCTCTCACACCAAGGTCAAAGAGGTGGATTATTCATTCACTCAACACATATTTACTGAGCACTTTCTATGTGCCAGATGCTATTCTAGCTTTGTGGAAATATGCAAGAACAGGATTGGCATGCTCTGTATGGGCTGTGTAATCCAGTGGAGCAGTGATTGTAATTTGGCTAAGGTGTTTGGGTAAAAGCAAACATAGGGCTGTTGCTGAGAAGGTGAACAAAATGGCAAAGAAAAGCTTCTCTCGGAGGGGGCTGTTTTCAGGGAATTGTTAGTAACAGTGCTGGGATTTGAACCTGGGAGACCACATGCATTCCAGTAGAACATGCTGCTAGAGATACAACTCCTGCAAATCAAGTTATATTATATCATTAAAGGGGTAAAGAAACCATGCTCTCACGATCTACTTCCCTTATTGCATCATTAGTAAGAATCAGCATTTAGTGCCAAGGTTTCCTCACCCGTTCGGCTGATTTATGGAGTGGGTGACTAATTCCAGTCATGGTGCCAGACTCTGGGGCTAAAACAGAATACTTAACAGTTGCTGCTCTCAAGGACTCAATCTAGGGCTAAAAGCGAAAACTGATTTGGTGTGATGTGTGCATTGACACTGGTGCAGGGGTGGCTACAGGGCTCCAGAAAAAAGGAAAACCCACTGAGCCTTGTGAGACTCGAGGACTTCTGAGAGAAGGTGAATCTGTGCGAAATCTTGTAGGTGTGTTTATATTAGAATAAAACAGGTATTCAGGACAGGGAGGGGTGCCTACTATTTTTGGTAGGGGGTGCATTTTGTACCAAGACCACAAATAAGAGGAAACTTGGTATTTTCCAGAATTGTAGCAAAATCATCGTGAGTGGAACAGAAAGGTAAGGAGTTTGTAAGAGCTCAGTCTGTATGTGAGCAAAAGTCAAGTCAGGGAGGCTCTATTAAGCTGTGTTGGGGGAATTTAGACTTTGTCCCCAAGGAAAATAGGGAGCCCCAAGAGGTTTTAAGCGGCAAAGTGAAGTGAATAAATTTGAGTTTCAGAAGTTCCCTCTGCTGCTCTGTGGAGATGGGTGGGAGGGATGAGACTGGAGCAGGACAATGAGTTCAAAGGCTCTGACAAACACCTTACCCAGAAGCAACAAGGAGGGGCTGAGGATGTGGCTCTAGCATTAGATGGATCATGATCTCAGTCTTTGCTGTGCTACTTATAAGCCATGTATCCTCTGAACTTCATTTTTCTTCTCTGTAAAATGAGGATAAAAATAGTACTTTCTAATAAGGATATTGTGAAGATTAAAAGAGATAATGTAAATGCTTATAAAGTTCTTAGCATAGTACCTAACATGTAGTTAAGTACTTGATACCTGATAGTTGAAAGAGTAAGGTAAAATTTTTTATAACCTCCAATTATGTCAGCATTAGCTTTTTATATACCCACATTTTGCTGCCATACTTTGTAGAGTAATGCTCTTAGTTCAAGATTCTGGCCTCCTTCCCCAGTATCTGTTTTGCTGGCTTTAATTAGGAGACAAAAAGCAAACAAAGGAGTATTTCCCTGCCCTATTCTATTTCTGTCTGAGGCTTTGATAAGAGTGAAAGCATTTTCAGTCCAACTAGCTCTAGGAAGAAGAAACACTCAGGAAAAGAAAGCTTGGGAGCTTTCTCTTCTCTGTCTCCTACTATGTAAGACGTGGCCTGGAGTTGATTGAGTGCCCAAGGATTGTCATCATCAGCTTGGTCAGAGTTTGGAGGTTGCCAGCCCCAAAGCAGGCCAAGAAAAACAGTTCATGGGAGAGATCTATTTTTGTTTTAGATTTTAAAAAAATCACTGAGGGTAACTATGGAATATGCAGCTTCTGTGTTTACTACTTGCTCTTCCAGGCTTCCACGATGCAGTTTTCAAATCAAACCAACCATCCCACTCCCCACCACACACACCCCTTTGCATCTCCCCTGTGTCATTAGTGTCACTGAGGGAACTTCTCTGCAGTTAACATCTTTAATCTGACGTGACTTGCTCTGGCTCTCCTAAGCGTCTACATCATAACAGTTGACTGAGGACAAAGTGGAAGCAAAGAAACGTTAGTTTATACATAGATAATCATTTTACCTTTCCCTTCTCTGGAATCCAATCTGACTCACCAACTAGCAGCTGCTCCTATTTATTTATCTAAACTGAGGAGTAAGACTAATCAAAGTAGGGTTTTATTCCAGATAATGGGTATCCTTATGAGAAGCACTGAACAATGCGGCTAAAGAGGAAGAAAAACGGTTCAGTGATATTAAAAGCCCAATAAATATGTTAAAATGAGTTAGATTGACTATAGTACCAAGGAGAAGTGTTTTTAACCTTCTCACTCCTGTTTTTCAAATTTCTTTCCATATGTTCCACTAGTTCCACATTTACTGTTTATTTTGCTTGACCATTCTTAAAAGTGAATTATTTTATTCCAACTTTTTCACTAGATCACATGTTATCATTTTTATTTACTCCCATGGGCTCTGGTTTGCACTACAGTGATGTTCACACATTATAGCAGAAAGGTAAAGAACCCCGTGCAAAGTTATAGGATTATTTCAGGGAACTGTGAAGTGGCACCCCAATTTAATCACTTAGCAAATATTGTGGAACACTGGACTAGGGACTAGGGTGACATAGATCTATGGGATCCAGATAACTTTAACACTTAGAGAATTAGAAGTGTTGGGGCCTCCCTGATAAGTAGGTGTGGCCAATAGTTCTGGAGCATCTCTTTGAAAATGTTGATTTGGTGGATTGGTGAGGAGAAGATGCCCCCTAGGTAGAGTGACAGGAGGCAGAGGGCACAGGGAAAACCCAGGTAGATGTCTAACCCCTCTCAAGGCTGTGGACTGTGTCTGAGTTCCTTGTAGGGAGGGGACCCAGACAGAATTAGAAGTTGATAGAGCTCTTTGAGATATAGGGGATAAGAAGTGGAGGGGAAGTAGAAAGGTTGGGGAGAGATGGAGGTGGGCTTGGATGTGTCAGGGAAACAGCCAGTGCAGGGGGATCTGGTGAATGGCTGGCTGATTGGAACCAACTAATGAGTTAGTCCCTAAGGGCATGCAGTACTAGTTACACCACTTGAGATGGTGGCTCCTTACTCCAATGGCCGTCATTGTGGCAGCAGTGGAACTGGAGAGGCATCACATGAAGTGGCTTCATGAGCTGTGGCCATTGGCCAGGAGGCCCAGAACAGGACAAGATCTCTTCTGGAAACATGTGGTCCACCCCCAGGAACTGTCAGTGTAACTCAGGGACCTTTTAAGGGAGGAGTAAAAGGTGACATTACTGGGGAGTGGGAGAGTGGGGTAAGAAACTAGAAACTTTATAATTTACTGTTACTACAATGTGATTTGTTTCTACTCTGCCGGTAGACTTTGAGGATATTTAGGTTATATATATTGGAAAGTGTTCTGTGGACCAAAAGGGGTACTGTATTATTGAAAGTAACCGATTGAAAGTAACCTTACAGGGTGATTTGATCATGAATTCCTAACGGAGCAGGTCATGGTGGTTAGTCACACCCTAGGCCTATAACTGTAGTGAAAGGTTTTCAAGCAAGCCCTGGCCATTAGTCTTGTGTATCAAGGTTAACACACTTTTCAAATACCAGAAGTAAACCTCTTTTCCAGACTCCTTGAAAACATAACTACCCTCAAGGGAGCATGTAATCTTGTTAACTGTCTTGCACCTTGCTTTCTCCCACCTTAACGTAATCTTCCTGAGTTCTCTCCTTAATTTCAAATGTATAAAAGAACTGCAAAACTGTCATTCTTGGGAGTGTTTGAGATCTTGCTTTGCAGTATTGTTGTCAGTTTTGGCTCAAATGAATTCTTATAAAGATTCTCTATAGTTTGGACATTCTTATGTTGGCAGTCCCATAAGCAAATATTACATAGTTTGGCCAAACATTGAGATGAGAAGCACCTCTTTTTATTTTATTTTTTAAATTTTTCTCTTTTTTTAATCAGTCAGTCACTTTCTCTAGAAAGTCCAAGCAGCTAAAATTTTGCTTTAATTTCTCATTCAAACTCATTAATTCAATTTACCTCATACTCGTACGATTACATTCCTTTTTTTTTTTCCTAATGGAACATTTTAAATCGCAGGTTTATTTTATTTGACTAAATCAGTTAGCGCTGAATTATCTTGCAGGATTCTTGTGTAAATATACAAATATTTATGTAGTCACTGAAATCTCAAGTAATATACATCGCCCTTGGACACACTCTCTTTGTAGCCATTATGATTCTAAGAGGAAATTTTCAATATAAAACAAATGCACAGAAGTACAAAAACGGAGCAAAGAGCCCACACTTTAGGTTTGTGTCCCATTTCACACTTAGAGCTGGGTGGGCTGGCATTTTGTGCGAACTCTCTGAGCCTCAGTTTCTTCATATGCAAATTGGGGTTAATAATGGTCTCTGCATCACAAGGTAACTGTGAGGGTGAAATAAGAATGCAACCCCAGCACCGTGCAGCGGCAGGTGCACAGAGAGCCTCAGTGAGAGCAGCTCTTCAGCGAAGAAGGAAACGGTTGCATTTCCATGGTCTGGGTGCAGAATTTCATCTTCTAAGTCAGGATGAGAGTGCAGTTTATTATGAATCAAGATTTGGGAGAAATGTATTATGGCCCCTCAGAAAATGAAACTGATGAATTTCAGTTTTTGTCCTTGGATGGGGTGCCTTTTTTTTTTTTTTTGTAGTTAACTGATACTTTAACATAAGTCAGGGGAAATTTTGGCACTTTGAATTATATCAATACAGTGATGTAACATTATGTCCTTGAAAGAGCTAGAATTTGTTGGGTTAAGTAACACTCAGTAGCATCTCAGCAGTCGTTAGAATTAAGCGGTACTGTGCTATCATTGAAATAAGATGGGCTTGGAGCCAGACGGACTTTCTCTGAGGTCCATCCTGGCTCAGTGACATACTGGGGACACCATGGACATATTATACAGCTTTCCCGAGTCTCGCTGTCTTCTGTACTAGGAGGCTGTAATGCCAGCTGCCTTGCAGTGTTGTTTTAAAGTGCCTTATCACAGTTGCTGATGTGTGGCAGGTGCTGGGTAAACCCTGGATTCCTTTCCACTTTGCTTCCACATTGTAAGTTCTAAACCAACATTATACTCATTATAAGTTAACCAGGTATTAGAATATGAGAGCAAAATGCAGTGCAGTGTAGCAGAAGGACACTGGTAAATTTGGGTTTCTCTTCTTGGCTAAATAAATCATCAGGAATTGGAAGTTCTTTTGAGACTTCTAGACAGCAGGTGATAATGCACTAAATCATTCTACTTTGCATGGCCATCCTTCGAAGGAAGAATTGCTAAAGTATTTGACAAGTTATTTTGGTGAAGTTCTTATGTGTTGGGCTGGAGGTGCTACTATTCGTTGAGTAGTGTCTGTGTACCAGACACTGTGCTGAGTGATCTACATGACCTATCTGTCGTCTTCACAGAATCCTTGGATTCAGATTCTGTTTTCATCATTTATAAGTATATACCTTTGGGCAAATCATCAAACTTTCTGACTTACAGTTTTCTCGTTAGTACAGAATAATAATGATAATTATTATTTCTTATCAGTACAGTACAGAAAAATAACTTCTACTTTATTGCTATGGTCTGAGTATTCGTGTCTCCTCAAAATTCGTATGTTGAAATCCTAACCCCCAACATGGTGGTATCTGGAGGCAGGGCCTTTGGGAGATGATTAGGTCTTGAAGGTGGAGCCCTCGTGAATGAGGTTAGTGCCCTAATAAAAGAGGCCCCAGAGAGATCCTTTGCCACTTCCATCATGTGAATGATGGAATGAGAAGGTGCTGTCTATGAACTAGAAAGCAGGCTTTCATCAGACATCAAATCTGCCAGTGCCTTGATCTTGGACTTCCCAGACTCGAGCTATGGGAAATAATTTTCTCTTAAGACACCCAATCTATGGTATTCTGTTATAGCAGCCTGAGTGGACTGAGACACTTCCACATTGTAAGAACCAAATGAGATAATGCCTGTCAAAGTGCTTTGCAAACTGTAAAGTATTTTGTAATTTTAAGCCATTGTTGTGAATTAAAAGAGAGACAGGAACCGAAATCTGGCCTGTTTTGATGTCTCTAAAAATCCCTAGCTCTGTGTAATGCTATAGTTGAGAGCAGAGCAGGAAGGGGACTAATCATTTTTTTTGGCTCTCTGCTATAATCCAGAAATTCTGTAAGGGCTTCTGCACACTTGGCTGAGGGTCAGGGTATCAGTGGTAGTCTCCAATATAACTTTAACTCCTTTGCCCTCAAGTTATCATTCTGGATACCTCAGTGTATATGAAAAAAGAAACTCAGGGGCAGAGAGAGCTACATGCATAGGAACCTAAACTCCAATGTCGAAGTCTATCACAGAAAGGTTGGAGATCACCACATTAAAGTCCCCAAGTCTTTCATTTTTAATAACAACGATCTTTTTTTCTTAAAAGAAATATTTATAGGGTAGCATGTCTTCTCTGCTTCATCCTTTTATGATCTGTGTTTTCACGACAAAAATTAACATTATTTCTCTTAAACATGATACTTTTCATCTGTCTATTATCTATCTATTATCTATCCATCCGTCCATCCATCATCTATCTATCTATCTATCTATCTATCTATCTATCTATCTATCTATCTATCTATCTCTATCATCTATCATCTATCATCTATCTAAGAAAATAGTCATCCAACGCACTTTAGTCAAATCTCCTTTTGTATTTCCCCTTAATCAGGCAATACACACGCCACTACACCTTGCTCCTAACTAAAGAAACAGAGCCCTTGCTGTAGGTTATTTTTTTTTTTTTATCCACTTCTTGATGCTTTCAAAATCCTGGCATCGATGCCATGAGAGGTGAAGTTTTTACTTTCTCAGCTTTGGGATGAAATATGCTTTGCCTAAAGCACACTCTGAGCATTTTTTTTATACCTTCAAGATAGAAAGAAAGAACTGAAAACAGACTGATAGACCCACATGGGCATGTTCTTGGCTTACATGGGAAAGAGCTGGCACCTTTCTGATTCGGCTGACAGAACTGTCATTCTGTTAATGCAGAGATGGGGGGTGGCCCTGGCTTCCTCTAGAAATGGATCCACAGGGTTGCTACAAACTTGTGAAACAGCAAGCAAGCCTCCATGGTTATGACAGTTGGTGTCTTCTTTGATTTGCCTTTTGTTCTCAACCTCCGTTACCCAAAAGTCTGATTCTTCCTTGTAAAGTTCTCTCGGATCTAGCATATTCTCCATTTCTAGTTTTATTCTGGTCCAGAGTCTTATTCACTTCATAATTGAATACTTATAATGGCCTTTGCTCTGTCCCCATTTCACCAGTTTCTTCCTTTTCTAAATGGTCTTGGACAATTGTCTTCAAGTGAATGCTCCGAAAAACATGACTTCTCACTCCTGCTCTGGACCTACAAAGGCTTTCCTTTGCCTGTTATATTGAATCTACAGTTCTCTTCCTCACTTTCAAAGTCCCTCCTGGTGAAGAGGGCTCTTCTGCTAAAGATTATGGCCTAAAATCTTAGGTTCTGTTTTTGACATTGTCAAATCCTGACTCTGGGTCTTTGGGAAGGTTGCCTCACCTCACTGGATCTCAGCTTCTACCTTTATAAAATGAAGAGTGTAGTAGATATGTTGGCGTCTATCAACCTAGTCCCCTCTAATCCTTTTCTCTAAAAGCTATAGTATTCCTCTCTCCTAAATTCCCCTCATCCTACTTTCTTACCTCCTTCTCTCCCTTTCTCCCTCCTTCCCTTCCTTCTTATTTTTGTCCACATTTTGATTTGAGATAAGAAACACCCAGGGCATGAGGAATTTAATTAGCATATTTACTTCTGTCATATAGCATCTATCTTCCCATATTATGGCTGGAAACTCTTATTTTGAAAGGAATCTAATCAAGGTTCAGATGTCAGAGACCCCCATCCAGAGTTGTTCTCCAGGGAAGTGGGTGGTGAGGAGGAGAGGAGATTGGGTAGAAGCATTGGGACTTTGCCAAAAAGTGATAAAGCAGAGAAGGGTAGAAAGGGTTGATGGTAAATGAACAGATCCAATACTTATCTTGAGGGAGGAGAGGGTCCTCTCTGCATCATCATTAGAGAAAGAGGGCACATGGCTTACTTTCATAACTGGAGAATAGTTGTTTAGCTATCTATTAGAAGGTATTTTCAAAAAATTAATCCTAAGGTATAATGTAACCATTTAGAAGCTCTTGAGTTTGTTTGTTTTTTAAGGGTTTTTAGCGTAACATTTTAGTGGCAAGGGACAGGCAGAAGTTCAGGCTGGGTGGCATCAGAAAGCAAGAATATAATTAAATATCCAAATTACAATCTTTAGACTATAGAATTATATTTACGAAGATAAAAATAATTTCGACCACTCCCAACTCTGTTTCTCCTGCATTTTTCCCTATCCTGGAAAAAACAACTCTATTTTTCTGGTTGTTCAGATTTACAACCCTATAGCCATTTTGACACTATTCTCCTTCATACCCCATATTTAATTTGTCAGTGATCTTGTTTCTACCTTCAAAATATCCCTAGAATCTGAACCCCTCTTACCTCCATTGTTATCGCCTTCATGTGAGTCTTCATCTCCTCTCAAAAGGATTATTGTAATAGCCTCCTAACAAATCTTCATGCGTCTATCTTGACATCCTTTGGTCTACTCCTAAAGTAATTCTGTTAAGGCTTAAATCAGATCATATCCCCTCCTAGGGCTTCCCATTTCTCAGTGAACAAAAGCCAGTGTCCTTACAAGAGTCTACGAGCCCTTCGTTATATGCAAACATATCTGTGACTCTCTGACCTCATCTTATACTATGCCCTCTCCACTCATCCATTCAGTCACTCTCACTTCTTTGTTGTTCCATGTACATGCAGATATATTCCTGCCTCAGAGTCCTTGCTCTTGCTAATCCCTCTCCTGGCATACTCTTCCCCTAGATGGTCACATGGTTCAGTCCTTCACCGTCATTAGGTCTTTACTCATTGGTTGCTTCTCAGAAGGGCTTTCTGGCTAGTGTGTTTACCATCTCTGACCCTCTCTCTTCTCTTTCCCTGTTTTATTATTTTTTTTTAGTAGCACACATCGCCATCTAGCATATTATATATCTTATTTATTTTTTATGTTTGTTATCAGTCACCTGCTATGGAATATAAGCTCCATAAGAATTTATCACCTCTTCCTGCAGCCTGTTTTGTTCTCTTTTGTATCGCTAGCACATAGAGCAGTCTCTGGCACACAGTAGGCAATCAATAAGTATTTGTTGAATGAATGAATGAATGAATTGGTGCTCACTAATCTTTGCTTTCTTGTTTTCTAAGAGATACCATTCAGTTACTTGAAGAATTTTAAGGCCATCTTCTGCCTCAGATTTGTAGGACCATTTATTTTAAATATTGAACTTGAAAAAGGAAAGCCAGAAATGAGCACACACATACATATGACGTGGCCCAAGTGGCTCTTACTCCCCAGTTTTGCCACTAGCTGTAGTGGTATGGACAAAATGTCAGTTGCTAACAGACCTAAAAACTAAGAAACTGCAGATGGCTGATGAGCTCTTTTAACCTCTGCTCTTCCTCTCCTGGGGCAGAGTTTAGAGGGCAAACTGTCAATAAAAAGATATTGGGTCCTTTCGCTTGTTCCTGCTGCCACTTAATCATGACAAGTCAGAAGAAAGAGGCTGGCAAAAAATGCAGGATTTTCACTATACATGTGAGATTCCTAAAATCACAATTGACAAAGCTGTAAAGGGTCTCTGGAAGTGGTGGTATGGAAAGGGCAGTAACTAGACATGATGCTGGTTCGATTATTAAATGGTTCAATGGCTTCAGTCAAAGTTCATTCTGAGTGCTCAAGTTTTCCTTCCATCTAGTGGAGATGGAAGTGACTTTGGGAATCATCATGTTCAGTTTAGTCATATAGTAGAAGACTAAACTGAAGCCCAGGGACGTTAGGTTGTATAAGACCAGAACTCAGGTTTTCTCATTTCTAGTCCTGGGATCATTCCACTGTGCTGATTGGCCTCCTTTTCCTAGGACACATCTCTCAGTAGATGGAACATGAGGATCACAAAGGTGGCCTGCAGGTCTGCCACATCGGGAAGCATCCATCCTATATATATCTCTGCTTCCTGAATTCACCAGAGAGAAAGATTGTCTATTTCTGTCAAGCTGGCAGAGAAAGGATGAGGAACCAAGGATGGGTTTGGGCAAACTCAGTGGAAAGAAAGGGAAGTGGAGAAAGGCAGAGAATAATGATCCTGAATGAAAAAGAGTCCTGAGCTGGCAAATATAATTGAACTATCTGAGCGTATAAAAGAATAGAGATAAGAAGTAGCAAGAAAAGGAGAGCATGGAAAAAAAAGGAATAAGAAATCGAATGGAACAAGTGTGCACATTTAAGTTCCCTGTGTCAATTAGAAACTTATATTTACTCTTCTTGGAATACCCTGCTTCTCTCTGAACAAGGACCATCACACACACACACACACACACCCCCCTCCCCCCCCCCGACACACACAGACACTTCTTCATCTTCCTTTATCAAAATCACTCAAGGAGCAGGTGCGGGTCTACTGCCATCTACACCCTGAAGCCTTCCTTGTTTGATCTACCCCATCATTCACAAATGCTGCCTCTAGTACCTGCCTTCTGTGAACTCCCACAAGACATACCTCTCGTGGCACCTGTGATTTGTGCATGGCTTACTCTCATGCTAATCTGTTAGTGTCCTGAAGTCAGATATTAGTCTGGATAGGCTTTCTGTGCTTCACAGTAACTACTTCAATGCATACTCAATAGATATTTGTTGAATGAATGAGTTAATGATTGGGAACATTTTCTTGGAGTAATACTAATAAAATAATGAGCATTTATAATGGTTATTGCACATACAGATGAAAAAATGAAACTGATTGAGAAAGCATCTTGAAAAATATTGCACTAAGAAAGTTATGCTGTGTACAGAAAAAAAGGAACACAAAATCAGGAGTAAAGACAAAATAAGAATAGGAACCTAAACTCTAGAGTGTGTTGGGTCATGGGGAAAGTGCCAAGGCGACAAAGAAGACTTCCTACCTACACTTAGGGCGAGAAGAAAAACTAGGGTTGCTTAGCTTGTTGCTTCTGTGGCACGCACAAATGACAAAAGAACGCAGAAGTACCTCACTCCTGTTTGACTTCTACCTTCTTATTCAGGGAGAAAAGTTCTGGAAGTTGTTGAATAGTCTTTTGTCATATTTGAAATGAAGTTCAATATATGAGAGGAGAGAAGAAGGGAAGAACTAGCTGCTTCAATTGAGTTTCTACTTCCATATAAAAATGAGTTGGCATCTCAAGGCTCTGGAAAAACTTAAATAAATGGAAACTCCTTAATCTTTGAAGAGTTGTGAAGAACAAGTGTGATATCAGAAGGCTGGAAAATAACAAGTAGTGACCCTTTTTTTTTTTTTTTTTCAGAAAAGTAGAAAACAGATTCTAGAAACTATAGACCAGAAAACTTAACATCAGTCCTATTAATATTCTTCTGGAGGTTTTGATTAATAGTTCATGAATGCTTATAAAAAATGAAACAGAGAAAACTGAAAATTACTAGAAACCAGCTTAAATTCCTTGAGAGCATGAGATGACAATCCTAATTTCACATTCTCATCCCAGATGGTGGTTAAATTATATGAATCTTCTAGAAAATTTATGTTTACTTATTTCCACTCATGTGCTTTAAAAACATCTCAATATATCTCAAACTATACTTTTGTCTTTACACTTTCCCTCCCCTGCTGATCTACTCTTCACATAGCTCAGTAAATGACACTGCCAGCTATTAGATTACTCATGTCATCCTGCAATTGGCCTCTCCCTCACACCTTAGGTCAAATCCATCATTAACCCCTGAGGATTCTGGGCCATCACTCAGCCTCCCTGCCTCCACAGCTATCCCAGGTAGCCTGATTGCTCTCTGACTCTTAGTGTGTTGGGACCACTAAGTTACCTCCAAAAATGTATGGAATGACTTCTATGTGCTCAGGACTCTAAAGAACTCAGATCTTCAGAACTAAAACAGTCAATAATTAGAACCATTGTGTAGTTCTGATTCTAGTCAGATGATTAGACTCAGGGCTCAGTGGAGGCAGTCAATCACTCCTCATTGATGGGAGCAAAAAATTCAGAGATGGACAGACCTTTTGGTACATAGGGCAGAGAGATAATGCCATCAGGATTTCTGGTCATTCTGGAAGTAAAGATATAGCATGGTGTCCAGCACTGACTAGGGTTTCCAAGTCCCCAAGACATTAAGTGAACATTTTCAACATTATAGGACTATGCTATGGAATGTAAAGGATGTATAAATGTAAATATGAGAATAGTGTGTGTGTGTGTGTGTGTGTGTGTGTGTGTGTGTGTGTATGGCTTAATGGTATTCCCAGAAATTAGAACCCCTACCAAAGCCTAACTTCAGGAGACTAAGATATGTGACATATAGATAGTTAAAAATGTAAATGCTTAGGTTCAGGAGATTGAAATAGGTCTATAATTTCAAGTCCTCAAGGAGGGGAAAAATCCACCTTTCTCTGTTCTTTCATTTTCTAAAAATTCATTTTCTTTTTAAAAAAGTCTTATTTAAGTTATGTTATAAACTCTTTTCCTCCACCACCCATTGTGTCTTGGTTAAGAGCAATGTCTCAGGGTCCTGCTTCTTGTTCTAAATCCTGAGTGTGCCTCTTGGGCTAGTTACTTAATTGCTTTATGACTACATGCTTTATCTGAAAGTGAGGATAGTAGTGGGGACTGCCTTGAAGGGTTGCTGTGAGGAATAAATGAGGTGATACAGTGAAGCACTTAGGGCCGTGCCTGACAGATAGTATGTACTCAATCCGTGCAAGCCCAAGTATTGGTCTATGTTATTACTATGCCTGTGGTCTCTGCTGTACTCCCATTTTGTCATCCTCCCTCGGGAAATCGCTTAACCTCTGTTTCCTCAACAGCCAAGAGGCTCTGGACTCCCTGACCATTCCAAGTTCTGGCCTTGATTAGCTGGTGAATGTGACACTCTGACCTTCCTTCTGGTTTCATGATAGCTACTCTGTCAGTCCAGAGAATTTCAGTTCAATTTATTTCAATCTAATCTAGTCCAATTCAATTCAATTTAACTCATCAATTCAAGCTAGTGCAAGTCATTCATTACATTTATTCACAAATATCTTCTGAGGTCTAAGACATGCATAATACTGGTCAGATGTAGGATAGAAATGAGGCATGGGAATCCTGGTTTTTGAGAGTTTTACAAATCTGGATGCTTTCTGTAGCTTCACATTTTTTTCTAAGTGGAGAGAAAATAAGAAAGACAATATCCTCGTAGGGGTTTAAAGGACTTTTCCTTTAAATGATCTTGAGGAAAACATCTAGCCAGCTGCTGGGAAATGCAATTCTGATATCTAAGTGGTTCTAATTGTTCCCAACTCAAGGAGGGCAGTCCCTAAGGACTGGCAAATCTTCCCAGAGGTGACAGCAGACAAGCTAGTCAACTTAGGAGAAAACAGGAGGGCAGCAGAGTCCAAACAGCAAAATAAACGAAGCCTCAATTATGATTAGAGAGAGGCAGGCTGGGCTTTTCTATTTATTCAAAATGAATTGATTTCCCCTGGAGTGTCACTTACACCATAATGATTATTAGAAGGGAGATAACTTAACAGAATAATATAAAAACAAAATTAGATGGGTTACAGATCTCTAGTTGATCTTTGATCTTGACTGCTCACCTTGAAGGCAGAGGTGGAAAAATATACCCGAGAGGCAGGATATTTGAAAATTTTCTTGGTATTTACTGTTTTATACTCATTCATTTATTCATTTTTTTCTCCTTTCTTTTGAAAAGCCAGGTGAGTTGAGGAATCAACAAACAAAATGATGAAAATTCAGGTTAATTTTAGGAAACATTGTCTAGATCCAATTGAGTTAATTTGTTTACTGTGTCAAAGAATAAATTAACCCAAAGTTTAGGTAAGTTTCTTTGAAGGAGTTACTTATTTCAGAAACATATAGCTTTAGATCCAAAGATCTTCTAAGCATAATATGATTTCAGCTGGTCCCTACTCCAAGCAATTGAAATAAATAAATGAATAAAAAATCGAATTCTCTTTGAAAAGATTTCTAGTGACTTAAGGAATTTGTATTTCTTTTTCTTTTTTTTATTAAGTTTTTTGGGGTAACATTGGTTAATACAATTATATAATTTTCAGGTGTACATTATAATTTGACATCTGTATATTCTATTGTGTTTACCACCCAAAGTCCAGTTTCTTTCAGTTACCATATATTTGATCCCCTTTACCCACTTCACCATCCCCTTATCCCCTTATATTTGAGCCCCTTTAGCCCATATACCTCTCCCCTTCTCCTCCAGGAATTTGTATTTCTTAACTGCACACTAAAGCTGGGTATAATTTGTTCCACATTCAGTCATAGAGATGTTTAAAGTCATTTACTACACCCTACTAAATTTCTCTGAACCACACCTTGGTTCTTTCTACCTAAACCTCCACAAATTATTAAAAGAGAACTTCATTTATTTTTCTGCTAGATAAACTTCTTTGAATTTGAATATCTGGAATGAAAATACTACAATTTCTTCCACTCTCACCCAAGTGCTGCCCTTGGCACATTTCTAAAAATTAACTTGATAATTCAGAAACAATACTATTTTCTTAAGGAGAGAAAATGATTTCCTTGATTTGCTGCCGTTGGCTCTCCAGGTCTTCTCTCTACCAACTCTGTGATCTCCCTCACTACCATGTATTTAAATCTTTTCTTTTTTTAATATTCAGCACATGTCACACCTTTTCAAGAAAGTGCCCTGTTTATTCTCAAGTCTAGGTACCTCTCTTTTTAGAGAACTTCTACAGTACTCAAATTTTGTTCTACGTATGCTATTTTTATCATATCATCACATAACTTGAAAAGCCTTGTTCTCTTCCTCTGTGTCTGTATATGTATTTTTGTCTACACTCTTTAGCTACATTTAAAGAGTCTACATGTCAGGGCTGCATCTTTCAGCTCTTATATCCCAGCAAATGGCTGTACACACAGTGTTTGATAAAGGTGTGTTGCCTGTAGTAGCTTGTACCTGATGTACTGCTTTGTTTAGGGTCTCAGTGGTTTTTCTGTGAAGGTGCTGAACTCAGGATTTTGTTATTTTGGCTTATTTCCCATTTGGTACAACTGTATGCTCTACGTTGCTGAAATTACTTCAATTAAATGGTCAGGACTGTAAATACACAGGGAGAAGGTCATTTTTGCTCTATCCTGCTCAGAAGAAAATAAATCTGTTCTTTTCCTTTGATCTAACAAACCAAAGCAGCCCTGGAAAGTACTCTTCCATTTGTAGTTTCAGTTCTCTCTGTTTTGCTCACCATATCACAGTGTTTAAAAAACTGTTATGCCTGCCAAAAAGAGCAGTTAGTGGCCTTATTTTGTGGGTGATAGAGCCATTACCATTCACCAGACTGATATTTAGAACATGCATGCTGAATTATTAAAAACTAATAATGCACATGAAGAAAACATTAAAGTAAAAAATGGGATGAAAACTTCATTGTGATAACATTTATTTCTTTTTGGCTTGCCCAACTGTTCCCCTTTGTTCAAGTGAACACCAAGAAGTTCAGAGATGCAACATACCCAAACTTATGAGGTATGGCTAAGATAGTACTTATAGTGAAATTTATAGCTGTAAATGCCTGTATTAAGAAAGAGGAAAGATGTCAAATCAATAACCTAACCTTCCACCTTAAGACACTGGAAAAAGAAGAGCAAACTAAACCTAAGGTGAGCAGAAGAAAATTAAGAAAATGACAGTAGAAATTAATGAAATAGAGAATAGAAAAAAATAGAGAAAACAAAACCAAAACGGATTCTGAGAAAGATTAAAAAATTGACATGTAAATGGCCAATAAGCATATGAAAAGATGCTGGACATCACTGAGTATCAGGGAAATGAAAATCACAACCACAGTGAGATACCACTTCATTCTCATTAGGATGACTAGAACCAAAAAGTCAGTGTTTTAAGAGGATGTGGGGATATAGGCAACCTCACACGCTGTTCATGGGAATGCAAAATGGTTTGGCCACTTTTGAGAACCAGTTTGGTGGCTCCCCAAGGATTAAACATAAAGTTACCATATGACTCAACTCTTCTACTCTTAGGTATATACCAAGAGGAATGAAAACATGTCCACAGAAAAACTTGCATACAAACATTTACAGCAG
>NW_011888847.1:558068-568116 GCF_000151845.1 Pteropus vampyrus | reverse complement strand
ACCTGATGTACTGCTTTGTTTAGGGTCTCAGTGGTTTTTCTGTGAAGGTGCTGAACTCAGGATTTTGTTATTTTGGCTTATTTCCCATTTGGTACAACTGTATGCTCTACGTTGCTGAAATTACTTCAATTAAATGGTCAGGACTGTAAATACACAGGGAGAAGGTCATTTTTGCTCTATCCTGCTCAGAAGAAAATAAATCTGTTCTTTTCCTTTGATCTAACAAACCAAAGCAGCCCTGGAAAGTACTCTTCCATTTGTAGTTTCAGTTCTCTCTGTTTTGCTCACCATATCACAGTGTTTAAAAAACTGTTATGCCTGCCAAAAAGAGCAGTTAGTGGCCTTATTTTGTGGGTGATAGAGCCATTACCATTCACCAGACTGATATTTAGAACATGCATGCTGAATTATTAAAAACTAATAATGCACATGAAGAAAACATTAAAGTAAAAAATGGGATGAAAACTTCATTGTGATAACATTTATTTCTTTTTGGCTTGCCCAACTGTTCCCCTTTGTTCAAGTGAACACCAAGAAGTTCAGAGATGCAACATACCCAAACTTATGAGGTATGGCTAAGATAGTACTTATAGTGAAATTTATAGCTGTAAATGCCTGTATTAAGAAAGAGGAAAGATGTCAAATCAATAACCTAACCTTCCACCTTAAGACACTGGAAAAAGAAGAGCAAACTAAACCTAAGGTGAGCAGAAGAAAATTAAGAAAATGACAGTAGAAATTAATGAAATAGAGAATAGAAAAAAATAGAGAAAACAAAACCAAAACGGATTCTGAGAAAGATTAAAAAATTGACATGTAAATGGCCAATAAGCATATGAAAAGATGCTGGACATCACTGAATATCAGGGAAATGAAAATCACAACCACAGTGAGATACCACTTCATACTCATTAGGATGACTAGAACCAAAAAGTCAGTGTTTTAAGAGGATGTGGGGATATAGGCAACCTCACACGCTGTTCATGGGAATGCAAAATGGTTTGGCCACTTTTGAGAACCAGTTTGGTGGCTCCCCAAGGATTAAACATAAAGTTACCATATGACTCAACTCTTCTACTCTTAGGTATATACCAAGAGGAATGAAAACATGTCCACAGAAAAACTTGCATACAAACATTTACAGCAGTGTTATTCATAATAGCCAAAAGGTGAATAATCCAAACGTCCATCAACAGATGAAGGGATAAACAAAATGTGGTATATCTATACAAAACAATATTTTTCAACCCTAGAATGAATGGTGTATTGATACCTGTTATTACATGAATGAACCTTGAAAATATTATGTGAAGTGAAAGAAGACCTCATATTATGTAATTCCAGTCATATGAAATTCCAGAATAGAGAAACTATAGAGGCAGAAATTAGATTAATGGTTGCTTAATTCTGTGTGGAGGATGGATAGGTAGGGGAGTGATAGTTAAAGGGTATGGGTTTTCCTATGAGGTGACAAAAGTGTTTTAAAATTGACTGTGGTGACGGCTGCACAGATCTGTGAGTATACTAAAAACTATTAAAATGTAAACTTTGAATGAATTGTATAATATGTGTTATATCTCAATAAAACTGTGTGTGTGTGTGTTTTTTAATAAAGCTGGCAAAGGTAAAAATAAAACAATAGTAGAGTTCTAATAGATGTTTCCTCGATTGCGAGAGGATAAGAGGTGGAGGTGGTAGTGGTGGGATTTGCCTGTGTTTCGTGGGAGTTGGGAGGTACGTTTTATCACCAAGCCTGCCATAGAAGCTTAGAAATTGAGGATTTAAAGTTTGGGCTTTGGAAATAGAGGGTAGACAATGCCTTTAATTATTTATGTGACTTTAGACAAATCATTTTTTTGTGGAACTCATTTCTTATTCCTAAAACAAGTAAGGGGAGGGAGAAAATGTGTGCTCATTCAAGTTCATTTAGCAAACAATTCTCTGATTTGAAGAACAAAGCGGGTTTGCAGAGGTGAAGACTTGGCCCACATAGAATTTTAAAGTATCTGTCTACCACATATTTGGGGTCATATATACTACCTTTCTCGCCCTTTAGTTCCTGTGAGTATATATAGAGACCCACTTGCTAAAGCCTATTTTTGGTTAACTATATCTCACTAATTCAGAGTTTCCTAGTGTGTTCTGTGGAATAATTATGGGTTATATAAAATTGGAATGCCTCCGAGAACCTTTAATATGTTATGTGTATTGTGAGTCTCTAGACTAGGGGTATAGCATGCAGCATTTTCCAAACCTATTTGATCATGGAAGAGTTTTTAAAAATTTGCTTTATCTGGAGGGTCTTATGAAACTAGGGTTGTGAGGAATACACTTTGAAAAGTTTTAAAGGGCCAGTCTTCAAAAGCTTAAGATATTTATCTTCCAAGAAGATTTTATATTTCAACTTCAGAGTCTTAGAAATTAGGGAAATCTTTAAAGCTTTGAGGATCAATTTATTAGTGATGGTATTGTGACGAATAACAAGGGAGATATTTTGAGGCAACTGAGCCAGTTCGATGTTTTTCAAATCATATCACATAGGGAACTGTAAACTACTTAGAGTGACCTTGGTCCAGTCTTTAAAGTGTGTCCAATATGAGAAAGCAGAGGTACAACTCCCCAAATCTAGAAGGAAATCTTTGAAAGGAGGCTGTGAGGTCATATTAAACCAATAAGGATTTAACTCTGTTGAACTTTTGAAATAGCATCATCATGGTTCATCTAATTGTATGAGGACTGTTGAGGGAGTGGGTCTCCAACCCCTGGGCCATGGACCTGTACCAGTCCATGGCCTGTTAGGAACCGGGCCACACAACAAGCGAGCAGCAGGCAAGTGAGGGAAGCTTCATCTGTATTTGCAGCTGCTCCCCAGCACTAGCATCACCACCTCAGCTCCACCTCAGATCTTCAGGCATTAGATTCTCATAGGAGCACTGATCCCTGGTGCCAAGAAGGTTGGAGACTGTTGGTTTAGGGAGTATCTACAGAGATTCCAAGCCTCCACCAAGCACTCCATGTTCACATAGCAGTCACTTCCGCTAAGCCTCTACACTTCCAGAAGATCAACTACTCAACCTGCTGAGAGTTGTTATTACTGGGGAACAATCTTCACAGAATATGTGTAAAGGGCAACAGGAAAGTTGGAATCAGCCCTTCCAACTGCCTCCTCCAAAGGCACACATATCACTAACAGCTCTTTAACATAATTAGAGAATTTCCGGTTATTAGGCAATTTGTCACTGGAAATGGCCATTGACATTTACTTTTCAGTCCTCCTTTTACTTATTCATGACCCACTCACTCATTTTCTTTCTGTGTGTCTCTGTCCTCCATATTGGATAGTTATTGAGTACCCAGTACTGCTGGGTATAGGAGAGGGGTGCAGTGCTAGCTCTTAGGAAGCCTACTGTATTTGAGACCCAAGAAAATATATATTTTGTATTATGGATGACTGCAGCATTGTACATATTTAAGCTCAGATGAAGAGTTTAGATTGTTTTGCTTTAAGAGTTCAGAAGATAAGGAGATATTTCTCTCTCTCTCTCTCTCTTTTTTTTTACAGTTAATATACAGACTAGATATTTTTAAATTAAGTATATCAGGAATCTCAATATTAAGTATATCAGGAATCTCAATATTTTTAAATTAAGTATATCAGGAATCTCAATTTCTATTCTGACACTGAGAAGCTGAGTAGATTTGGGCTAGTTCTTCCTTTAATTCAATTTTCCAAAATAGGAAGAGTAATAGCTACAGTGCAAGACTATTGGGCGAGATACTATAAGAAGCATAAAGCATGGTAATATAGTAGGATTTAGTAGATATTTGTTACATTCAATCTTCTAGTTCTTATTTGCTTGAAGGGGCCATTCATTCATTCATTCATTCATTCAAGTCATGCATTTATCAAGCATTTACTCTCTACCAGGAATTATTCTACATGCTAGAATCCTTGCCATCATAAAACTTTAGTTCTAGCTTCTAGCAGGGGGAGATAAATAAGTAAAGATATAAAAACATTCAAACTGCGGTAAGTTTAATTAAGAAAAGGGTCATATGTTAGAGTAATGGGGGTGCTATTTTCGTGGAGCAGTGAAGGAAGGCCTCTGAGTAGGTGGTATTTGGGTAAAGACGAGAAAGATGAGAGGCCATTAAAAAGAGAGGAAGACATTCTAGACAAATAAAACCAAGTGAAAAGATCTAAGGTGGGAAAGAACTTGGTGTATTTGAAGAGCAAAAAGGGGTCCACGTGGCTAGATCATAGTGATGATGGGCAAGTGGCACATAATGTGCACTGTGCCTGTGGAAAGGCAGGCAGAGGCCAGATGTTGGAGTGCCTTGTAGCTATGGCAAAGTATATAAGCTCCACAAGGGAAGGGATCCTGTCTGTTTTGCTCACTGCTGGATTTTCAGCAACTAAAACAATGCTTGCCATAGTAGGTAGTCATGAAACATGAGTTGAGTACATTTCGTTCTAAGTGCAATTCTAAGTAATTGTATGCCATTCTCTTTTTAAAAGTCTCTCTAGCTGCTATGTGGGGAATGGAGTCAAGAAAAGTCAAAGGTTGGAAGCAGTGGTGACTCTGGCGGTAGCTCAGGTGAGAGAAGATGGTGGTTTCAGCTAGAGTGATGGTAGGAAAGGTAAGAAGCAGAGACATTTGAGCTATTTTTTAGAGGTCAAATTCCCAGCACTTGGTGTTGGGTTGGATTTCAGGATGAGGAACTGGTGATATGTGCATTTATATAGACGATGAATACTGGGGAGGAGTTTCTGAAGGTTTTAGGGGAGGGTGATTAAGTATACTATTTTCAACTTGTTGTTTTTACTTTGTTTATTTGTTTGTTTTTGTTTTTGAGACGTTAGGGATCCAAGTGAAAATGTCAAGGTTTCAGTTGGATATTACTTGTCTGGGGCTCAATGAAGAGGTCAGGCATGGCACATACACTTTGAATGTATATGGTATTTAAAGCCATGGAACTGGATGAGATCATAGAAAGAATACAAGTGCACGAGAAAAGAGAGTCTGGTTGAAGCCTGGGGAACTCCAACATTTAAAGAGCTGGTAGCATTAGAGAACTCAGCAGAGAAGGCTAAGATCTGGCATTAGATGGAGGAGGAAAACTTGTGTGGGGTCACAGAATCTGGAAGTCAGAAGAGAAAAGTGCTTCAAGCAGGAGGATGGCCAACGGGAGTGTTCCTGAGAAGCGTGTAACATGCGGATAGAAAGTACCCATTGAATCTGGCATCTGAATTGTGGGCATTCTTCTTATATTCAAACATAGTGTAAAGCATACTAAAAATAAAGAGAAGTTTATTGATACCTGTGACAAGAAAATTTTCAGTGGAGCAGTGGGAAGAGAGCCAGATTGAATGGGGATACATTGAATAATGAATGGGGATTCCAGGGAAGAGATGGCATAGTAAACACATACCTATTTGTTTCCTTTTAAAACAGTAAGAGGGTTGATTGATTGATTGATTGATTGATTTTTGAAGCATAAAGCCACAAGGACAGAGGAACAAGAACAAAATTTTAGGATTGTAAAGAATATGGATGGATGAATGTGGATCTGGAACTAGTACTGCCAGCATCTACTGCAGCTGGGTAGAAATGGAGACTATCAGGCTCTACCCCAGACTTACTGAATTAGAATCTGCATTTTCCCAATATATTTCTCTGATTTGCTTGCATATTAAAGTTTCAGAAGTGCTGACTTAGCAGACTCTAGAGAATGGAACCCTAAGCCAATGTGATTTACACTGCATAATCCCTGAAACACTCAGGAATTTGAGACACTGGTGTTCCTGGAAGTGGAAGGAGATAGCATCGATGAGGTGGCCAAAATAAAGAGAATTGGTGGAAAGTTTAAGAGGCAGCCATACTTCTCACTTGAAACAGTCGGGCAAGTGCTCCTCCCCACCTGAGCAAAACACCAAATATTTATTTTTTTAGGAGAGTAGGATAGAGAGTTTCTGGACTGGAGGATGCCAGAGACCACTTAGGACTGCTGTATGCTGAGAACCAGCCATTTTCCCCAGCCACCAGAATGCTGGCACTTAGGGTTTTACCCTCTACATAGGAGCTTGGAAGAATCTTCCCAGGGAAATTGACCAGCCCAAGAGGGAAGATCTAAATACTGAACTAGTGATTCCCCAATGCAAGGCCCAGCCTTTTCTTTTATTTATAATTTCTGTTGCTGTTGTTTTTGCTTTTCATTCTCCTGAATCTTACTCAAGTGCTTTGCTTCCAGAGCTACTTTGTAATTTTTCTATCTAGCTATCATAACTGTTTGTTCTCTTTCCTCTTGTCTCTAGTATTTGTTCTGGGGGAATCAGATGCCATTCCAAGACTGTATGTTCTTATAGAAGGAACTCAGATTTTCAAAATCAGGGGCCTGATAAGGAATTTTGCTACTCTATGCAGGGTTCCAGATGACCTCTTTGTCGTCCCCCATAATTCCCATATTTGTTTTCATTGCCTTTTTAGTTTTTCCTCTAAATTTGAAGTGTTTCTTGTTGCATTTTCTGCTGCCTCCCCCTGCCCCACAACTTACAGAAATGTTACACTGCTTGCCCACAAAACAAATACCAATTAAATGAAGGTTTCTTCTCTTCCTGCCTTGACTAGAAATTAGCCTTGGTGGGCATAAGGTAGTGGCTGACTGTTGATACTTGCTTAGGCTGTGTTCTGATAATGGAGAGTGATCATTCTTTTGTGTTCAATTTGTTTTTCTATTCTAAACATAGCTGTACAAAATATAGTAGTTTGAAATTTAGAAGAAAGAAAATTATTGTAAGTTCAAGGGCATGCAGTAATTCCTTATTCATGTCCCCTTCATGCCAAAGTACACATTTTTAAGGTGTGCCATTTTCAGAAGAGATAGCTGGGCTTTGTTAAAGCTAACTGTGTGATTACCAGACTTTAGAGATGACTCTCAGTTCCTCTGGGGGATGGCTGACATACCCAGCCCATGGACATATAAACTCCTCTTACCCACTACCTCCCCAATATCCACATGATAGTATTCATGAACACGAGCAGCTTTAGGAAAAATTATGAGGTTGGCAAAGGAACAGTGCAGCCTAAATTTTCTCTTTTGGTGCTTCCACCTCCTGTGCCCTTCTCTTCTATCCCAACTCAAATGATCTAGCCCCTTGTATTTTCATAATTTGAAAACTTCTCATCAGATTTAAACAATTGGGCATCTGCCAGTGAAACTATCATAAATTTACTGATGTTCATTTGTCATTCTATTTTATTCGAGTTTCTCCTTATAAAATAGAGCAAGGATTTTCTGACCTTTTAAAGAATGGAATTTTCTGGAAGTAACCCTGCACAGCTCCTGAAACCAACCGTAGTAGGTGGTCAGAAAGGCAGATCTAGATGGGACAGGCAGACACCTGTTTTCTCATCAGCTTTCTTCTGGCATCAAACAGGCAAGCATCTCTCTTTGGCTTTCACTAGACATCCATTTCTTTCAGCTCTCTTAATCTATGATTTCAAAATGCACAAAGCAATTTGTAACTAATTGTCAAATGAGTGATTTTAATAATGACATCTCTGGGTTCTGAGGGAGAATTTTGATTGTTGTGGGTAAAAGTGAAGAAAAACAATATTGTCATTACTTGTTTTGTGTTCTCTTTTAGTAACTGTGAGAACAGGCACTATGTCTCTCCTATTGATTCTTCTCTCTCAATTGCCCAGTATAGTGCCTTGTACAAATATAATCGATAAATATTTGCTGTTGAAAGAAACTTCATAAAAAGTGAGCATCTTTACTTTGGTCTCAAAAACTGAACAATAATGGTAAGGAGAAAGTATTTGAGATGGGAGAAAATAATATTCGAGTAGAGAAATATATTTGGGGGCTGGGGCATAGAAAATAATGCAAGAGCAAAGGGTTAAGAGGATGGAAGATGAGCAAGGACAGGAGAGTTAATTTGAGGCCAAAATATGGAGGACCTTAATGTCAAATTTGAACTTTTGTTCTGGATCTGGGCATTGGAGTCCACAGAGGAATTAAACCAGAGCAAGAGCTCAGAGCAGGGAGCTGAGAAGTGAGAAGAGGGAAGGCACAGAGACAGGTTCAGAAGCTGTTACCAGGAGATGGTGAGGAAAGCAACAGCAGAAGCAATCCTGCCTTCTAGGAATGCGATCCTGCCTTCTGATCTAAAATTTAGTAGATGTTCTTAGAAGGGACAGAATATTTTATATTGGGGCCACTCCTGAAAATCTAGTATTGAAGACGGTGGCCCTTTCACATGAGGGGCTTTTTAAAAATGCCCTTCTTATTCCAGAAGGACTCTAGATGAAGTGTTCCCTGACGTCCCATCAGCCTTCATTTATTTAGTTACAAAGTTGGTGTAGGAGCTGGGATCCCTCACAAATTCTTTCTTAAAACCCTTTGCCAAACTGAAAATAACAAGATAGAGAGGTGTCTGTGGGCAGGTTTTCCATACTGCATTTCAAAACAACAGAACTGCCTATTAAGCATAAAGGAGCCCTCCTTACCAGCCCCCTTTCCAAGGCCCAGACCTGAAATCACAGAAGTTTAGGAATTGCACACCTGCTGGACTCTGAGGCTTAGGAAAAGGCTATTGTTTTGAGAAATTTGGGACCTGAAGGTGTCTGTAAAATCAAAGCATTTTAGAGTTGAAGAAAACCTCAGGATCATTTCACTTCAACCTTCCTCCTGCCTCCTGATGAATTTTCTTTCTCATGTCCTCAATTGATCTTTCTGTTTCATTGAAACTTAGGTGAACTTTTTGGGTCCCTATTTCTTAGAGGTTTTCACCTAGCTTGGCATTAAGGAGATATAGAAATTGGCTCACACTGTACATTTTCCACTATTTCTGACAGAATTCCGTGTTGGCTTTTGCTGAAAAAGGTCTGGGAGAAGGGATGAAAGAGCATAGACGCAAGCTACTCCTAAGACTAAAAATATATTTGAGTTCAAGTCTATGGCAAGAGTCTGGTTGCTTTATTCAAATATTTTTTGCACATCCCTTGAAGATTTTCAGATCAGTTGGCATAAGCCATATGAAAGAACAAAGTCATGGCATGTTCAGGTCACACACACAAAACATCTTCTGAGATACTTCAGGGAAAGGTCAGATTAAGAGCAAACATCCAAATCTCATTATAATCAGATCCTAAGCAATTAAAAATAATTATGTATTCTCTTTCCTAACTGACCTTGTGGGATGTATAAACTGGAATTTAGTCTAAATAAAGCTACATTGGAGAATCTAAATCTAACAGCAAAAAAAAAAACCCCAAAAAAGTACAGTCCAATCAACCACAGTGACTACATAACCCAATTAGTGGCTTTGAAAAAGGATAATAAAAAGTTATCTTTTTTATTTCCCATTTGCAGCCAAGATGTCCTGCTTTTGAAGCTTAGGCTTCTTTGGTAGAGGACTTGGGTGAGGAAGAACAGCACTCACCTTTAAGTAAAGAAGGGAATTTATCGTCACCAAACAAGTACAGTTCTGAGCTTTCGAACCCCTACTCTTCAGTTGCTGATAATGACTCTGTAAATTATAGCTCTTATGACAAGTCTCAGGGTAGAGTTCATCTTCTACTTTAAAGGATTCTTTCTCTGAAATATAATTTCTACCTTTCCTCTTTCAAGATACTGCATTCTTTAGCGATTCCTTTAGTCATTTTTCTGATTCCTCTGCAGGGACTATAAAGTTCTCTTACCCCGAGCACAATTAAATTCCAATATTGAACATAGATATATAATTTCTCATGAAAGTAGGTGCAAGATTTTGTTTATAGAGAAAGGGTTATGTATGGATTAGGATGAAAACTCTGCTGTTTGTTTCTTTCAAAGCAATATCTCAACGAGGCAGTAGGAGTCTCCAGACATGGGCGCCCCGGGCGATCTGCACAAAGGGGAGTTTGGTTGTGATATCCAGACAGAGCTATGACAATCGAAGCACTTCTTGGGAGCACAGGAAAGCTAACATTCAGGGTTTAGAATCTGACCTTAATTGACAAAAATTATATTTCTTTAACTTTTCTGCTTGGTTTAAAGTAAT
>NW_011888847.1:552657-558018 GCF_000151845.1 Pteropus vampyrus | reverse complement strand
TCAGGGAAAGGTCAGATTAAGAGCAAACATCCAAATCTCATTATAATCAGATCCTAAGCAATTAAAAATAATTATGTATTCTCTTTCCTAACTGACCTTGTGGGATGTATAAACTGGAATTTAGTCTAAATAAAGCTACATTGGAGAATCTAAATCTAACAGCAAAAAAAAAAAACCCCCAAAAAGTACAGTCCAATCAACCACAGTGACTACATAACCCAATTAGTGGCTTTGAAAAAGGATAATAAAAAGTTATCTTTTTTATTTCCCATTTGCAGCCAAGATGTCCTGCTTTTGAAGCTTAGGCTTCTTTGGTAGAGGACTTGGGTGAGGAAGGACAGCACTCACCTTTAAGTAAAGAAGGGAATTTATCGTCACCAAACATGTACAGTTCTGAGCTTTCGAACCCCTACTCTTCAGTTGCTGATAATGACTCTGTAAATTATAGCTCTTATGACAAGTCTCAGGGTAGAGTTCATCTTCTACTTTAAAGGATTCTTTCTCTGAAATATAATTTCTACCTTTCCTCTTTCAAGATACTGCATTCTTTAGCGATTCCTTTAGTCATTTTTCTGATTCCTCTGCAGGGACTATAAAGTTCTCTTACCCCGAGCACAATTAAATTCCAATATTGAACATAGATATATAATTTCTCATGAAAGTAGGTGCAAGATTTTGTTTATAGAGAAAGGGTTATGTATGGATTAGGATGAAAACTCTGCTGTTTGTTTCTTTCAAAGCAATATCTCAACAAGGCAGTAGGAGTCTCCAGACATGGGCGCCCCGGGCGATCTGCACAAAGGGGAGTTTGGTTGTGATATCCAGACAGAGCTATGACAATCGAAGCACTTCTTGGGAGCACAGGAAAGCTAACATTCAGGGTTTAGAATCTGACCTTAATTGACAAAAATTATATTTCTTTAACTTTTCTGCTTGGTTTAAAGTAATTTTATTTAGGCAATTTCATTCATCCTTTCAATATTCTTCTTAGGTATAGAAAAACTGGTATTATTACTTAAGTCAAGAGAACTGAGTGACATGCCTACAATATAGAATATTTAACTTTTAACTTAGGGAACATTGTTTCAGTCTATGTATTTCTGAATAAATTAATAGGTTCTTGAATGACATAAAGGCATTTCCTTAAACACATAAAAAAGCAAGGAAAACAAGGAAACTATCAAATCCTATAGTATTTCACTACAGGGAGAACAATAATCATCTTTTACAAGAATCTTTTCTACAACACTGAGAAGCAGAGCAAATAAACATATGTAATTCCCCCTTATTTATTGTATCATTTGTTCAACACATAATGGAGGGCCTAGAACATGCATTGCATTGTACCAGGCACAATAAGGAGTACAAAGGAAGTTTTTACGGCAGTTGAGGAAATAGAACACACATGAAAAATTATGTGCAAAGCAAGATCGCTCAATGAACTGCACCAGGGTTCCGGTTTAAGAAAGATGGAGTGGTAAGAGAAGACTTCATGAAAGAGGCAACCTTTGAGCAAGATTATGATAAGTAGGTTGGATTTCAAGAGGCAAAGAAGAAATTGAGAATCAGTACAGATATAACATAAAGACACAGGGAGGCAGAAATATGCAAACTGAGCTTGAAAGCAAGTCTATATCCTGCAGAGTAGTTGGCTCTTGGAGAATAGTGAGAGGTACAGTTAAAAAGGTGAGCCATATGAATGATTTCAACCTTGGAGATCATAACATGGTGTCAGTGGTGTTTATGGAGAAAGGTGGAATTATGGGGTGCAGGCAGATTCAGAGAAGAGAGATTACTAGGAAGGAGATAAATTCTGAAGCTATCATATAATCCAGGCTTCAGATGTTCAGGACCCAAACAGATATGACGGCCATGGGAAAAGAATTGTGGCTAGTAGCAGTATGAAAGGAGTTTATAAAACTGATTGGATATGGGCAATCAGGAGAGTGAAACTTACATTATGAGGAGAATTAAACCGTCAGTATTCAACAAATGAGGCAGTCAGGAGAGGTTTTAGCAGTTTTGTAATTCATTGTTTTATCTTCCCTTTCATCACCTCAGAAGAAGTAACACCCAGTTCTGTCATGGCTGTGGTCTGTATTTCAGAACTATATCCTTCATGAAAACACAGCATATTCTTAAACAACTATTTCTCAGGCACAAAACAATGAAAATCCAGCCAAGAGTTCATTTCCAGCTGTTTTGAGCACTGAATTGGGAGTCAGGAGTTCTGGGCTGCAGTTCAGACTTTACAAGGCATTTGTTCTGGTGGCTGGGGTTGGATAGACCACAGTTGGATCTGCTTTCCCCACAGTATGTTCTGCAGAATATTATAGATGCTCTTAGAGAAAAAGTTTCCACAATTAAACATGTTTGCAAACATCAAAAACTCTATTTCCTTCTTGGAGATCGCAGAACTTAGAAAAGTCATCTCTTTTGGCATATGACAGTCATATACATTCCTCAGAACTAAGGGCCTACTAAGAAAAGAGTAAGCTAGACCCACTCTAAAGATCCTAACTAAACAATAATCTATGGTAATAGCATATTAAGAATGATCTAAACCAAGAAAAAAACAATATAAGGCAAAGGAAGAAAATAGAAATGGAAAAATATAATTAGATAATTAGAAGTATGTGCTGGTCAGTTGAAATTGTAATGAAATACTGGCAGTTTATAATATAATCTCAGTATAGCTCTCTCTATGCTGAGAATGATCATCAGTGGACCCTTTTCTCCTCTTATGGTCATCTAATCCTGCTGAAAAAAAGATAGCTATATCTATATTGTCACTTAGAGTTAAAATTTCAAGTTTTGAATATGCGTTTGCATTATTCTTAGAAATTCTACCTCCAGGAAGAGTAAAGCAACATCAAAGGATCTTTTCTAGATTCACTGACTGCCTCCAGGTTAAGCTGAGTTTCTAGAGTACGTCTGATATCAAAATTCCTTAGACCATGGTCAGAATGAAACCTGCTCCCTGAATTCTTGACAGATATTGAAAGCCTGAAGGAATACATTTTCTTAGTAAGAAAATGCACAGAGAGTAAGTGCTCCAGCCACTGGAAAGAGGAGGACATTATTCTTAAATGGGAGACTATAAACTTTACATAGATTTTACATAGATTACTATAGATCTTTACATAGATTTTCCAAAACATTTCCATAGCTATTGACTCATTGGATCATCACGAATGCCTTCTGTGGTAAGTGATTTTTTTTTCCTAGTATTTTACAGATGACAACAGCAACCATCACCTGAGAGGCATTGTGCTAGGTGTTTTATTTACATTGTTTCACTTATATTGTTTCAGCAAGTCTGTAAAACGCATACTGCAATTTCCATTGTAGAGCCAAGAGCCCACATGATAGATCAAAAAACAGTGGCATAGCCTGGGTTTGAACTCAGCTCTCTGGGATTCTAGAGGCTACACTCTATCATCTCTGACTTGTCAGAACCATTTAAAGACCTTCCTGTGAATATTACCTTAGAATTCCCTCTAACAGAGTTAGAATTTCTGACTCTGTTCAGGTAGTTTAGTATTTTCCCCATGGTGCCATGTTGTCTCAGGCTGCCCAAACCCTACTTAAACCAGTAATATTTAACTACTCTTTGCTATAGTCTAAATCAGAAGTGGGCAGTCTATAGCCTGTGGACCAAATCAGGCCAACTGCCTGTTTTTCTTTGGCCCATGAGCCAACAATGTTTTTCACTTTTTCACATGATTGAAAAAAAAATCAAAAGAACAATGATACTATGTGGCATGTGAAAATTATATGAAATTCAAGTTTGTGTCCATAATAAAGTTTTGTTGCAACACAGGCATGCTAATTCCTTTACATTTTGTCTGCAGCAGCTGTCCTACAACTATGGCAAAGCTGAGAAGTTGCAACAGAGACTGAAAGGCCCTTAAAGCCTAAAGTATTTATTATCTGACTCTTAACAGGAAAAAAAAAAAAATTATTGATCTCTGGTCAAAATTCGAAAGGACACTTTTTTCTTTGAGAAAGAAATGAAAGGAGAGCCAGAAGACTTTCATTGTATATACCATACAGAGGAGATATAATTGAGCTCAAGTTCGGATCCCAGCTCTGCCATCTAGGAGCTGCATGGGTGACTCTGTCCAAGTTATTGAACTTTTCTGTTCTTCAGTTTGCTTCATTTGAAAAATGGAGCAATAATATCAAGACTTGCAGTTCTATTATGAAGTTTTAATGAAGTAGTATGTGTAAATCACCAAGCAAACAGTAAATGAATCTACCTGCCTGTTGATGGTGCTATTATGTTCTTTTGGTATTGATATCAACATATGCAGATCATTGGGAATTAGAAATCTTTGGCGATAGCTAGTAGGTATGTAAAATGAGACTGCTGCAAGGTGGATAGAATGATAGGATAAAAATGTACACGGTAAAATTAGGAGTGGTTTCCCTCTAGTGAACCTGACTAACAACAGTGAAGCTTTGTCTTGTTGATGGATTAAGCAATTGCAGTCCAGGAAGCTCATCTATTCCATCTACCTGCACCTGATGTGATCATCATTAAAATCAGTACTCAAACTTGGAAGGCTGCAAGGTGAATTAGAAATACTTAGTTGAACAAGCCATTCCATCTTCCTTCTGCCAATGTTCCAGATAACCCTGATGCAATCCTTTGAAGAGAACAAAAATGTTTGCTCTTTCATTCTAACACAACATCTGAATTCTAGTTTGCTTGGCATTTTATCTGTTCTTTAGTGATTAACAAACTGACCTGAAAAATATCCTCAAATAATTTTTTTTTTTTGGTCTAACTGCCAAAGCAACATTTACCTTCTTTTCCTCAATACACCTTGCCAAGAAGATTGTGAAGCTGAACGGCAGAATGGTTCAGCTCATGCCCTTTTAACGAGTGTATAGAGGAGAATCTTCTCAAGATTAGATATCTGGGAGAACTACTTTAGTCCTCAAAGCTCTCAAATAACCATAGCCATTCCTTAGGTGGGCGAAAATGTCAATAACAGGCAAGAACTTTCTTTCCCCTTCTTAGTTTTATGCCATTTTATCCTCTGTTATGTACCTCTAAGTAAAGGGTTCACTGTGGGGTAGGCTTTGTCAAGAGCGTGAAATTTGTTCCCAGTATTCTGTTGGACACACACTCGCCTACAGCCTCCTTCCTTAGTTACAAAGTGTTCTTGGGCAGAGATATGTTTTAGTCCTTTATATCTTAGTATGAATTTGTTTTTAAATTCTACTCCTACTCTTCACACACTAGCTCATACATATATACTGAGGTTTCGGATTTAGGGATAGATTTTCTTCTTTTATGTCCCTTCTCCCCTCCCATTCTTTCTGTTTTCTTTGCAAAACGAAAAAAAAAAA
>NW_011888847.1:548969-551332 GCF_000151845.1 Pteropus vampyrus | reverse complement strand
CCTTTCCCTGACAAATGCCAAGACAAACTCTCACTAAAATCCTTGGAGAGATGCAGGACAGCAGTGTTGGGCTGGGGGAGTTTGTTTTATTCAAGCCTTCGGTCAAGACAAAAATATTCCAGTGCAGCAGTTATCAGCCTAATATGAAAATAATAGCACTCAACACACAAATACCCGCCACACAGTTCCCACTGCCTGTGATACTCACAGTTCAACCACATTCCTGGGGAGGTCGGAGGGAATCTCTGTCACCTCACTTTCTTGGCAGAGGAAAACCCTGTTAGAGCAATGACAGATCCGATGATTACATCCTGAGCCCAAACTCAGGAATGCCAGCAAGAAGACCAGGAGCAAAGCCATGCTTATTTATCCATCCACCTGCTTTTCCCCCTGCATTTGCAAAGAAAAATCCCCACAGATTTCAGAGCCTCCACACAATGCCCTTATGAGATTTGCCTTGAAGCTGGTAGGGTCACATGATCCAAGGGATGCTTTTTTTTTTTTTTTTTTTAGTCTCTTTTTTTAATAACTAAGGGATTTTTTTTTTTTTTTTGTCACTCCAGAGGAACAGCAAAATTCCTATGTGCCCCAGTGACTTCTGGGGCGAGATAAGCTGCTCTCTTATCCTTCCTAATTGGGTTTCTTACACACTGACTCAAAGAAGACAGCAAAGGGAATCTTGATGCATGTCTGGAATAATTTACATTATTTTTCTATAGAAATGTCCCTGCTGGTCACCATTCTCTTCTCAACAGTGACATGATTTTCTCCAAAAAAGACGTAACCTACGATATGAAACATCAGAAGGAGTATCACTCAGTGAAGGGCGGGGACCTGTTTTCAGTCTTGACATCAATGTCTTCCTCCAGCCCACTTGATAGAACACCAGAACTTCCAGGTTGTAGTTATTGTTCCTCTTTCTTGCTGTGATTAATAACCCAAAATGGTACTGCTCAGAAGACAAGCAGGTGGGTTAGCGAGCCCCAGGCCCATCCAATTTCCATAGGTGGGAGGCACTTCTGAGAGAGTTATCCACAGAGATAATTGACTAATCTGAATGATCTAAGGAATGGGCTGTTTTCAGTGGGGATTTAGTAAACCCCAGCAGTCTACCTTGTATTGCTTATCCTTTTTGACTTCTTTCCGTACTCTATAGCTTGCCCTTGCCTTTCGGAAGTTGGCACAAATGAATTTATTTAATCTATGCTTTTAACTTAGATTTAAATGTTCCCTGTAGGTGACAATCCTAGCTCTTTAGTTGGCATTCCCAACCTCCTTGATGTTGAGGGATCTGAGGAATACTTAGTAAAGTGGCCTTCTACTTTCAACTCCAGAATCTATGAAGATTAAAAGGCAGAATATTCTCTAAGATCCTGCCTACAATTTATTACTTGCTAAAATTAGTTTCAACACTACCTTTAAGTAATTAGTTGCATAAAACCGAGTTATGTGAAACTTCTAAACATGTATGTATTCATCCCTCTCTTCTCTCCATCTCTCCACCTCACCCAGGAATAATGACATATAAGGAATGGATTAAATTATCATTAAAGTAAAAACAGAAGCTAATAATGTTTAGGGTAAAGTTGTTCCCTAGCTTCTGTGAGTAACTGATTCATTCTAACTCCAGGATCGGAAGATCAGGACAATATCTATATGAACTCTTCATTGTTAAAATTTTGGCTACATGAGTCTACGGCCATGCTACCCTGAACAAGCCCAATCTATCTGATCTTGGAAGCTAAAGAGGTTTGGGCCTGGTTAGTACTTGGATGGGAGACCACCTAGGAAGTCCAGGTGCTGTAGGTGTAAAAAAAAAAAAAAAAAATGGCTACATGAACAGTTATATTATCTTATTCAACAATCAATACATGGAATCACAGTCTTTCAGATGGGTTTAATTTAATCAACTAATGCTTAAGTTTACTTTAAAATATTTACATTAATTTAAAGAAATTTACTTACTTATGCTTGACTAACTTGAGTGACAAGAAAAAGAACCTCATTACCAGCTGAACCTCTCATCCATACCTCAACCCCAGAAATCCTCACTTAGATTTTCGAGAGCTCCAATTACACCTATTAGTCCTTGTATAATGAACAGAAATCATTTTAAAATTGAGATTTTGAATTTACAACTATCTCATATTCACAATTTACAGATAACAAGTAACAAATGTAAATTATTAAGCAAAATAATAAAACAGTTTTAGAATGAAGAAATAGGACATAAGTAATGTTATTCATCTAATTAGTTGTTCCTCCCTTATCCTTCTTATGTTCCTGTGCTGAGAAGTGACTATTAATTTGACTTTTATGTTGATTATTCTTTTTTCATTTAAAATTAATTTTATCACTACAGT
>NW_011888847.1:512578-548194 GCF_000151845.1 Pteropus vampyrus | reverse complement strand
ATTTTGGGGAAAAATGTCACCTTTATGATATTGTCTTTTTATCCCTAAAAATGGTGTATCACCATGTTTTCAGGGGCTTCAATTTGATGACCTTCAATAAAGTTTTATACTTTCTCCATAAAGACTTAGTATCTTAAATTTATTTCCAAATAACATATATATGTGGGTTTTACTTTTTGCTATTGTAAATGATATCAATATTTAAAATTACATTTTATATTTGTGGTCACATTGTAAAAATGCAATTGATTTTGGAATATTTATCTTATATTTAATTGCCTTTGTACATTTCTTTGTAGACTATCATCTACATCTAAATTTCATTTATGGATGTGATGTATATGAGTTTATTTTTCCTTTTTAATTACTTAATTTCTTCCTTCCTCCCTCCTTGCTTATTTCCTCCTTTCCTCCTCCTTAGTACAGTTAATTTTTGTAAATATTTCTTTCTTCCTCATGTTCCTTCCCTCATTTTTTCTTCTACTTTCTCTTTTTCTTTTTCTTCTCTGGTTAGGATACTCACTGCAATGCTTAATAGAAGTTACAGTTTGAATTCTTGTCGTGTTCCTGATTTTAAAGAAAATGTTTTCTAACTTTCACCATTAAAATGATGTTTATTATAGGCTTTTGATGAATGCCAGGTTAAATGTCAGGTTAAAGATCTTAGAAAAGTTTTCTAAGAATTTTCTTTTACCATTAATGAAGATGAATATTTTCAGATGCTTTTTCTGCATTTGTTTACCCCCAACCTATTAATTTACTGATTTGCAATGATAATTTTATATTTAAACTATTCATATTCCTAGGATTAACAAATATGGTTACGAGTTACTATCATTCTATACACTGAGTGATTTGATTTTCTAATTTTTAGGACTTTGGCATCTACATTCATAAGTAATTTGTAATTTAGTAATGAATACATTTTAGTGGGTAATGTAATTTTTAACTTTCCTTCTTTTGTGTGGTACAAGTATATAGTTTCCTATTTTCCTCATAGACTGAGTTGAGAAAGAATTCCTCTTATTTTGTTCTTAGGAAAAAATAGTTTAAAATTGGAATAATCTGTTTCTTGAAAATATGTCTTTACTTGCTTGTAAAACCATCCAAGCTTGGTTTTATGTTACGTGTGTGTATATGTGAGTGTGTGTGTGCGAGTGTGTGAATTTTTAAAAATATTTATTCAGCTTCTTTAATTGTTATTTGACTATTCAAGCTTTCTATTTTTCTTAAAATTTTTGTTATAACTTTTCTAGAAATTTTCTATTTCATTCACTTTTTTAAATTTATTGTCATAAGGAGTTTTAGTGGTCTCTTTTTGAATCTTTAAACAATTTCTAGTATTGTTTATTTCTGCTCTTTATCTTTATGTTTACCAACATTGCCAGAATATTCTCTATTTTATTAATCCTCTCAAAAAACTGACTTTTGCATGCTGACCCTATTCTATATTTATTTTCTCTTTCCATAATTACTACTTTTATTTTTGTCTCTGTTTTATTTTCAGTTTTTTTTAAACTTCATATTTGGATGTCAGTTCATTAGTTTTTCTGCCCTTCTTTCTTTTCAGCATATATACATAAGCTGTAAGTTTCTATAATCTTTTTCTTAGCTCTATTTCATAAATATTAGTAGATAAAAATTTCATTATAGCTTAGTTCTAACTATTTCTTAATTTTCCAATATGATTTCTTCTTTGGCACATGGATAATTTACATGTACGCTTTTGAAATTTATGAACTACAAATAGATTTAAATTAATTCGTTGTTGTTGATTTAATCTAATCTAATTTAAATTTAATTGCATAATGGTCAGAGAATGTGGTTTATATTGATTTCCCCCCAAAACGTGTTATTTGTTTTACGGTTTACAGTTAATTTCTGTAAATACTCAACATGAGCTTGAGAATAATCAAAAATTTTTATTTACTTGTTGACAGGTTCTCCATATTTATCCCATTAATCCAGCATATTATTAGTTTCCTAAAATCTTCTATATATTAACTAACATTTTAAGTTTTCATTAAACTATTCAAGAGATTTCTGTTGAAGTTTCACATGATCAGGTTAATGCAGGTCATTCCTATATCCTGTCAAATTTTCTTTATGTATTTAATTGCTATTTGGAGCAAAATTTAGAATGGTATACCTGATAAGTTAATCCGTATGTCATTTTATAGCATCTTACTCTGTTCATGATATTGCCTTTTATGTTAAAGTCCATTTTATCTGATATCAGTGTGTGTGTATACACCAACTTTTCATTTGATAAACATTTTTCTAGTATATATTTTTTTCTACGTTCGTGCTTTCAGCCTTTCCATGTCTTTATGTTTTAAGTATCCATTTTGTAACCACTTATCACATGGAATTTTTGTTTTAATATATTCTTACAATCTCTTTTAACGGATGATTTTAATAATTTACATTTATTCTAATTATCAATCTATATGTATTTTTTCTACCATGAAACTTGATTTTTATTTTGTTCTAATTTTACATGCTCCATTTTTTCTCTTATCTTGCCTTATACTGTTGAAATTTTGTGTTTGTTACTTTATTGCTGTTGTGTTGTTTTTTTATTCTATTTCCATCTACTGTTTTGGACATTATAGATTCTCCTTATAAATTTTAATGGTTACTGTCTAATTTTTACCTTACATTTTTACCTTATGCTTATACCTTTTACTTAAAAAGTTTATCAATATTTTAAATTCCCTCCTGAAAAATGCGTGGACTTAAAATTTTTAGGACTACTCACTGGCTAGATAAAATGTATTTATTGTTGTCCAGTATTTTAGTTCTGTCATTATTACATATTCTCATTATTTTATACATTCATAAATGTTTGCTGAGATTCTGTCACTTTGGATCGTCTCAATGGAGCTCCCAGGAGTTTTATTCTCATTTACCTTTACAGACACTGTATTGGAAAGCTTCGTGAAGCATTATTTATGACCAAATATAATCTTTCCAAAGATACTCTTTAAAATAATTGAAGACAGCTGTTTTCAGTAATATGCTGCCGAATGTTTAACAATCGGCTTTCCAGACAAAAGTTTTTATTTGTAGCATTTGTTAATTTCTATGGTATAAGTTCTTCTTCCATAGGTTATATCAAACTACCAATTTGGTGTAACCAGCTTGTAAAATTCCTGAACATTTATCATTCTGTTTTTATGAGCTAGTAAGAGCTGGGCGTAGCATATCACTGGCTATTTTGTATGTCTCGAATCATCTTACTTGTCTAAGTAATCCACAGTTCCTTCAGCCATTCCTTATCTGACATAGCTTTGAAAGTTGTGCAGTTTGTCTGACTCTTCACTTTAGAATGATCTCCAACATGGGCTACTTTACCTCAGGGGCTGAAGCCTAAAATGTTGCTGTGGATTATTTAGCACCATGGCATTATATGAGCTTTAAGAGAGTGGCTAGACAGAAACTATTTTAGAGTGTGAATATATATGACATGCTCTCAGAAGCAGCTATATGGAGTTGCACTCTTCATCTTCTTCTTTTTTTTTTTTTTTTCATTCTTCTAAAGGGAACAGAAATGGCTACTGATACCATAATCAGACAATTGGGCATAGCAGTAGCAATTGTGGCAGGAGTGTTTGGCACTGGTATTGGATACAGAAGGGAAAAACCCATCCCTAATATAAAAGGAGATCAGATGTGGAAAATGAGACTCTAACAGCTTACTAGGAGATTAGTGGTGATAAACCTGAATTAAATGCCTTATTACTGAGTATTCAGTCCTGAAAAATTATGTGGAATACAGATGTTTCTACCTCCTGTGAATCTCTCACCTGACCTTTGTCATCCTTTTGATCCTGTCACTTGCTTCTGTTACCTTTTCTTTCATTCTGTTTCACAAAGAGCTGTCTTTTGACGTCATTTGCCAGTTCTTATTTGTATCGGAGCATATGTTGTGTTTGGCACTGCCTTCAGGTTGCACAGACTTCCCTGTAGATTTCCTAGAGATTAAGCACTGTGCAAACAACAGATGTGGATGATTATGATTGATTGTTGTCTTAGGAATTCTCTTGGTAGTCTATCTTTTAGGAATTTCAGATCCCTTATAACTTCATGGTTTCATAAGTTAAAGTTTCTCCAATCTCAAGATGAGATAGTAGCATGTATTTGCATCATTGGACTGGAAGACTAAGTGCAATTTCTTTAGGCAGATTTATTCTGTAGTCTCTGATGGTCTCACACAACTGTAAAATTCTTCACCAAGGAAGGTTTGTCACAGGTCAGAAATTTTAAATGGCTTATAAATAAATCTGGAAAATTAATTTCAAGCCAATTTTCTTTTTAGGGAAGTCATGTGAAGATAGGGTCTGTAGGGTCAGTTGGGAGAACATCTGTGTATCTGCTGGCTGGGCAGAAAGCTGTCCTATTGATACAGAAAGTAGCCACATAAAGAATAAAATCCTACAAGCAGGACTGTAAAATGAGGTGAGGTAGAAACATTTGTACTAGAGACTGCTGACGAAAGAAAACTAGATATAAAGACTATAAGATGATATTGTTTTTTTTTCTCATATGTGTTGAATCAGTTAGATTTTGATACTTAACAAACAACCCCAAATCTTCATGTCTTAAAAGAAACCCAATTGTTTTATTCATGATTCTGGGTGTTAGCAATTTGGCCTTGGTTTAGTTGGGTAGTTCTGGATTCGATGTCTGTGGTCAGCTATTGGGTCAGTTGGGATCTGACTGGTCTGAGATGTCTTCAGCTGGGATGACTTAGCTCTGCTTCACATAATCACTCATCCCTCATAAGGTTAGCTTGGTGGTATTCACATGGTGGCCTTCCAAAAGGCAAGAACTGGAACACTGTAACTTCTTTTGGAATCTGTTGGCCATGCCACATCACAAGGCCAGATCAGATTCAAGGGCTGGGAAAACAGACTCCGCCTCTTGATGAGAGGAACACAAAAGCATATGGCAAAGTGGTGAGCACACACAGATGGAAATAAATGGCGCCACTTTTGCCAACATTTACCACAAGTAAATAAGCATTTAGAAAGGACATTATTATTTATGCTAGGTAATTTTTGCTTTTTTCCTTATTATTTCCAAAGTACAAGTTAGGACGACTAACAGAGACACTGATGATGATGTTGAAGATTAAATTTCAGTTTTATTAGTTTGTTCAATTATCAACTAAGCATAGTGCTACCCCAAAAGAAATAAAATGTAGGCTGGTCTTTTTAAAACTATGATGTTATAAAATGACCAGAGATATTTATTCTCCATTCAGAAATTCAAATTTGGTAGGCTTATATTTATTTTTTAGAAAAAAAATTTATTTTCTCTTTTTATACATTACTGTGCTGTAATTGCAGTTGTTCATGACTCTAATATAGCCTTACTATAATATTATAGACCTTAATATAGTATACTGTGCGACTTGTGGCAGGACTAAAAATTCCTTGTGATATGACAAGAACATGAAGGTCTAACCTGTGAATTTTTAGTAAAACATGATAATCTTTTAATACTATATCTTTCAAGTAGCATCCTCAAATCTTCATTATTATCACTATTACAATGATAATTATAGTTCCTGTTACACTTACTTTTTACACATTGGGCATTGTGTATTGATATTTTATTGTTCTGTCATATAATTTGTAGTGAGAATTAGATGGGATTATATAAACATAGTAGGGCATTACATGAGCCTAGCACACCAGCTCCACAACCAGTCACATCTGGCCTGATGGGCTATGGCACATCTTTTTTATATTGACGCAAGACAGTATTTAGGTCATGATTTTAATGAACCCCCTTGGGTTGAGCAATGTACACAACTGCATCTGGCGACCCTGGATTGCCACTGAGAATGAGTGCCAGTAATGAGTGCTTAACCTGCTAAGGGTAAGGTTATTAGATACTGGCAATGGAGGCTGAGAAGAGGCCCTTGAAAGAGTGTTTGGTGTTGGGGAGGTGGTCCAAAGGAGCATCCTTCAGGACACCAAGCAGCTGCTTGTCTGCATTACCTATTACCAAGGCTAGCAAAGGAAGGAGCAGTACGCTGGAGTCAGGAGACCCAGGCTCTGGTCATAGCTTTGTCATAACTATGGGATCTCTGGAGATTTTTAATCATCGGAAGTCAATTTTGTCTCCTCTAAAATATGAGTGTAAACACTTAATTTACAGGGCTCTTGTGAGGACAGAATGAGATGCACACTGAAAGCACTGTGAGAGAGCCTATTGTGACTCTGATATTCTCATCACAGTTGTGATAAAAGAGAAAAGTAAACTACTCATCACTGGAAGAGCAAATCTTTTTAATGACAATTTTCCAGTTTGTTTATGTAGTGAAGTGGTATATGGACCACTTCGGTTACATGATTATTTAAACATGCATGCCACTGACCCTGCCTGAGCCAGTTACCACAATTTAGCTATTAGCAACAAGTACCTTTAATGACTTCTGACTCTCCCATTCAGGACTTGAGAAGTTCAAGACTGAATTGTTGTGGTCAGAGGTATGATATACCTTTCCTGACTTGTCCTTTGACCACTTTATAAAGTGTACGGTCAAATTTATATCAACAAAATGTTACTATGAAGACTAATGAGAAGTGAAGGGAGGGTGTGAGCTTTCTTGTAAACTTGATGAGTATTTGGGTGCTGCTTTTGAGTGAACAAAGTGAATTTTGAAATTCTTGTATTAGTTTTTCTTCTCCTAGAGATACACAGAAAATTTCAAGCTCTTTAAGAACAAAAGGAAGAGAATCCAAATCACATTTTAGTTGTGATCTTTGAGTTCATGTTTTGGCCCCTGACATTTCTAGGTTTCAGAGTAAGCGGAAATGGAAAGGGAGCACATTTGGGAATTGGAATGCACTGACAGGAAGACCAGATGTTTCATGTGTTCAGACACCAGGCAGGCGCTGGAAGGAAGAGGGACCGATGGCTGCATCCGGTCACTAGTTTGATCACAGGAAGTTGTCTAAAAATTCAAGGCAAATGAACATTCTCAGGAACACTTGTAGCAATGCCAGTTTCAATGTGAACCTCCGCCGGGTATCCTTGACAAGTTTAGTCCCAGGAGTTGGTGCCTGCTAAAGGTACTGAAGTCTAGAAAACTGCCCCTTCCCTTGAGGGGCTTAAACATTTAATTATGACAACATGACTACACCATATAACTAACCAAGAATTAAAATGTTGCCTTATAGTTTATTATAAACTTCGTATGTTGTATTACTTGAGGAAACATTAATTTTAAGCCAAGTCTCTGTAGTAGCTAAGATAAAGTAGATTTGGCAGTTTTCTGGCTTATCTGATTCTTGGACCTGCTTAGACCTCTCTATAAAATTCCCAGTTAAACAAAAATATTTTAAATATATATACACAGTACATACACACATTCAAAACATAACAACATCTTGAGGTGGAGGTCGCTGTTTATGAAAGCCAGACTTTGAATTGCCAACAACACAGCACTGGAAGCTGAAAACCCTAGGCTTATTTCTATTTTTATTCTTTGGAATGAAGAAAAGTGATGCCAACATTCCATTATTTATGAACATGGCTAAAGAAAAGAGAAGCAGTGAAATTTCATTGCTTTCAAAGAATAGTTTATTTTGACTCCACATAGGGCCTGTGCCTTTGCTTTTCAAGATGTTCCCTTCCCTGTGGACACCTTGGGCAGTCCTGGTGCTGTGATACCTTGTAGGGCAAGGGAAAGAGCTGGTAGGCCCTGCTATTCAGTGTTCACTGGGTTTAGGAGGCAACTGATTAATTGATCAGGAATGTATTGAAGGCCTGCTTAGTGTCTTGCACTCTGGAACACTAGGTACTGTGAGCACAACTGAGATATAAAATGGAGACTGTCCTCAAGGGATTTGCTGACACACAGGACTGATGAGAGTGAGGTATATAAAAATTGTGACCCATTTATAAGATATGGAGAGTCATCTACTAAATTGTTCAAAATTCAGATTTAGGCTAAGAAAACAGCTGCAATTTACTTTGTGCTAACTTTGCACTAGACCCCAGGCTAAATACTTTCTTACATAATCTCTGATCCTTATACCAACCCTACAAGGCAGCTCTGATTATTCTCATTTTGTGGAGGGAAAAGCTGAGGATTACAGAGGTTAAATAAATCAGCCTGAGGTCACACAGCTGTTAAATGATTGCCTAGGATTCAAGTACAAGTACCAGGCTTCTAAAGCTGGCACCCCACAATTTAGGTGCAGCACTGCCTTGGAAAGTGAGAGCAGCCAGGAGAAGGGACCAACCAGAAGCATCGAGCTGAGGCTGGTTGACTAACAGGCTGACACAGTGACTTCTGCTGGGCTGTGCTTGGCCACCTTTCCAGGAGAGAGGAGCCCCTCCTTCTGTTACCTTGGTGACCCTAGGAGGGGGTGGTCCCTCAGTTGTTTCTGCTGGATGGTGCTGCTGAATCAGTCCAACCTCATTATGCCCAAATTACCTGCATTAATGCTATGTTTTTTATTTTTGTGGCTCTGATTTAGCTGGAAATAGCTTAACTTTAACATCAGTTTTTAGAGTGAGGTTTTAAAAAGAGCCCATTTAATTTATCATGTAAACTAGGAAATGATAAGAGTAAAAGGAAACTTTGTTAGTAATTATGACAGCACTATCCTGGTCACCAGAGTCTTATGATCATCCTACCACTATAGAATCAAGGGATAGAGTTAACATGGAAATAAGGTCTACGTTAGTCAGACGAGAACATCTTCAGGATAGGGAGCAGCTAGATGGAAACGAATTTCATCTACTGTAGCAAAGTTATCGCCTATCTGATGTTCCGGTGTGAATTTGGACAACTTAGTCCCTCAGCCTGAACTTACCCCATAATAAGCCAAGGCCGCTCTGACTTCCCACTTGTTTACTGTCAAAGTTAATGAATTTGGACTGTTCTAACTTATAAGAATCAAGGAACTTCTTATCCTTGAAGATCTTTTAACATTTTTGCTTAAAATTTACAAATTATAATAAGGAATGCTGGAGTTCCTCTTAACAGGTAATCTAACCAAAGGCATTGCAAGATTCTGGAAAATATCACATATAGCTGGTCTGAGGCTCCAAAAGAAGAGTTGTGGAGTGGAGAGGGTGGGAGGGAAGAAAGGAAGAAGGGAGAGTGGGAGGACAGTCTAGATGACTTAAAGCCAAAAAAATCCAGGAACATCTTCCAGTGTGGCAGTAGACTTCTAACACCGGCCACTCCTCTTTTCAGCTTCTGACCTTGTCATTTGTTCTGTTTTGGCTGACAAATGGATGTTGATTCATGACAGCATCATTGATCAAATGACATGTTTTCTTGTGTTAATATCTGGGAATAAAGAAACATAAAAATGCTTCTTGGATTAATTTGATGGTATCAATTTAGATAGTAGCTTCCAGTCTTAAATCTTTCTGGGAATGACAGAAAATTTCCTTTGTCTAAAACATGAGTGTTTTTTCTTTTTAAAGCACCAATGCCCAAAGTAATGCTTGCCTTGAGACCAGGCTCTTCAACAATTTCTATCAAACTACCCCTAATGGCATGGGGTGGGTGGGGGGAATGGTATGTTTCCATAGAGATCCCCAAGAAAGTCAACATTTCTTTGGAATCTCATACAAATCCAAGTAAAATTTACATTCTATTTCAAAAATATAGCCACGTTTAACTTACTATCAAATTTCTCAAAATATCTTTAGTAAGAATTATAAGCAAAGATGTGCCACTTTTATTCTGCATTTTTACATTGCTTCTGAACACAAATGTCATATCAGCTCTATCAGTGCCCACCATTTTGAAAATGAGGGAATAAAAACCACCGTACAGCAGCTGACAGCAGGGAGGAGCTCATTATTTTGGATGTCATAGATCTAGAGTTTTGATTGTAAAAGTCAAATAAAAGCCTGGATATGTTAATTTTATTTTAAAACTTTCCCCCCAAATACTTCAGTAGACCAGAAATACAGTACCAGATAAACACATCATTCTGACGATGTTATTACACACAATATTGACCCACAAAGAGCCAGAGAGAGAACACAGAGAGAGAAATGTCATACTGTAACTTTCGTACTGATCAAATAAAACCTGTAGTGACTCTTTTCTCCTAAATAGCTTCATCACCCCAAATGTACATTGGTTTTTATCAGAAGGATAATTTGCAATTAGGGATTTATGAGATTAAATTGTAAGATTTAAGGTTAAAATAAAATCACAAGATTTTATGTGAAGACTCTTACTTCTGAATTTGCCCTCTCTTTTTTTGATGGAGACATTTTTTTCCTCCACTGTGATAAGGACAGATGGATATGAACTTTGGTATTCTTGGAGTAGGCTTAAAAAACAGATGTACTTTCAAACTGTTTTGATTTTCTGATAAGAACACAATTAGCCTCAGGAGAAATCTGTCGACATAATGTGATCCTTCCTTATAAATTACTCTCAGCATCTTAAAAATAAAAACAAATATAAAACAATAAATGACCATCCTAAAACAAAACAAAACACAATAAGACTTAAGATGATAACATTAAAGGGAAAAAAAGGAAATTTGATTTTAGAAAATATTTTCCAATTAAAAAAAAATTTAAGTGAATGTATTGATGTAGATAATCAAATGTATCTTCTACAGTGGAATCCTTCTACATTTATATAATCACTGGAATTCAGTTTTGTCACATGAGAGATTTTGATACTAAGAATGAGTACCATTCCCATCATCTGCTCAGAGAATGACTGAACACAAGTGCCATATCAGCTCTATCAATGCCCTTCATTAATTGCCCAGACCTCTACTGAGTCTCTGCTATGTCTTAGGTCCTGTGGTTAATACTGAATGGTTGAAAATGGATGAGATATACTCCTTCTCTTCTGATATTACAGTCTAGAGTAGTCAGACAGCTAAGGTGTGCCAGACTGTGTTAGGTCAACTTGGCCAAAGCTCGGAACTATGTTTTCCAGGACTAACCTACCCTGATTGGTTTTCTAAAAGGAGAAACCTGCATGCAATTTGGCTGACAGAAATGAAGCAGAGTTCATTGCTCTCAGAAGGTCTTCATTGTCAGCTATAGTACTAGATAGATGCAGAGGAGCCTGGTAGGCTCCAGCTAGTTCTCTTCTCTACTTTTTACCTAGTTTGCCTTCAAATAATAGCTCCAGACCCACCAGCCAAGTGCTTAGCTGCCCACACATCTTGCTGCAGCTGTGCAGAGGCAGTTTCTTCCCTAGAGGGGGCAGTTCTCAGAGATTTCGCCATCAGCTCTCCCTTCCTGTTCCCACTTTGATGGCTTCTTGGAATTCTCTTTAAGCTCCTACTGGTCCACCCATACTTTTCTGCAGGAAACCTGACTAGTGACTGTTTTTTCTGACCCTCCTACTTCCCCTTTCATATAATTTCTTACCCAAATGAGAGCAAAAGAAGGAGCCACTTTTGTATAAAGTCTAACTCCTATAATAAATCCTTTATTCCCATATTACTTATAGTGATTTGTTTTCCTCTCTGAATCCTATTCAGATTACTAGAAGAAGAAGAAGTTATAATGAAGGCAAGTTGTGAGCACAGAGGAAGATCAGAAAGGAATGGCATCATACCCAGATTAGGTGGTGCAGTGGGCATGCTCAGGGAAGATTACCTGGGTAGGGGTGACCTTGCAAAGCAGGGAAGGGCATCCAGAGAGCTGGCACGAACATTTTGAAGCTGCAAATAATTTTGTATAACTAGATCCTATGGTACCTGTTGGGAGGGGTACTGGGAGGCTAGGCAGGTGCCAGATCATGAAATCATTTTATGCCTTGGCGAAGGAGTTTGTGTTTAATGGATGACAGGGAAATTTAGAATGTGTTTAAACAAGGAAAAGATCGATGAGATTTACTTTGGAAAGTTTCTCTGGCAGTTATATAGAAGCTGAATTGGAGAGAAGCAAGATTAAAGGCAAGAGGATCAAAACAGAGACCGCGGTTTCGTGTACGAATTAAAACAAAAATGCGAAGAAAACAGTGTGGGCATCACTAATGCAGAAGATGAGAGACAGGAGAGAAAGAAGGTACATCCCCCTGTAATGGGCTGTAGGAAGAAATTTGTGAAAGAAACTGAAGAGGGTTCAGATAGGTGAGGTTGTAGGGGAAAAGAGTGAGAGCAAAGGGAAGTCATAACATTGAGAGACAAGTGGTCAATCGTGTAAAGAAATCAGGACAGAAAATTGCTCGTTCTTTTTTCAACCATGTAGACATCATTGGTGACTATAGATGGAGCAGTGAGTGGTATTTGTTTTATTATTCTTTGACTAGCTCTCTGGACACAGAAACTCTTGAGGAAATTGTGTATATATTGGGCTTCTGCATTTAAGGGACCCAAGCAGTGCTAGCCCCAGCAATAAGCTGATTTCCCTCATTCACAGAATCTACCTCATCCTAAATGAGTATGCTGATCAAGGTCTCAGAAGCCATCTTTCTCAACTGTGCCTCAAAAGAAGTCAATTATGACTCATATATGGGAGGCCATTTAAAACCTTTCAATAACTTGTCAATACTTGAATGATGGGAGAGAGGTGGGAAGAGAAATGGCTTTTCTTAATCTGATGCTTGCTTGATTTTTTGCTCTTCAATCAGAAATCATGTTTTTCGATTTTTCTGAGTGAACTGTCATTTTTCTTCATGAAACATAATGCATGAAGTGATTCTCCATCAGTCTCTGCTGTAGGAATCCTGGCTGCTGTCCAGGGAACCCAAGGAGAAAGATAAAGCCACTTCGTCATGTTGATGGGCAAGACCACAGAGGCTAAAACCCACAGTACAAGCTTCCTCTTCTTTGTTAGTAGATGAAGTTAATTATATGATATGTTTTCTGCTCCTTTTTGGCATTCATTTCATAGAGGTTTATTTTTCTATTTGTATTCCTGATGTTTTAACAAATGTTAATATTTTTCTTCTGCTAAATCTATTAACTTACTTTATAAAGATTTGGATAAACCACGGTTCTCATGGAGCAAACCCTGCCTCCCAGGGTCTTGTGACTCAATGGTTTCTGCTATGTCCTTTGCTATAGGTTAGCTAGTGGCTTGCTACAGAGGAGGAGCATTTTGAGGCACCAAATGCTTTCTTCTTATGCAAACAGATTATAAACCTGGTAATGACTATTCATACTTTGACCTCTTACTCTTAAAAGGTAACTCTCACAATGTGTCCACCATCCCCTCATCCTCAAAATACACACAAAACCACTCATTAGATTTTAAGAGCTTTGAAAGCAGAGGTCATACTTTTTTTGCCTTTGTATCACCAAAGGAATTGGAGGAAAAGCTCTTGTGCCTGGTACATCTAAATGATAAACGCGACTTAAAAGTTCCATGTATTTTGCTCCTGAAATGAGTATAAAATGATTGTGCTTCATGATCCAAATTTTAGGAAAACCAGTCTTTTCTCAAGTTTCTCTTACAAGGTGGGGGTGGGAGATCCCTAATGAATGTTTACTTGTTCATCAAACTAATCTTCGTAGTTACCTGTTATTTTGTCTGCCAACTCAGCTCCAAATCATTGCTGCCTCCAAATGCCACATTATCATCTTTTATTATGATTTACTTCTCCAGGCTGCTGGCTCTTCTTTATTAAAGATGGCAATGTCTCCTCCATTAGGTCTTCAAAGGCATAATTAGGACTGGGCTCATTTACAGGTTGTTGATGGAACAATGGCCAAACAGCCCCAAGTTTAAACAATATGTACTATCACAATCAGTGGTCACTCCTGGAACACACAGGCACTAATCCCTGAGCCTGGGCAGGGTTTTATTACCCGTCCAATACAAGTAACCCATTTGTTTCAGGGGAACTCTAGAAAAGGCAGTTGATATAGTCAACAATATATTTCCCCAAGTCTGAGAATTTCTAATTTAAATAACGACATTTAAGGAACATTAATTATTAATACTACCTTAGAACAGTTATCTAAATCTTTAAGGGCCCAGTCTGGTTTACAATGAATGGACCCAATTTACCCAACTAAAAATATGTGAACTTCAGCCTACACCATCCATCTGTGTTCACATTTATCGGGAAATTAGTTCTGAGAACTGTTCATTTCTCCCAAACCAAGAGAGTGTATTTCTAAAGAAACTAGCAATTCTCAAATAGTAGTTTTCCCATCAGAATAAAATCAAAACATTTACAGTTTGTCTTCACTGGTATCCTATTACATAAGTATTCATTGAAATAATAAATGGATTTTAGACTCCTGAGCTTAAAAAAAAAAAAATTCCATTAATAATTGCTTCTCAAACCAATGGCAAATAGAACAAATGACAATAGCCAGAGAAGTTAATCTAAAATTTTGCATCATCAGCAGTATTGTTGTTATTGTTATTTGTAAAATAACAATATTATATACGAAATAGCTCTTAAATTCTTCATTTGTTCTTGTGCATCTTCCTCCCACTCCAGTCACAGTAATGTCTTGGGAACCCTCTGCTGCTACTAAGTGGTCAGTGTATCTGTTGCTCAGGTGAGGCAGTATGTTTTAATGAGAATAGCATGATCCAGAAGCTTGAGAATCATGGGTTCACATTCTGAATTTGTAAGTGTTCCTCTCAGTGATGTTGGACAAGTCAGTTCTTTGTGCTACAATTTCCTCTTCTATTCAAAGAGGGAGATGAGTCTTATCTCCTTACAAGGTAAAAGAGAACAAGTCGATGTAGGACTCAGGGCTGTTACTTTCCTTCCTGATGTACCCGTCTAGGGTAAACCTGTGCGCTGGGAAACAGGAGTTTCTGTGTCTGTGGGCAGAGCATACAGATACTGGGATGCGGGGCTGTGTTTAGAGTCCAGCAGAAAGGGCCTGAGCATGAGGCCTCTGCATATATTTGAGAAGTGACTCTAAGACCAAGGTTTTTAAGAGCAGAGAATCCTTGAAAGAGCTGTGCCACTCCCTATACACTGGGAAATCGGCAGCTGCAGTTCATGTCTCTCAAACTAGAACCCATGGGTAAATTTTCAACAGTCCAAACGTCTCAAAGGAATTTTTAAATTTGCATTTTATTTCAATGATAATCTGATAAATTGACAGGCATATTCTGAATCATTTAAAGATTACTCATTCCAAGAACCACCACACAATTTTCATGTGGACATTTACATTTGTTTTTATAAATTTTATTTTTACTAAGGGAAGGTTGAGGTTGAATGGTTTCAAGGAGTAATACACTAATACAGGTATCAAAGGAAGAACATAATGAGAGAGCTGAGCTATCTATCAGAGGGTGCAGGGGCCTATGGCCTACATGCACATTGAACTTAAAACGATATGCTACTGGACGGGCACTCCCAAATTGCACAGACAGCCTACAGAACCCATCTCTGAACAAGCCAAACTGTCACCGCTCATTCACTGTAAGCATAGCCAGACACATGAAATGAGACCTGCTTCTGGCAATCAGGGTTATTTAATGAAAATTTTAATAATGCTGCAATCATAACCTTCTTTTCAAGAAAACAAGATAGCATTACAGTTATCAAATGACACATAATTAAAATTGACACTTGAAGATTGTTTGTTGGCAGCGTTCTGGAAACATGTGAGGTCTATTTATTGTGAACCAGCAAGCAAAGCCTTGAAATAATTAATAACATACTTAGGCTAACAGGCATTATCTGAATTACCAAAGCCAAAATACATGCAAAAAATTACTAAATACAGAACCTGACCTGAGGCTCATCTTTCTCCTATTAAAACTCACACTGATGATCTAGTTTGAGCAAAATAACATCCTTCATCATGTTGAATTAATGTTTTTAATTCTAATTTTATTGGTCTTTTAGTTTGCTTATTAAATGTTTTTAATCTATATGTTTGGTTTTGGTTTCATAATTTTAGATGGAGTTTATAGCTGGTTTTAATGTTGTTCCCACTTTAATGAAATTGTAATAAAAGTAACAAGTCAATACTGGAGGTGAGGTACACAAGATTTTTTTCCTTTAAAGAAGTCGTGCATCATTCAAATTTAGGAGAAGCCGTTATAAGGTTAAGAACACAGACTTTGAAATCAGAGAGATCTGGGTTCAAGTCTTAGCTCGGGCATTTAAAAACTGTAAACTTGAGTGTATTATTTAACTGAATTGTGGTTCACTTTTTTTTTTTTTTTGGTTCGTTAAGAGGGGTATAATAATAATATATTCATCATGGGATTATTGTGAGAAAGAAATGAAATAATGGTCTCTAGCACATAGTAAGTGCTTAGTGAAATTTATCCATTATTGCCATTATCATCATCATGATCATCACCATTTTTTTGAAACTCTGGTCTGAAGGACTCAAGAGATGGTAGAGCCTCTCAAGGAGATAAGAGTTGCTGGAGGAGCAGCTGCTGGGAGACATTACTGTCACCAAGAGCAGCATCTTTTAAGGACTGCTGGGCTGGAATGGCCTCGTAACTCCCAGAGGGAGTAGCTCCACCAAGTAGCAGCCTGGTATTATTATCGTCTCTGGAAGCAGCTAATGATGTCAGTCTGGTGAGACCCCATTGCCTGGAGGTCTACTCTTCTTTATTCACCCTATAGCATGAGTCGCCTTTGAGGAAGAAAGGTTCCTGTTATCTCTTTTTTGCTTCCAGAACCTTCTTCGCTTGCTCAGCAAGGCTGCCTGCCGTGTGTCCTCATAGTCATTCTTGCGTCTAGCCATTTATATAGTTTTTCTGGCCTTGGCTCTTGGTTTTGCTCAGATTATGTGTGTGGCCACTGAAGGGACATTCTCGCCTCACTTATTGTATTGCCTGGGACCTCTGTGACTCTTGTTCCCTGTGGGTTCCCCCAGCTCACAATAAAGAAAACCAGAGACTTCCTGTGGTAAAGAGATGGCTGGTGAGAGGATTTTGTTGTGTAAATTATCTTCTATCATTATTCTCCTTTAGTGCCTGGAGGTTTGTTGAAATATGTCTAGGAGTCAAAGACTTAACAGAAATCCTAATCAGATCATCTAGTGGGGTTTCCTCAACTATTGCTTCTCCCTGCAGTTGTTAGATCACGTTTTTCAGATTTGATCCAGACATCTCAGAGCTACTGCTTGGCAAAGTGGTGGCGGGGGGTGGATACCAACAGGTAAAGCTGACCTGGGGAGAAAGGAGACAAAAACCTATAAGGATAATGGAGGAGAAGAAAAAAGGAAGGCTGTTTCAATCTTGCAGACTGCTCAGAATGTTCACTCTGTGATGATTTTTTAAAAAACCATTTGCAAAGTTGGTTGAACTCCCACAGAAAGCCAGCTTGATTCTTTATCACGTGATCTGCTGCAAGACTTGCTGGTCCAGATACCTGGTTAGAGTGGCATTAACATGTAGTACACATACTCCTCTTGCCAAACCCACAGTCCTTCCTGGACAGCTTTTCCCCCCTTCTTTTTCCTAGAGCATCTCAAGGTTTTTCTGTGATCCCAGAGAGCATAAATTATTCACTATATGTAGCATCAAGCCTCAAAGTATACTTTTTAAAAGTAAAATTGCCTAAACTGCCTAACGCTTTGCCTCTGCCTTCATTTTATTCACTGGATAACATCTTTAGAGTCATTGCTTACCTCCTTCCTAGCCATCTTGTTGTTGATTTGGTTTCTCTTTTCCTTTCCCTTTCCCACCTCAGTCATGTAACGGGAGCTCATTTTGTCTTGCTTCAGGTATGTCCCACCCAAGGATGTGGTTTACATATATAGTCAAGTGCCAAGTAAACATCATTATTTATATTGGGAAGGGCTTCATGATCACAAATGGAAGAATATCATCTCTCTCATGCAGTGTCAGCTCAGCTGCAAATTCTCCTGACAGAAGATACTGACTACCTACCTACTTGCATCCCTCTATCATTTATAGAGATTTCGGAAGCACCCACAGTTTAGGCTTGCATTCCAGCAGTTCCATCTTCTAAATGTATGACTTTCTCAATTTAACTTTTTGAGCCTCGGTTCCCTCATCTGCAAAAGAACAGCATGGAGACAATTAGAGACTTGATGCAGACCTAGCATCTAGCATAGAGAAAGCACTGAATCAGTGGTGTCAGTAATTTTCCTAATCAGTGACAGTTGTTTGTTTATGATCCATGGTCTGGATTTATGACAACTTAACTCCTGGCTCCAGTACTTATGCCTGCTCCATAACTCAGGTGTTAGGAGCTCAGGCTCTGATAGTCATCAGGTTTGAGTTTAAATTTTGTTCTGGCCACTTGACCATGTGTCTTTGTGCAGTTTATTTAATCTGTGAGTCACTTCGTCTCTCTAAACTTAGTTCACGTGTGAAATGGCACATAAAAGTGCCAACTGGATTGTTTTTGTAATGATTAAATAAGATATTGGATACTATAAAGTATTTAGTTCAGTGCTCGACATTTAATAAGTATTTAGTTTTAAACTGCAACTTATAAGCATTAAGTCTGGCCATTCTTTCCTTTCTCCACATCAATATAGACATGTTAAAAAAACATGTGAGGGGCGAAAAGGGAAATTGCCATAGGTAAAGCGATCTGGTGTTTTCTAGAACAACTTCTTTATTTTTGTCTCATTTTATTATGAACAATTTAATACATACAAAATAATAAATACAACATATGAATTATGAATCAACATGCTAAAATTATCACCCACGAAAACACCATAAAGAATGAAAAGTTACCTAAACTCAAAACTTCTATGAGTTTTCCTGATTCCATTTCCCTGCCTTCCCTCAGAGGTAACCACTGCCACTGGCTGTTAGTTTTTATTCTCTGACTTTTGTTAATGTTACCACATATGTATGTAACCCTAAACAACATATCGTTTTGCTTCCTCTTGGGCTTTATAACAATGTTATTATATTGCATATATTCCTGTGAAACTTGCTTTTCTCATTCAGCATATTTCTAAGATTCATTCGTGTTGTATGTGGCTGCTGTTCCTTCATTTTTGTTGCTGCATAATATTCCATATCTGAACAGTCTAATTGATATGTGCTATAAGTATACAATACACACTAGATTTTAAAGATTTAGTACAGAAATGTAAAATATTTAGTTAACATTTTTATATTAATTTCATGTCGAACTGATATTGAATCAAATAAAATATATTGAACCTATCGTTAATACTAAGTTCACCGTTTTAAGAGACTATGTTTAATGTGGCTATTGGAAAAGTTTTAATAATGTATGTGGCTTGCATTACATTTCTAGTGGACAGTGCTGCTTTAGAGTATAATTAGGGTATTCTTAGGAGGGAAACTTCTGAGTCATAAGGTTATATTCACGAGCTTTACAAGATAATGTCAATTGTACTTCCAATTGGTATTACTAATTTGAATTTCCATCATTAGTGTATAGTCTTCATTGCTCGTATTCTTGTCATAATTTGTATTGTTAGATTTAAAGTGTTTGTCATCTTGGTGATTGTAAATTGCATTTCATTGCCTTATTTTACAATCCTCTGATTACTATTTAGGCTGAATATTTTCTCTACATATTTATTAGTCATTTGTTTTTCTTATTCTGAGAAATGCATGTTAATATTTTTTGAAGATTTTATGTGAGGTTGCTTCTCTTTTTCTTGTTGACTTTTTGAAGGCATTTAAAAATATAAATATAATCTTTCTCACAGTTTATGACTTCTATTTTCATTTTCTCCTTGGAATCTTTCAATAAATAGAAGTTCTTAATGTCAATGCAGTCATTAAAAAAATTTAAATCTAGTAAAATATTTTCCTTTTATGATCATCCCTTGTTTATCTCGAAGTCATAGAGAAAAATTTCAAAGTTTTGCCTTTTACATTTAAGTCTTAATCTATTAGGAATTGATTTGTGTGTGTGTGTGTGTGTTGTGACCTTGGAGATAGAATTTCATTTTTTTATATGGATATCCAATTTTTCTGGAATCATTTATTAAAATAAACAGTCCATCATTTCCTATCCTTTAATATAGCAGATTACATACATGTGAGACTTTGTTCTGGGTTCTTTTTTCTATTCTATTGTATTTGTCTATAATTGAGCTAATTCTCAATTTTTATTTATGACGGCTCTATGAAAAATCTTTTTCTCTGATTGAGCAAGACCTGCTTTCTTTATGAGTTATTGGCTCCTGTTGGCCTTTAGTCTTTCATATAGATTTTCGAATCAGCTTATTGAATTTCTTTCAAAATTTCTTGAGGTTTTGATGAAATTGCATTCAAACTGTAGTTCAATTTAAGGATAATTTTTTTGTTCATGATATTTAGTCTTCCAATTCAAGATTATTATATATCACTGACCTCAAAGATCATTTATTTAGTTTTTTAATGTCCTTATATCAAGTTTTGTAATTTTCTGAACAAATGATTTGCATATTATTTATTAATTGTATTCTTAGGTAAAATACATGTTACATTACTATTGTTAATATAGAATATCTTTTTTAAATTGCATTTTCCAACTTTTTGGAAGATACAAATGCAACTAATTTAATATCAGCCTATTCTTAATTATATTTCAAAACTCTTATACATGCTAACTTTTGGTCTATAGAAGCTTTTGGTTTTTATTGCAGGCAAGTATTTAATTCTTCAATAATGAGATTTTTGTGTCTTCCAGCCAATCCTTTTTACTTACTAAGACCATTTTGACCTTCACTACAATGCTTAGTAGGATATTTGACCAGTGAGCATCCTTGCCTTATTTTTGATTTTTAAACATCAGTTCCATTATTGGAATATCCAGTGGATCATGGCTATAGATTTTTTAGTAAACACTCCTAATTAGGGTAAGAGATATTCAGTTTTACTAGTTTGCTGGAAACTTTATTGTAAATGGATGTTGAATTTTATTAGATGATTTTCCACATCCTAAATAGGATCATTTGGTTTTCTTCTTTTAATGTTACTGTAGTAAATACCCTAATAGATTTTCTAATGCCGTATTAGTCTTGCATTGTTGTGATAAATCCAGTTTGATTATTATATGATTTTGTTTTCAAACACTGCTAAATATAACTTGCTGTTATTCTGTTTAAGTGTTTTGATTCTATATCCAGTTCTTATCCTGCTTAACCTATCAGCTGAATTTGATGCATCTGGCTCCTCTGGTTATCTTCCCGCGTGTCTCCTCAGTTTTCAGTCAGCATTGTTAGTTCCACCTTAGCTTCCAAACTCTAATTGTGAGTTGACTCCCAAACTCAATCCTTGGGCCTCTTTCCTTTTCTGTGTAGACTCACTAAAAAACCATCCTCACTCTTCAGTCAGCATTGTTAGTTTCTCCTTTCTAACCTGTACCATTCTTCTGAACTCCAAACTCATATATCTAACTGCCTATATGACATCGTACCTGGATGTCTAATGGCCATCTAAAGGGTGATATATCCAAAACCAAGTTCCTGCTCCTCCCACAGCTCTTCCCTCTTAGAAAATGGCAATTCCATCCTTCCAGTTGTTCAAATCAAAAACCCTTGGAATATTGCTTGAATCTACAACCTTGCATCCAATCTGTCAGCACACTCCCTAGGCTCTACTTTAAAAGAAATCCAGAATCTGGCCATTTCTCATCACTTTTACTACTACTACCAAGTTCTCAGCCACTATGGTCTCTCACTTAGTTATTGTAGTAGTCCCCAACTTGTCTGCTGGCATCTGTTTTGTTCCTTCAGTCATTCGCAGGATGAAAGTTGGAGTGATATCACTAAAACAGAAATCAGATCAAATCCTCTTCCAATATTGTCCTTTCTCATAGCAAAACCCACATTTCTTACAATAGCTATGAAGCCCTACCTGATCTGGTATCCTTTATCCCTCTGACCTTATCTCCTACTGCTTCTACTGCTCTCCCCCAGGTTTATTCTGCTCAGGGCTCCAGCCACACTGGTCCACCTCACTGGAACAATGCAGCCATATGTCAACTTCAGGTCTTTTTCTTTTCCTATTCCACCTGCCTGGAAAGCTTTCTCTCTAGATACTACCTTGTTCCCTCATCACTTCCTTCTTTGCACTTTAATCAAATGTGTCTTTCTCTGTGAGGTTTGCCATGACCTACCTACCTAAAATAGATGCATGCTCTATTCTCCTCTACTTTCTTGCCTCATTTCCAGTTTTATTTTTTCTCCTTATTATATATCATTTCCTAATATACTACATATGTGATTTACTTATTTAATGTCTGTCTTTTTCTGGGAGAATATAAGCTCCATTAGGTGGTGGTTTCTGTTAACGTTTATAAGTATTCTATGTGTGATTGAAAATAGTGTTAGGTGCAACGTTTTTTATATATTTATTATTGAAGTTTGTTAATAGTACCATTCAAATCTTTGTTTACTGATTTTCAGCCTGCTTGATCTGTAAATCACAAAGAGAGGATATAATACTTCCTTCAGATTATAGGTTTGCAATTTTTCCTTATAGTTCTTTTAGTTTTTATTCTACTTATTTTGCGGTATATTAAGGCAATACAAATTTATTATATTGCCTAGGAAAACTGAAACTTTTTTTTACTGTGGTGTGATCTTTATCACCTCTGGTTTTATATAAATTTGTGTCTATATTTATGTATTTATATAGGCACATATTTATACACATGCACATATATATTTATATATACACACATATATATGTATATATATGTATACACATACACATATATATACGCACACACATTTGTGGTGAAGCCTATTTTGACTAGTATGATATTGCTGTATTAGATACCAGATATCTTTGACTAATATTTGCCTAGTATGTGTATTTTATCCCTTTATCTTTGATATTCGTCTGTCTTTATGTCTGAGGCTTGTTTCACCTAAAGGGCACATATTGTTTGATTTTTGTAATCCAGTCTGACAGTTCATGCCATTTACCCATAGAACTCAGTCCATTTTTTTAATGTAATTTCCGAAATATTTTTATGCTTATCATCTTATGTTTAAGCTTCTTATTTGTCCCACTCTTTCTGTGTCTCAGCTTTTCCTCCTTTTTTGGTTTCTTTTGAATTGTTTTTTTTATTCTCCCTCCTTCCATTATCCACCTTTCCTCATACCTATTTGGAAGATATTTCTTTTAAAATATTTAACATCCACACTTCATATACTTAAGTTAGAATTTAATTGAGTTTTATTCTCCTTCAAAAATATACAAGTCCTAGCGTATTTTCTATTTATATTTATTGTAAGATAAATTTAGAGAAAGAATACATGGAATACAAGAACTATATGATAGATATGAAGGGATCAAAAGGCCCCTCAGCTCACTTTTGCTCTCTCGCTCTCTCCCCATCTCTTCCTCTTCATCCTCTCCTATATTTTTATTCATAGGTTTATCATCATCTGACTGTTCACTTAAGTGAATTTATTCACTTAAGCAGGCAATAAGTGAATATTATCCACTCCCTATTTTCTCTTTTATTTCCTTCTGCAACAATACTTAAGTTTATGTTGTTCCATTCCTCACGTTCTTAACCTCTCTTTCTTATTTTCCATCTCTTGTTCTCTTCGTACTTCGTTCTATTCAGTTTCATCATATCTATCTTCCAGTTACTTAGCCCCTCTATAAAAGTACCTCTTCTAATGTTTAAGTCTTCAATTATATTTGTTATTTCAGTGGTCATATTTTTTCAATTCTAAAAGTTCTATCTAAATTTTATCAAAATTTGTTTTGTTTGTTCATTTTTATTGTCTCCTGCTATTTACTCTTATTTACACTTTTATTTCATAAATGTGACATCTTTATGTGTCTTATTTCTTTTATTTGTATTTCCACTGACTTTCGCTTTCTTTAAGAATGTAAGAGGCCCATGCCGAAGTGTGTTTCTCCTGAGGGATGTGCCTTTGATTCTTTAGGTATCTACAGGCAATAATATGGAACCAGGTTTACTTTAAATTTCTCAGTTTGTGAATTCTTCAATTGAAAAAAAAAAAAAGGTATAAATTCAGATGGATTTTAGAGATCGACAGCAAAGGCCTCTTATATAAACTTTTAAGATGCTGGCTGGTAAGTGTGGAGTTCTGTTCATCCTGTGGTCATCCAAGACAAGCCTTGGATATAACTTCCCTTCTTATTAAACTTCCATCTACCAATTTGGAGTAGTCTGCCTCTCCTCTGCCTCTCCTCTGTCTCTCCTTGTGTGGGGGCCAGTTTCAGATTTCACCTGGGAAGCTCCCAAGATTTCTACCCAACAAAGATCAGTTCCAGTTTTCCTCATCAAATGTAGTGTAAAGTTTACAACTTCAAAGACCACAGAGAGGTAGAAGATAAAAGAGTTATAACACTGACAGCAGATAAACTTATAATTAGATATTGAACTTGAGGGAACACAGAGAAATCATGAGGATATTTTTCATGTTAGGGCAGTTTTAATTTTTGTCACTGCATTTTTACTTTTATTCAGTTCTTTTCAAATCTGTCTTATTCTTTTCTCACATTTTTTCTTATTTTTATAATTATTTGAAAATAATTATTTTAGTATATATTTGATTTTTCAATTATTTGAAATTTTGAGGCGATATGATTTTGCTATTTTTGCTGACTCATTCATAGTAGGTTGTTAACTCATTTATTCTGTTGTTGGAAATTTGAGCTCATTTTAAAAGATATTTTTCTATAGAAATCCTGTATGATGTGAACCGAGGATGTACCCCTGCAGGGTAGTTTTTGTTTTTGTCAGTTACCGAGGAGTATTATTGGTCTAGGACCAATTTTAGGTTAATTTCCTGGCCTCCCCTGCTGGGAAGGCCCTGTTGAAGTGAGGCAGGAACTTGTCTGTCGGGAAGGAGAGAGGAGAAGCTGGACTGGGGTGCTGAGGGAGTCGCAAGCAAAATGAGAAGCCAGCAGGAGCCAAACGCTCCCGTGATGATGTGCTAGCACTTTCACATCGCCTGGAGGCGGTACCCAGTGGAAACCCCGGCTATGGTTGCATCGCCATGTTTCATTAATATTTTTTGAAGATATTTTGAGGCTCTGCAAATATCTTGTTTCTCCTTGAAGTTTTACCCACTTTTTTTAAAACATTTATCTTTGAATCTCGCCTGTAGCAATTATCTAGCAGTGATTTTATTTCCTAATTCCTTCTACATTTATTTTTGGAATTTTTCTGACTTACTCCTTTTCCTTCAGTTATTTGTGTGCTCATTCACGTATGCCAATGTGGACGTGTACATATTTATGTCATTTGTGCTCCTAGATCATCTTGTAATTGTGAGATGCAGATTTTAATCCCATTCTACAAATAAAGAAATCGACATGCAGAGCATTTTCATGACTCACCCAGGATCACCCAGTCACTTGGTTGTAAAACAGGATTTGTAATATTTTCTTTACTCTCAGCTCTACACTGCCTCTGATTTTACCTGGCACACAACTTGCTACATAGTATGAGTTTAATAAATAGTTGGAGAAACAAATGAACAAATGAATGGATGAATGATATGCAACTGTAGGAATTAACTTGATAAATAGGGTTGAATCTCAGTAATCTTAATCTAAGAACACAGGGAAATAGTAAATGTGCAGTAGGGAGATGTGAATACTAATCCCCAAAGGAACTTTATTCAACAATAAGAAGTTTCACCTTGTTCAGAAGGTGATTTTGTAATTTTGGCATTTGTCCAGGTGTTCAGACTATATCATAATTTCTTTTCATCTGATTTGATTTTAGGAAAGAATGAAAATATACCTATAAAAGGAAACTCAGCAGATGGTTTTCCTAATAATCCACTGTAATCTCAATGTGTTGACTTAACAGTGCTCCCAGGAATCATGTAAACTTTTCATAGTAGGCACTTCAGTTTATGTTGCTGAATATGTATCTTACTTTTTGTGGTTCCTCTTATAGGAAAATAACATGACCAGAGTTCCCTCATTGAACTGCCATAGATTTATCCTGAGTTATATGTAATAGATGGGGCTTGGAAAGGATCAAGAAGGATGCTGATAACAGATGGAAAGGTTTATTAAAAAATAGTAAACATGGTTCTTTTATAATTTTAGTCATGTCAGCTGGTAATGCCTTCTTCCTTTAATAGAACCCCTTGATAACCATAAGAGGCAGCCAACACCGTCCACTCTCCCTACATTAGTCCTCTAAGTCCTTAAAGGCCTTCTATGGTATGTGCAGTTGGTCTGTGACCCAAGAGATGACAGGAGAGCGTTTAACCATCTGCTATGAGATTACATAACAATAATTCTATTTTCCTAGCCCAGATGAAAGCAGTTTTATCAACCACATTGTACTTAAAATCAAACAGTTCTGAATTCTGGGGTCTAACATTAGTAATTCTTTACTTCTAATGATTACCTTCTGTTTTTTCAGAAATGTCTACATATGTAACAGAAACTAAACAAAAACAGGCTTATACTAAAAGGGCCTTATTGACCCATCTAATTGAATGGGCTCACAGAAACAAGAGTATAGCTAAGGTAACAAGGGCAGCTCTGGGATGATCAAGAACTAAAACAAGTTGACACTGACATGATCTTTTGCTTGCACATCTATCTCTCAACTCGAATTGTCTCTCAGTTCATTCTGTCTGGCCATAGGCAATGATTCCTCCTCAGACAGGAAGGTCAAGCCTCAGTTGATACTTCTCCAAGTCTGTGAACTCAGAGGCAGGGCCTCCAGCCATTATAAAAACTACAAGGGAAGATATGGAAATCACTGTTCTTGGTCTCATGTTCATCCCAATGGCCGTTAAGGCTAGATGCTATGACAGGAAGCCCCATCAGAATCACAGAATACAGTGGGGAAGGAGCAGTTTCTCTGGCAAAGAGAGCAGCAAAGAGAGCAAAGCTTTCCTAAGGAGCAATGGTAAGATTACCTGAGGCCACACAGAGCACAAAGCCATTGGCATCCCTTTTCCCACCCATGTAAGACAGAAAAATTAGTTCTTTCTTTGTCTTCTTCAGATTAATTTCATTTCTTCCAAATTTCGAGGGCTCAGCTCCATAATGTTGGCTAAGACTGGCTTCCAGGCCTGTGACCATTACTGTAGAGTTGCAGTTTCCAGCAGAAAGTTAGTTTTCCCCAGAGTTGGTAGCTCAGCTGTTTCATATCATAATGGGGTGGAAAAGTGGCAGGCGAGCTGTCAAATCTGATGCAAATGATATTTTATAAAAAGTGGTTTAAATTGGCTGAAACTGTTTTTAGACTGATCAGTTAAAAAATATGTAGGGCATCTTTCTGACTTACAGAACACAGCTCCCAAGAATTGGATTTTTCATCATATACTTTGGGAGAGGTTTGTAGGTAGGCACAGCCTTGTCATAAAAAGTAGATGAGGATTCATAAATATGGGAATATGTAAATTGGGTTCAGGCTGCCCTCAATTAATTGGAAGGGACTCGTGAGCTAAGTGGGGAGAAGGGAAAGAGGTACTGGAATAAATATACTTGCATGCCCTGGAGAGATAAGCTTTGTTCTCGGTTTCCCTTGGACTATATTATTCGAAGAGTTGCAGGAATTCTACCCCAAGACCCCAGAGGCAGGGCTCCTTTAGCTCCTTGGGATTTCAGGTACTCTCATTTTCAGCAGAAACTGAAGAGTCAAGTGTTTTCTTGACCCTTAACAAAGGGATTTCAGCTAGCAACAGGGGAAAGTTAACTTTCTGAGTTCTGTGAAGACTGGTTCTCCTGAGATTAGACAAGCCAGAAATTCAAAATTCCAAGGAGGAACTTTGGAGTTTGTGGCTTATATTAATATTTGGGCTTCCCAAGTGCCTTTCTTCTCCTTTCTATTCAAATCCAACTCTCAGCCATTTTCCTGGCCCAGGGCCAGTCTCGGGTGCTTACTTCTCTAGAACTGACTCTGCCAACCCGGAAGATGTGCTACTGAACAGAGTCGTTGTCTCTTCTCTCTCATTGTCTGTGGGATTAGGCTCTTCGGAGCCTATGTCTGATATAATCCAGGTGAGATGCAAAATACTGAACATGCTTCACATTTAGTTCAATATAGCGTAGATGTTGGAAATTCGTGTGATAATGATGAATATGTGAATGGCCACAAAATTTCCCTCCTTTTGCTGTTGAGAGTTCTAAGTGGGTTTATTCAGTATCTTTCTGCTTTCTCCCTGGATTCACTCTAGGACTAGGGGATTACAAATTGCGGAGGGTGGGGACAGAGGTGATAACAAGAAGGTTTTGAGAGGTGGCTTCGCGTGGTTTTGAGGTGAGACCTGAAAGCAGGTATAATACGTGCAATTCATACATTGGAGAAGGAAAGGGATTTCAAGAAATGTTGCTGTGCACTAAAGTTCTTTTCATATTGTTAGGTGTTAGGGAAAAAACAAAAACTGGAGCTGAATTGTTTTCATGTTATTTTGGTTGCATGGCCCATATTCTTTGCAATACCATTTTGATGCCAAACCATGTGGATTATAGCATTATAAGCATTATATTTGGTACAGCCAGTTCACCAATTCATGTACATTGTTGGATGTTTGTTAACTCTCTGCCTCCTAAAAGATAAGGATAAGTTGTCATTTGAGCCCTGGAGAAATCTACTTGGGAAGATAAAACATTGAAAAGTGTTTAGAGGTGCCGTTTGTTTACTATGTTGGTCACTCACGATGCTAACCGTGAGTGCAACAGGAGAGAGGCTCACTCACACAAGAACTTCAGTAGCTCCTGTTCCCTGCTGATCTTACATTTGGCTTTGCAGTATCTAAATGCTGGCCTTGGCCTTCCTGGCCTTTCTTTACATTATATTCCAGCACTCTTGTTTGCTTCATTCAGGTTGTTCCCCTCTCTCGATCTTATATATCTTCCTCAGTTCTGACTCCCTGCCTCTGCTCACATTGTCACTCTCACTTGGGAACATCTTCTCATTCTTCCCTTTTTAAATTCACATTCTACCTATGCTTCAAGAGAGAATGCAAAGCTCTAATGATCTATTAAACTTTTTCAGATTCCCAAGTTCACCAGCATCTTTCATTGTACTCCTTTCAAGTATTAATTATTTTGTGCAGCTTAGTAATTGGAATAATAAGATTGGAGAGTCGAAGGAGCCCTTACAGAATATACTTAGCCATCTCTGTTCAATTTTTCAGATGATGCAACTGAGGTTCAGTGACATAATGTGAATCACCTTCTGGGAATACGTATTAACTTGTTCATAAATTGAAAATTGCTGTAGAAATTGCAATTAGTCTTGTAGTGGCAGAGCCATGTTTAGAAGCCAAGTCCTCTGACTCCTTCCTGCTCTATCCATTATATCAAGCTGCCTTTATTAAATTGCCGTCATTGCTATCATAAGCCTTGTCTGCCCAGTTGAAGTAGGAGATCAAAATTGTCTGGAAGCATCATGTGGCACCCACCATGTACCAGCCACATTTGTTTCAAATATTCTGTGAGAGAATGTATCACACTTACTTTTACATATGAGGACACTAAGCCTCAGAGAAGTTAAAACATTTGCCCAAGATCATACAGGAAGCAATACAGGCAGTATTCAAATGCAGCTCTGCCTAACTCAAAAGCTTGGGTGTCTCTTTTCTCTTTCCTCTATACCATGCTCTTGAGGCAGAGATTGATTCCTTTTTCTTTTATTTCCCTTAACATTTATCCCGTCTTTGGCCATGGTATATGATCAGTCACAATGTTCTACTTCACTGATGGCTAAGTCTTCCATAGGAAGTCTCTATGAACCTCGTCTTTTTCAATGAACAATTTCCAAGGACGATCCATCCCACAAACTCTATTTTCAAGTGGTTCACAATCATTAAAAAAAAATCATAACTTAAAAAGAACAGTATATGCTATGGCCCTCTAGAGAAAGATGTGAGAATTTGGCTCATGCTTTGAAATCTTCAGCTGAAAGTTACTCATGAAATATAAAGAACAATTTGTCTTATTTTTTAGTGGGCAAATTCTGCATGTTGATGATGATTGATAAGAACAAAAATGGAGTCAGGGCCTATCACAGCCAAACCAATGTGAGGAATTGCTCCCTGTCCCATCACAAGGTTGTAGATGCTGGAAATAAATTTCTGAGACAGTTCATCGATGACAGTGGCCTGGATACAGTGGGTTTTGTTCAGCTTAAGAGATTCTCTGATTTCCATTGTTGGTTTTCTCTTTCTCTCTCTCAGGGATCCCGTTACTAAACCTGGCCATTTTCCCTCTGGGCCTGCTCAGTTGTCTTCATGAGATAAGATGCCCCACATGACACCTTAGGCTGAGGTATCCCTGAAAAAGTATTAATGCTACTCTTCTAGGGTAAACCTATTCTTTAAGAGGGTCTTTAGAGGCATAATGCCTTTAGTCCTAAGGAGTAAGTATAATTTAGTAATCCTGGTGGTGTGAAAGGCTGGTGAGAAGGTTGGTTTTGGCTAAGTATCTATAGATTTTAAGTGGAAAAAGGAGAGAATGTATTTTTATTCCTTTTTAGTCTACCATAGTATCCATTGAGTACTGTGTATTGAAAATGTTCCCTAATTTGTAATGAGGAGGTGGTGGCTGTGTGCTAAAGAAATAAAGAGAAAAGATCCAAATTACAGGGTGTTCATCATAAGACCAAAGTCATTTTGAATTACGGCCTTCTCTCCTCTGTTCTACTTGCAGACCTTACTCTTTATAGCTATGGTCATACATATGACCCTGCCATTTGTCTCAGGCAAAACTGCCATTGATTCAGCTGCTGTCCCACATTCACCTGGCCTCCACCCAGCATGCTTTTTTTTTTTCTTTCATTCTTTTTCTGGCTACTACTGGTGAGTGAATTTACTCTCAAAAGGTAATCTACACATTCAGAAATGACCTTCAGGCATACAACTATACATAACAGAATAGCCTTCATCCAATTTTACCTCTTTTTCATCTAATGATATGAGTCTGTTTGCCAAACAATTGCAGTTTGAACTGTGGTTTTGAATAGTGTCACTGGCGGATGGATTTATTCAGCCTCTGGGGGTGGCATCTCTTGATGGCTCTCCTAATGCCCCCTGTGTTTATTCTTTTCACTGCCAAAATGCTTACCCATTCATCTCACCTGTCAACTTCCCCAATAACCTACCTTTTAAAATAGTAACCATTGTCTTTCTCTGTCCCCCAGGGACAGAAAGGAAAAAAAGCAAGTTTTCTGCTTCTATAGCATGAAGATGCTGAGAGAGTTATTGACAAGACTACTTTTCCTTCTAAAGTGATGTATGGAACCTTGGCTAAGTAAAGAAAAGGGGACAGTGTGATGGCCAATGCATTCTTTTCCTGTAGATTTAAGGATCTGTCCCCTTGACATCTGTCACAAACCACTTATTCATGCTTACTGAGTCCTCTGCAATGTCTTGGGCTTTGAGAAGCTCTGGAGCAGTTTAAGACATTCTTGCCCTTAAGAAGTTTACAATCTAATCCATCCATTCAAGGATATAGGTAGATTACCTGTTGATACAACATATTGTGTCAGGGTACTAAATGAAGAAGATGTGGGCTGCATACTTGAGGGATCACAATATTGTCAGATTAGTTTTATGCAAAATGCAACACAGTGTCCTAAGCAATAAATGACATGAGAGTACATTATAAATGTTCAGTGGTAAGGATTATGTAACAGTTTTGCAGGCATGCCACATTTTTAATGTACGATGCCAAACTCATTTGCTTTTATTTTTTTCTACCCTCATTTCTTCCTTTTTGTCTTCTTCAAATAATGTCATTCTAGCCAACAGAACTAAAAATATCATTTTTTAACTCCCCTCTCTTTTACCTCCCCCTTCCAAGCCAGATTTTGTTAATTCTGTGTGTCGGATGTCTCACAACACATGCCCTGTCTTCTCTTCACTGCTTTCACCCTCTCCTTCAAGTTCATTCCCTTTTCATTTGTAATGTGGGTTCTTACAATAATTTCTAAGTGATCTGTATGTAGCAGCTTCTTCAACTAATTCATCCTGCACACTGCTGTCAGAGTTACAGTTCTAATTTTATTTAAGTATTTTATTTATTTAAGTGTTCATAAAAAAAAAAAATTCAACTATGTAAGCATGAAATATGGCGACATACACCAGGATCAGAAAACTTTTTTTTCTGTAAAAACTTTTTAGGCTTTGTGGGCCATATAGTCTCTTATAACTACTCAGCTTTACCATTGTAGTGCAAAAGCAGCCATAGATAATACGTAAACAAATGGGCATTGCTATGTACCAATAAAACCTTACTTATGGACACCGATATTTGAATTTCATATAATTTCCATGTAATAATATCGATCATAAGAAGAATACATACAATAGTATCTTTTTTTTTCTTTTAAACAGGTTAAAAACGAGAAATCCATTCTTAGCTCATGGACCATACAAAACAAATCACAGGCCACATTTGGTCCACAGGCCAAACGCTAGCCTACAAATCTGATCCTTACTTACCAGCCTGATGTTTCATTCATTACCACCAGTCCTTCATCATCTCTCCAATCCTTTGTTTCTACCACAACAGACTTCCCACCTATTCATGTACATGCCATATACTTTCATATATCTATACCTGTGATTCTTATCCCCGATTGCCATGTGGGCAAGAGTATTCAATGCTGGATCCCAGGGAATCTTCTCATGTCCTTGAAACCAGTTCGTGGGGCCTCTGTATTTCATCTTCCAGAAATCCATGTCCTAGTGAACACCTAATATCATCTCCCAAATTTTCAAGAAACGCGAAGAGCTGAGATTTTACCCTATCTGCGATATAACAAGTTAGCCACAGTGTCACGGATGCTGGTAGAAGAATTTATATTATAGCAAGGAGCATGAACATCAACTTATTTGCATCAGTTTTTCTTGTCTCCAAATCCTATGAAGGTAGTACAGACAGATCCAGATGGATGCATGCAGTAATTTTAATAACAGTAGAGTAGTAAGCATGCCTGCCTTTTGCTCCAGAGAGAGACACTATCTTTATCTTCCAAGGTTGTATGCTATTCACACATCCTTGAAATGATAATCTGGAACAAAGGGCAATCAGTGTCTCATCCTCAAGATGTTCAGAAATGAGATAGAGCCATGGAGGATTATCTCTCAACAGAGACATTTATGTGTTTATTGCATGGGGACTTTTTCAGTTGATGATTTTCCTAAGCACTGAAGGATTGCTCTTGATTTCACACTATTAAAATATCTGATATCAAAAATAAAATATCTGATAACAATCTAAATTTCTTTCCCTTAAAAATGACTAAATCTTTTTTTAAATCCCAAGGGATTTTTTTTCCCCTTTTTCTTAGAAGCCCACTAGTTTTACTCAGATATTTCTTAATGCATTTTTGGGAGGTCCCCAAGGCCACAATCAGATTTAATGACTCACCGGAAGGATTTAGAAAACTCAGAAAAGCCATTACTCACAGTTTTGGTTTATTACAGCGAAGGGATACCAATTAAAATCAGCAAAGTGAAGAGGCACATAGGGAAGGCACATAGGGGAGAGTTCAGGAGAGACCAGGTATGACCTTCCACTTGTCCTCTCTCAGTAGAATCTTGCAGAGTGTGCTTGTGTCTCCCAGCAATAACATGAGGCAATACACGTGGAGTATTGCTGACAAGGAAAGCTCACCAGAGCCTTGATATCCAGGGTTTTCATTGGAATCAGTCACATAGGCATGGCTGACCTTCCACATGGGCTAACAACTCCTGGGTGTCTTGGGCCATGTGGGACCAGCTTATTTTCTAGCTCCTTTAAAGGTCAAGCTGATACCACATGGCCCAAGGCACCAACCATAAATCTCATTGTTATAGATCTGGTGTGGCTCAAGGCCCCCAGGAAAACAAACATACACTTACCAGGCAGGATATTCCAAGGACCTAAAGTTACCTTGCAGGAGCTAAGTCAGGGCAAAGCCTTTCTTTGGGCAAGATTAATCCCTTTCTGCATACTTGTTAATGGCTCTTCTGGTTTGATTTTCCCATGTACACAGTGCATCAATTAATTATGTGATTTAATTCCTTTTATTTCAAGAAAACATTTTTAAATTATAGATTTTTATAAACGTTCTGTCTTATTGGCTTTCTTTTTTAAGGGACTCCTATTGTACATATTATATTTTCTTAGACTATATCTCATACGCATCACTTTTTCTTGAATCCTTCATGTCTCTTTTTAAAATTTCTTTTTGTTTTGAGAAATTCTCCTTTCCATCTCTATTTTCTAAGATATCACCCATTATGTTCATTTACCTTCTGATTAAGTCTTCATTCATAAAATATTTTTTCTTATTTCTAATTATTTTCTAAGATCTTTTAAAATCCTTTTTTAAATGACTTTATTTCTAAACTTTTCTAATTCTGATACATGTTCTTTAAAACACCCACAATTTTTCTTACATATTTTAGCTCATTTGGAAATATTGGATTACTGTTCTTTTCCCTTATATGGTCATGCCTTTCTTGCATATCTTCATTTTTTGTAGATATATTTTTCTACTTTCTCCCCTCTACTAATCTTGTTTAGAATTCTTCTATAATCCTCTATTGTTCTTTTTTTAAGTGAGGTGAACTCTTCTGTACTTTAACTGAGAGGGTAGCCAGGTTACATGTTCTAACTTCAGAACTCTAGAACCATCTTCTGTTTTTTTCAAAATGCGGACTCTTTCTTTCCAAGATCTATTGACTTTCTTCCCTTCTTGGCTTTAGATAGTCTCTCTTATTTTTCCCTATTCTTTTATTCTACTTAATTTGGATTCTATACCCCACAATTTCTCATCAGAATTTTTTTTTTTTTTTTTTTGAAGAGAGCTACAGTTACTTATAGTTCAGAATTCTTAGGCTCCAGACCACTCCAGCATCATTTGACTTTATTACTACAGTCCCTTTGCATTCACTCAAGATCTGGAGTTTGCAAAACTTTCTCCAATTCAGACAGTATTCTTGTACTAATCTGCTGAGGTTTCTAGTGAGTAACCATGGGTCATTTTGAGGCTCTCATGAACTCAGATATGTCAGGAGTTCCTTCTCTTTCTCTTCACTTACCCTGTACAGTTGCTAATATACAGGTCCTGACATTGGTAATATGAACTTGCTCACTTGTATTTTGGGATTCCTGGTGATACCTTGTCACCTCATCTTGTAGGAAAAGTTGTCTGTGCATTTTTGGTTTCCTAGTTGATCTGTCTGTTTTTGTGGAGAAATTAAGGAGACTCAGTGACTATGATGCTATTGTAGCCCTCTTCCCAGAGTCCTGCCATTTCCTCCTTTCACTCTTTTAATCTGGTCCAATATGACTATTCATTATTTTTTATTGTCTAATATTTGCAGTCGGCCTCAAGACCTGGTTTGAAACATATTTTCTTTTGTTCCCATTTCTAGTTTCTAACACAGGCACCTTTCCCAGAATATGAACATTTTATAAAGTGCAATAATATATCATAATTGATAAGATCTCAATTCACTGAGATTCTGCACTTTATGTTATTATTCATTTTGTACTTAAACCTTTTCTTTTAGAAATGAGTTAAGCAGTCTCCTATAATGTATTTTACTACCTTTTAATGAAAGCTAAAAATAGTCTAATAGCAATGATAGAAAAATGTTACCATGTTATACTTTATGTATATATTAGTGTCTTTAGCTATTTATAATGTTAATGAATGACTAAATCACTTTCAATAAATAGTTTATACAGAGAAATATCATGTTTTTCTGGCTTGTTATCTAGCCATTAGAACTCATCTTATATGCAGAAGTATGTAGATTCTGTCAAGCTTCATTGATATCTTGA
>NW_011888847.1:446383-512528 GCF_000151845.1 Pteropus vampyrus | reverse complement strand
TTAATCTGGTCCAATATGACTATTCATTATTTTTTATTGTCTAATATTTGCAGTCGGCCTCAAGACCTGGTTTGAAACATATTTTCTTTTGTTCCCATTTCTAGTTTCTAACACAGGCACCTTTCCCAGAATATGAACATTTTATAAAGTGCAATAATATATCATAATTGATAAGATCTCAATTCACTGAGATTCTGCACTTTATGTTATTATTCATTTTGTACTTAAACCTTTTCTTTTAGAAATGAGTTAAGCAGTCTCCTATAATGTATTTTACTACCTTTTAATGAAAGCTAAAAATAGTCTAATAGCAATGATAGAAAAATGTTACCATGTTATACTTTATGTATATATTAGTGTCTTTAGCTATTTATAATGTTAATGAATGACTAAATCACTTTCAATAAATAGTTTATACAGAGAAATATCATGTTTTTCTGGCTTGTTATCTAGCCATTAGAACTCATCTTATATGCAGAAGTATGTAGATTCTGTCAAGCTTCATTGATATCTTGAAGATGAAAGTACTTAATACTTACATCACGAAGGCCCCCTATAAAATGTAAACTGACATAATGTTTTATATTGTAAAATCTCTGAAAATATGCTACATTCAGTGAATCACATTATTTATTCTGAATCAGATGAGACTACTAGGAGTGTGACCTGTTTGAATATTGCCTTAGTTTTCAGTGCTGCCATGAGTTAGCTGGTCAGAAATCTGGGTGGGCATGACTAGATCCTCTGTTGGAGTCAAACAGGCCACACTCAAGGCGTTGGCAGAGCTACATTCTTTACTGGTGGCTCTGGGGAAGAATCTGCTTCCAAGTTCATTTAAATTGTTGCCTGAATTAGTTTCTTGCAATTAGATTCCCATTTCCTTGCTGGTTGTTAGTCAGGGACTGGTATTTGCTCCTAGAGGCTGCCTGCATGCCTTTTTATGCTTTCCAAGTGGCCCCAAACATGGCAGGTTGAGTCCTTTCTTGCTTCTAATGTTTCTGACTTCTCCTTATATCACTTCTCGGTTGCCTCCAGCTAGGGAAAGTTCTCTGCTTTTAAGGGCTCATATGATTAGATTTGGCCACCTAGATAATCCAGAAAATTTCTTCTACTTTAAGGTTAGTAAACTTAATTACATTTGCAAAATTTGCCTTGCCATGTAATATAACATATTCACCAATTCCATGATTAGAGTACGGACAACTTTGGAGTGATATTCTGCCTACTACAAATATTGTTACTAATTTTATTTCTTGGTGGCTGCAAAACTTATTAAGTTAATAAGAATAATTAAATAATAACATAAAAATAACTGTTATTTATCATGGAACAAGGATCTTCATATTACCTCCTTCATCATCTTCATGAGCTCTCCATTTCAGACTTCTTTCTCTTATAGAAAAGGTATAGTTAAGCATAACAATAAGTAACAAGGCTTTGGTTGCCCAATGTCAATCTCAGAGGCCAGAGACAACTCTAAAAATATAGTTTTCTTTCAGAACTTCTTCCATCTCTGTTATCTTTGGAAGGAAGGAATGAGAGAATCCTCCAGCAAATGATAAGTTTGCTTCTAGCTAACTTAGATAATAATAATTATAGCTAACATTTATTATGCCCTTAATTTTTACTAGGCTATTTGATTAACTATTTACAGACATTATCATATTTGACATACACAAACAACTCTCTGAGGTAGTATTATTTCCCCCGGTATATGATATGGAGACATTAAAGAAGTTCACTGATTTGTCTGGCAGAACTAGGATTTTAAAAGCCACTTGCAAAGCCTGTGCTGTTTAGGAAAAAAAGTGCTTATTTTTATTAAAGTTATACATGAAAATATTTTAAAGTTATTATACAAAGGTCGTTACCAAAAATAGCAATCTTCTGCTCATATCACTCCCACTTTCATCTTCCAAAGACAACTGCTTCCAATTATTTTACCTGTTTGGTCACCTCCATATAACATGCATAAACTACTATTTATCGATTTTTCAGTTTTAGTACTTATCTGTTGACTCCTCCTTTTGGAAGATGAGCATTTAGCTCTCTCAGCTGCCTTACCTGGCTTCTTTTTAAAAAATTTTTCCATTTCTTATCTTGTCATTTTGCACATATTTTAGGGTAATTTCTTCAACTTTTTCTTCTACCTTCTCTATTAAATTTGTTAATGCATGCCCTTGTTTTAAGTTATAGATTTTTTTTCATCTGAATGTTATGCATAACATATTGTCCTCAATTCTCTGAGGCTATTAATGATATATATATGTGTGAGGCTATTAATGATATATATGTGTGTGTGTGTGTGTGTGTGTGTGTGTGTGTGTGTGTGTGTATGTGTATATATATATTTTAAATTTTTCTCTTAAGTTTCCTTTTTTTCTTCTGCTTTTTGAGTTAATTGGGAATCACCAATGTTATGGGTTAGGCCTTTTCTCTATGGCTGGTCACATTTCCAGGAACAATGGCATACTTAAGACTTGGTAATGGAAGAGAACTGCTGGTTGTTGATAATGGGGGTTTCTCAAAATTCTATAAGTCTGTGTTTCAGATCAGAAATTCTGTTTTCTTCTCTAAAGAATAAATCTCTAGTCCTCTTATAGGGTAGAAGCCTTCACTAAATCAGAGAGTTGACCTTGGGGTCCAACTGCTCTGTAAACAGACTTTGAACTGATTCTCCCATTTGGAGCCCCATACACACACCCCTACTTTCAGAGACAATGCCCCAGTTTAAACCCTTTGTGAGGTTCTGCAGTATGAACCAAGTTATTTCTCAGCATTCTTTCCTTTATTTAATATTCAGCTTTTTGGGTTTGCCCTTGTTTATCTGCTTGCCAGCTGTCACAATGTTGCCTCTTCTCCTTGCCTTTATGCGATTATACCTTTTAAAAATTACTTTTCTATTATCTCGGTAGGGTTTGAAAAGGAGCAGAGGTAAACACGTGTGCTCACTCTGCCATCTGCCATCTTTCACTGCTACCAGAGCCAATTGCATTATTGATCCAGGCATGTTGTCTTTTCAGGCCCTACTCAGTCGAGTTGGCAGTTTGAATTGTTCATTTACACGAACAAATAAGATTCAAGGGTAAGAGCAATATGAAAGGCCCTTACTTACTCCAGGGCCTCATAAAATACACTGATGTTGAGTACAGTTTTTCAGATGCAAATATCAATATCCACACTTTCTCCCTAAACAACAGCTTTCAGAAACAGCTGTAATGCCACCACTTATCTCAGCTCAGAAAAGGCTTATACAAGGAGTGTGGAAATTGTGGTTGAATGTTCTATAGGCTCTTTAAGGAACAGGACCAGAGACATGACTTTCCAATTGTGTGCCTTCTAGGAGAAAGAAATCCCATTACCTGTACAAACCTGAGCATTAAAGCAAGGCATCCAGATTTTTTCTCCTCTATAGTAACCATGACATTGACAAGTTACCAGAGATTCTGAAGGAAGATAGGAAATAACTGTTACAATAATAGGTGGCAGATGGTGGTTTAATTGGAAAACCCTTAGTTTTCTTGAATTTGTACTTTTTCTTGAGCTGATCAGTGATTTGATAACTACTCACTAAACACTAGCTTCAGGCCAGGCGGTGTGAGGCTCATGTTGTTGGAACTAAAAAGAGATGTGGGATAGCACCTACCACAGTGCTTGGCATATCTTGGCCCTCAATAAATATTTATTAAAGTGAAAATATGGCCATTGCTCTCAAATGGCATGCTCTCTAGATTGTGAGGCAAAGGCATTTTGTGAGAGTGCAGACACCAAAAGCTTTAGATAGGTCCGAAAGCGAGAATAATCATGTAAAAATTAATTTCTAACCTGACTCCCTTCCCATGAGTGCCTGGAACACTTGACCAAGTTGAGGAGAGAGTAAACAATTGCCTGATAAAATCTTATACAAAATATTTATGGCTCCGAATATTGTCTGATGTGGCTGGAGGTATCAGGGCTGCATATTGGGGATCCAAAACAATTCTATGAAGGAACAAGGGCAAGAAAAATATTTGGATCCTATAGTACTCATGTCTAACTTGTACATTTTTACTTCTGTTTCTCAATGGAATGAGGATATAAGTAAATCTGTGCATAACAGGCTTGTAGGTATTGTACATAAGGGATTTTTTATAAACTGTTTAACTAGATTATCTAAATTGTTTGGTCGAAAACCCAGTCTTACAAAAGGTTTAAGTGACATTTTAAAATCTGGCATCCCTGTTTCAAATATGATGAAATTGATGTATTCATCCAGTTATCATCATATGAATACAGTGGCAAGCTGGGGCTTAATTCGTAGAACTAATGTAAAATACTGGAGAAATTTTATACCATGTATCCTCTTGCAATTTTAGTCTTGAAAAATATATGCTGACACTCAAAGGAAAATATTTAAACTGCTTTAATCTGTGTGGCAGATGCCGTTTCCTGGCACTTAGCCATATATACCCACCTTTCTATTAGTCATACATTTCCCTGACCTCCTTTTCAGCCTGACTCAAGGGAGGTTCTGTCAGTAGGAGACCTTCATGGGGTATGAGAAGGCAGGAGGGAAGTAGCCATTCTGCTTCTGCTGCACTGTGGGCAGAAGAACCAGCCATGATAGCAGTAGGGTCATGGCCCTTATTCAGAACCTTCAGTGGCACAGAAGCACGTGTGGTCCCTTGGGTTCTTGCAGCTGCACCAGCAGCTTCTCGATCTCTCCTCCTCTTAATATTACTGTCCCTCTTTTCCTCCTCTGGAACTTCCAACTCTTTCTAACTAATTTCTTGCATTAAATCTTTCTTTCTCTCTCCATAGGCTATGTTGAGTGGTTTCTGTTTACCTCCATGAGCACTGGCTGATAAAGAACATAATTTCTTAAAACTAAAATCAGGATTTTTCTATGTCTTTGTATAAAGTTTTCTATAATTTCTGGATATTGGCCTGATCCTCTGGTTTCTCTACCTTTTGGCCTTCTGAGGAAATTAGTTTAGTCTTAGTTAGAGGTCATATACCTAACTACGTAGATGTTATTTTCATGTAATCAAATAGTCTTCAATCTTATTTTACATTATATGAATAATGTAAAATAAGATTGAAGAATTTATGAGAACATCAACAACTCGCTTCCCTTTTACCTTGGAATATACATTTATTTCTTGATATTCCAATTAATACATTATTAGTTTTTTACTTGCATATTGTGAAAAATCAATGAATTACCTTAGCTATTACTAATTTATCTTAGAGATTTTCTCTAGCTACAGAGAAAACTTTAGGATCTGCAAGTCAACCTCCATTTGGGGAATCATCCCCGAATGGCCACAGAAATGGAAAACGTGCCATCTGCAGACTTTCAGATAAACTGGTCCCCATTTTCAGTGGCTGTGGAGATGTCTACTCTTAATGGGCTCTTTCAAACCTGCATCATATCTTTTTCCCAAGTCCTCACAAATAGCAAAGTGCCCTCTGGATAGGGGCAGGTGTCCACTGTTGAAGACGTTCACAGGCAACACTGTGCTGCCTCTGACAGGTTCTGCCAGCGCTTTTATCATTTAAAACATAAAAAGGGCTTAAAGTGGCTTCATTAAAACCCTCTCTTTGGAAAGTCAAAATCCTTAAATAAGTCAGAATAAGATGCTGCTACATAAAGACACAGCAGTTACACTATTTTCCAGGAAGGAAATGTATGGGCTATGCTATACCATATTACATTTGGAAACAAAAATTTTTTTTGAATAAATCTGAGCTGAGATATCAGCACACAAGTTTTAAATTACATGAAAATGTTTGGTGCAAGGCTTTGCCTTGTGTGAAGGTAGAGACAGCATCACCAAGTTGTGATATATGAAGAGCAATAGCAAAACCACATCCTAGACAAACTAATACCGGTTTGACTATGATATTCCATTATTTAAGAGCCACTCCTATGAATGAATTAATTGTCCCCTTTCCAAATGCAAATGTCTTTGGAAAGAAAAGCATGCGAGTAATTTCCAGAATCCAGTACCTTTGGGTAAATTAATCATTTTTCCCCCCGTTAGACTATTCTTGATATATAGCAGAAGGTAGAGGAAAAGAAGCTGAGTACCTTCCCCAGGCAAGTGTTTGGAGAGTGAGGACCACAGGACAGTTATGTCATTTGGAGGGCAGATGGCACATTGGAAGGAGATGAGAAAACTCAATGAGTCAGGCATTTATTTCTGTGCCAGATTCTGTGTAAAGTATGACACATATGTTGCATAATCGGATCCTCACATCTCCCTTGCAGGGCTAGAAGTGGCAGAGCTGGGATTCAGATTCAGCTGTGTCTGACTCTAAAGACAAAGCTCTTTTCATCACACTTTCTCAGAATCATTCCAAAAGTCTAGGTGGGAAGCCCTGAAGATAGAATTGGCAACTTCTTTTCTTAAATGTATATATGGTGAAAGAGAAAATGAGAGAGCTATTCTACACTAGAAATGAAATGCCTTTTACTGTCTTTAGAGAGATCATGTTTGGATCAGTTTCTCTTACTCAAGGAAATTGTTTGTTTGATTTTCTCAGAATTTCTATCTCACATGCTCCAGGCCATTTGACATGATGGCTTAATGGAACTGTATTTGCTTGTGTCCCTCCTTCTCTTCCTACATATATCGGACCTAACTACATCCTCAGAAGCAGAAGCAAACAATAATTGATGTTCATATTAATAACCCTGAAACATCAAGAAAATGTCAAACTTTGTTGAGTGGCCTATAAATAAGAGGCAAAAATATGCATCCTGTATTTCAGAGAGATTTTAACATTTATTTTTCTAAATATTGGTGTCCGACTCCATCAATGTCAACTCATTCCTTGACATGTTACTTAATTTTAAGAAATGCTTAAGAGGTCTTTGGCATGATTTGTCCTCAAGAATCTCTACTCTTGTCCATTCAACAAATATTCATTTGAGAACCCACTGGGTGCTGGGCAGAGGTCTAGAAGCTAGAGATATAGCAGTGAACAAAATAATATAGAGCAAGAAGACAAAAAGACATTGAAAAAAAGGCTAAATGTAGTGTACCGACTTCTAGTACTGTAGTATTTGAGGGAGAAGGGAAAATGGAAAAGCACAGTGTTTAGGGAACTTTGCACTTGGCCAGATAGAGACAGAGTTTAATTTCCTGATTACTCTAAACTTTAATTTAAAAAAATCTGACTCTTAAAATTGCCGTATGGTCCACCATCTTCTCAGGGATACCACCCTGTTACCATTCACTCATTCATTCAACAAATACTGGAGTGCTTGCTATATTCAGGACAATAGATTGGGTCTTTTAAATATAATGATGAACAAAAGGGCAAACCCTGCCCCTCATTGGATGATTTATATGTTGCAAAGTGCTGGAGGGGAAGATAACAATGGGTTCTTTGACAGGGTATGTATTGAAAGGCCTCTCTTAGGAGACGACATTCATACTTGAAACCTGAAACATGAGAAAGAGGCAGGCAAGTGAAGAAGTGAAAATGTTGCAGCTCAGTATTCAGCTTTCACAAGGACCAAAGGTGAGAATGAGATTAGCATGTTTAAGAACAAAAACAAGACCAGTATGGCAGCTGCATTGGGAGGGAGAGTGGCGATCACACAGGGTTGGAAAGGTGAACAAGAATCAGATTGTGAAGTCCTTCTAAGCCATGGTAAAGAGTTTGAGTTTTATTCTAAATGCCAAGGAAGTCATTGATTGGTTTTAAGCAGGGGATGTTCTAATTTATGTTTATAATTATTTTGGCTGCTTTGTGGAGAATGGATTTGAGAAGGAAGAGATGATGAAAGACCATTAGGAAGCTTTAGCTACAGACCAGGTGGAGACATCACAAGCTTTTCACCTGGCAAAACTAGCGGATCATATAAGTAGAGTCAGTACTTTTGCCTTCCATTTGTCTAAAGTACATAGTTTCTTTCAGTTTAGAGATACTTAAACAACTCAACAGTGGCAAACCACTTTTCTCTGGAGAGTCACTTTGACTCCATAAACTTTCAAAGCCAGTGTCCAGTTTGACCCACAACGGGATCTTTTTCCCTAGTTGTCCTATAGGCTCTTCTCCTTTTCCTTTTTGGAGGGGTTATTATTATTATTGTAATTATTTTCCCAGTCCTCTTTGATTCTTCCAAGCAATATCTGTTATTCCATGCCACACCTACTCTTCCATATTTCAGCTCAAACAAGAGTCTTCTTATATTCTGTCATCCTAGTCTATTCAAAAGGTAGATGCTGACTACAATATATACTTTGTACATAGCAGGAGAATAAACGGCTCTTATATGATCAAGGAGATTATATCATCTTTACCATTTAATGACATACACAGGAAAACAGCTAAGTGGTGAGATTTCTGATTGCCAAGGGATGGTTAAGTCAGTGGGTAAACTAGGAGATCAGAGAAAGAGACAATTGCTATAGACTGGAGGAAAGTTGGCCTTGAATCAATTTACAACAATCAGGGCCCAATTCCAGAGCCTGCGAGTGGAACAAAACCTGCCCTACCTTCAGAATGTCAACTTAAGAAGGGAGAGAGGAATAGACATCAAGGATAAAAACTCCTTTGACTGCATGTTAGTTAGCTTAGGCTGCCATAACAAAACAACCATAGACTGAGTGATTTAAACAACAGAAGCCTGGGATCAGGGTGTTAGTATTGTTGGTTCTGGTGAGGGTTCTCTTCCTGGCTTGCAGATGGCTACCTTTTCACTGTGTCCTTACAGAGGGGAGAGGGAGGGAGGGAGGGAGGGAGGGAGAGAGAGAGAGAGAGAGAGAGAGACAGACAGACAGACAGACAGACAGACAGACAGACAAGTTCTCTGGTATCTCTTCATTAAGGACACTAATCCCATTATGAGGGCTCCACCCTTATGACCTCATCTAACCCTGTCCAAATAGGATCACATTATGTTTTCAACATATGAATTTTAGAGAAAATTCAGTCCATAGAAGATTGAATGTGGTCCTCCTGGTATATGTTGTCATTGCCTTTTACTTTTCATAATATGTATAAAATATGCATATGTATCATATATGTTATATGAAATATTACATGTGTACATAATGATTTAATTCACGTCTATCTCTACTGAGACTAGGCTCCTTAAACACAGTGACTGAGTTCTTTGCTCTTATTTTATGTCTAGCTTTTTAAATGATAGGTGTTCAGCACATATCTACTTAATAAAAATGTTTAAGCTTAAAATACAGTATAAATTTATATTTAGAAACCATTTTGTGATTTATATATTGGGATTGTGCATTAACATTTTACTTTTTACAATGGATTACATTGTAATACATGTAACACATGCTAAGAAAATACATATAATTCATGCTAAGAAACTTTGAAAACATTGGTCTAAACAATTACCTAAGAATGTAGCTCTATAAACTCCTGTATCATTTGCATTATGAGCAAACCGATAGGAATTTACAGTGTTACGTAAAACCTATTATGGCTTATATTTGATAGCTTCTACTATAAAAATCACTTTCAGTTCTTTGGTCCAGGAAATCCTAGCCGGGAACGCAGGACTCCCTAAAATCTGGTTCCAATCTACCCTCTACTGTTGTCACCTATTTTCCTTCAAACTGCTGGTTCCACTCAACATTGTATAGCAGTTTATCTGTTACAAAAACATGCCCTCCAGCTTTGCCCCTGTTGCCTTCTTAAACCCAATGATGGCATTCTGAGCTTTTCCTAAGGCTTCCCATACATATTCTATGAGGTGGATATTGTTATGCAAGTTTAAGCTGAAGAAATTGTGGGTCAGAGACATGAAATAACTTGTCTAAGATGACATGGCTATTAAGTGACAAACTCAAGTAAGTCTCTACCCCAAAGCCTGTAATCCCCACATGATATCATCACCTCTGTGAGGCTCTAACCAAGTCTACCTAAAACTTCAAGGCCCAACTTGTATCGTACTTCCTCTATAAGGTCTTTGATAAACACTCTAATTCAATGACTCATCCCTAATGATTCTAATAACAAAAGTAGCTGCCATTTATTGAGTGCCTGCTATGTACCAGAACTTCTAAGTTTTTTTTATATAAATTATCTTATTTAATGCTCTCATCTTATGAAATTAGTATAACATTATTACAAAGGAGAAGCTAGCTTCAGAGTGGTAGAGCAACATGTTGAAGGTCACAGAGCTATAATATTTCACAGAAGAGGTTCAAACCCAGATCCGTCTGGCCCTAGAGCCAGAGTTTTCACCTACATGTCATAATCTCCCACGTAGGAGTACCACCTGCCTTCTACTCATGGCTGGTTATATGATAATGTGCTAATATGAATAATTTGAATGAAGTCATCCTGAGTAGAAGTAATGACAAGGGCTGACAAATACAAACAACACAGATCCATATTAAAGAGTATAAATTGGATGGCTGTATTAGTTTCCTATTGCTGCTATAACTAATTACCACAAAGTAGTGGCTTAAAATAACACAAATTTATAATCTTACAGTTCTGTGAGTCGGAAGTCCTAAAATCCAGCTTTTGGCAGGGCTGTATTCCTTCAGGAGTCTCTAGCAGTAAATCTGTTTCCTTGTCTAGGTTTTTCAGGCTGCCTGCATTCCTTGGCTTATGGTCCTACCCTCCATCTTTAGTCAGCACTGTAGCATCTTCCAGTCTCTTTCTTTCTCTGACCCTTATACCTCTGACCTTGTGATTACCTTGGGCTCATCTGGATAATTCAAGATTATCTCCCCATCTCAAGATCTTCCATTTAATCACAGCTTCAGAGTCTCTTGTGACAGATAAGGTAACATATTGATGTTCTTGAAATCAGGACATAGACATCTTCAGAGGGGCCATTATTCAGCCTACCACAGTGATGGTATACAGGTCATTCAGCTATCAAGGACTGGAAGAAGGAATTGAGGACTGATTGTTTTGATGCATATTATGGATCTTTTTATTTTAAGGAAAGACAGTAATGTTTAATCCAGGAGCAAAGCTCTGATGGTGAGATTTTAGGCACTGCCCCCTGTAGCATCTTTCAAAATTCAATAGGTAAATACTTTCCCATTGTACTATTACGGAATGCCAACCTAGGAAAAGTTCCCACAGAAATTTCTCGGTAATTCTTCACTAGGGATAAAAGTGTGGTAATCAAACATCAACTTTGTGAATCTCTTCGATCTCATTGGAGTGCTATAGCTGGAGACCTGGTTGCATAGCAGAGCAGGTTCAGCCTAGAGTGCCTCTACTGGAAATGAGTGCACCTGTTTTCTAGGTGATGGAGAGAGAGCATCTAAGATAGCCTGACTTGTCTAAGTTTTCATTGCATATGGGCTGAAGAGTTGGGACTAAATTTGTGGTTACTTAAATCTTAGTCTGGTGCCCCTTTCTATTCTGACTCACTAAAACTGAGGAATGTTATTAAAGGTAATGAAGGGAAAAGAGGTGCCAGCTAAAAAAGGACAGAATAGACTGTAGAACAGTCAACTCAGAGTTGGGAGTTAGAGTGGAACAGCGATTTCTTTCCATGCTTCACTTCTAAATGAAAGCCTACTTTCCATTATCTTCTCTTGGTCCCTTTTCCTTCTTCAAGACAATGTCAGTCTATGGTGGTGGCCCAGGGTGTGTCTGCTTGGAACAGGAAAAGTTGGAGTTGATAGAGTAGTATAGGCAAGCAAGGCTTTTTCTCTTATCTCAAATTCTGTTTGTATTGCTCATATGACTCAGAAGTGAAATAGTTAAAGGGGGAGACAGAGTTACTTCAGCCACAGAAAATATTTCAGGTTGTCATACTAGATGTATCAGGGTATCTGTATTCCCATGCGAATTTCTTTGAAAGCTGGACTCTAAACTTGGTGTTACTCTTCTCCCAATTCTGCAACACAAGAAAAATTCTGCAGCACACGCAAAACGCAGAATACTGTTTATTTTAAGCCACTTCATTGAAGTATGATTGACATATAAAAAGCTACACATATTTAATTTATATAGGTCAGTGAGTTTGGGGTAAGTATACACCCATGAAACCATCATCACCATCAAGGCCATAAACATTCATCATCTCCCAAAGTTTTCTCCCTTTCCTCTTCCTATTATTATTTATTATTATTATTGTAAGAACATTTAACATAAGATCTACCTTCATTAGCAAATTTTAAATATACAATATTGTTAGCTGTAGACACCTTGCTATATAGTAGATATCCAGAAATCATTTATCTTATATAACAAATTGCTGAATTTTTTGAGGCTGGTATGTCAAACACTCAGAACAAAGCTATAGATGTTACTCTAGTATTGTGCAAGTGGAGATGCAAATAAGTAACAGAAATAGATAGCAGGCATTTGCAGAGTAACTTGAAGGAACTCTCGATATTTCAACTACAAAAGATATTATTTGAGTTGAGTATCTGTTTATTACATTTATGATCTTGGTATATACATTTTGTGAACTGGGTAAGACAATATTTCTTGAAGAAAGTTGGCTTTGCAAGATGTATTTAAGTCTCAAGATGCTACATATTAATTAACATTTTCCACTCTGGAAAAAAGTTGAAATTACAGCATAAGATTTACGTGAGCCTGCACAACCTCTCCCTAGATTTACCTCATCTAAACTGACACAGGCCCTCCTGCTCATCCACACTGATATTTTAGAACTGATGTGCTCCCCATTACAAGGAAATTTGCTTTTAAAAAAAGTCTGAAGTGAATGATACATTCTCCTACATGTAACTAGTACAGAATGGCAGGTAAGAGCGTAGAAGATACTTGGGGCAAAGGGTATTTCCTCCTGCAAAATACCACCACATTTCATATTCTGGTGTTACAATCTCCTTTACCAGAAAAAGGAATTTAAATGCTCATTTCTCTCTCAATGTAATATCTAAGTGTTTTTCTCTAGTGCCTCAATCTCTGGAATGCATACAAACCTGTTAACAGTTGACTTGGGAATGGACTTCCAAAGGTTGATCAGCTATTCTTTCCCAGTGCTAAGGCCAGGGCTGAATCAGCAGCATAACAACCTACAAGCAGCTGGAACATCTGGAACAATATCAGATGTAAAGGAAACAATTTCTCAAGGCCAGCTCTCAGACTAATTTAAACACAAACAAATTCAATCTGGTGATAAATTCACTTTGGCTCTTGCTATTGTGTTGGAAGCATCAAGTCTCTGCCAGCACAACCAATATGGCTAAAAAGAGAAAGTTAAAACAACAATTAGATGGTACTAATATGGCTCCAATATAATCCCTCCCCTGGTTTCAAGTCTCTGTCTGCCAGGGCTCTTGGCCACCATCCCAGGGCTTAACTGCTTTTTGCAAGTAGCCATAGTACACTTGCCACTATATCTCCCTAACTAATTTCAGAAACAATCCTCATACCAATTCAGTAAGAAGGAACTCAAATACCTCTGACAAAAAAAATGAAAGGGTTTTCTAGTTTAAAGACTGGCTCAGTTAAGGGACTAGTTGGTTCTGAGGGAGAGAGAATAGGGGGTAAAATAGACAAATCATAGCCTTGAATTCTAGAATTGTCTTTTAGTAAGGTACCATAGAGGAGAGGTTAATGATAAGATTTGAGACATTGCAACAGTTTAAAGTTTATATACACTTTCAAGTGGAATGGATTTTAACTGGAATTTGGCCTTATAATAATTGAGGGGAAATGGAGGTCAGTACGATGAGCACTAGTTTCATCCTGGAGACCACTGGCTCTAGGCCAGATGAATCAAATTTTGGTCTCACTTATGCTAATTGCTAAGTATATGAACTTGGAGAACCACTTGAAAATTTCATATCTCCATTTTCTTATCAATATATTGAGAGAAGAAAAAGATTCTCTTGTCTAATTGGCAGGATTGATTTTTAAAATACTTAGAAAATTACAAAATGAGTTTAAGGCCTTATATTAAAATCTAACTAGTAAATATTTCTAGTAACATAAATAAATGTTTATCAACCATAATCATTTATAAAATTGTGAAAAAGGCTGGAGGAAGGTAAAGAAAAAGCATGAGTTTTGTGGAAGACATAGCATGGACAAAAAGAGCACATTGGGAATTTCACTTTTTTGAGCTAATTCTAACAGAATAGGCAAAGCCATTTTTCCATTAGGCTGCAGTGCACTGAGAATGGAGTTGCACCAGCTGACAATCTATTGCCTACTTATGGTGCTCTTAACATTATGTTAGCTGTCATGGAAATTAAAGAACTATTCTAGGCTTTTCTGTAAGGGGATCATGATCTAGCTGAAGAAATAAGACTCAGATATCATGACAAATAGAGAATCAAGAGTTCAAAATCAAGGAGATGAGGTCAAACAAGAGCAGAACCTCTAGAGAGAGAGGGTTAAAAAAAGAAGGCCGTGAGTCTTTGCTTCCAAGGTCAGCTAGTCATCAGAGCTTGCTTTTATGAGCCAACAGAAGTCATTCACAAGTCTGACTTAAAGGCCTAGGGGTGGCCGGGGGCATTAGATCCGTAATGACTCTCAGGAATCAGATTCTACATTGCAGTCCTGTTCCCTTAAGATCCTAGACATAGGAAGAAAGTGTTATGCTCATTGAGCCCAAAGAACCACAGAGCCCTTTTAGGCTTAAATAAGGCTTCTTATTTTATTTTGGATAAATTGTTAATACCGATAAGTTTAGAGAAATCTTTGGGAAGATTTGACTCTAAAGGCTGGAAGAAAAACAATAATTAAAAATCAATTATATTTTAAGACATGAAATTTTGACTTCCAGTAGTTATAGAGGAATGTTCATCCTATATTATTTGAAATAATGGGAGTGATTTAGGGAGGTAATATTGAATTTTTAAAGCAGAGTCCCCTTGAAACAAGTGTTTACAGGGTAATCTTATATTGATTTAGAAATTCTCTCTACAACTTTCTCCAAAGAGACTGACATTCCTATGAGGAGTATCAGTGCTCACTTTGGCAAAGGTAATTCTTATAGTGCCTGTGGCATTCTTTTAGCAACCTCAGCCTGAAGACCAGGTTTGGCGGAAGCAAATGAAAGGAACACAATCAGGAAAATAGTTGTTAAAAGATTATTTACTTTATTAAACTTTATTAACAAGTTTAGAGGTCAGATCAGATTCTATGAATTAGACTGTTTCATAAAAATAATGATTTGGATTTAATCCATCTGGTTAACCATTTATTCTTGGAACCATTGGTTCTCTTAGCTTATCAGAAAACACACATACACACAAAGAATAGAATTTATGAACAGACAACATAATCAATTGAATTAGCAGGTGAAAAGTCCAGATGCTTACCACATGCTTTAAACCAAAATAAATTCCAAATGGATTGAAATTTTAAATATAAATAACATAAGCTTGAGAAGACTAGAAGAAATAAGTTAATAATTATATTATACTTGGTAAAGGAGAATTGCCTAGGCACATTCCCCAAAACAAAGAGAATATATTAATAGATTTAATAACATAAAAAATTTTAATTTGGTAAGGCTGATAAAACATAGACCTAATTAAAAGGCAAATCACAATCTGGAAAAACATTTATAATACATTTGAGAGATAAAAGATTAATTTCCTTAATATTTAAAGAAATATTGGTTAGTAAGAAATGACAACCTCAATGGAAAAATGAAAGAATGTTTATCACCACTAGTGATCAAATAAATGCTAATTTAATTAACAATAAAAACATATTTGACTTTGAGATTATAAAAGAAAAATACCTGATGTTGATAAGAGTATGGGCAAAAGACAATTTCATACACTGAAATAACAATTGTTAAATTTTAATATATGCTATATGTGTCAGATCCCATTTTGCATTATGTATAGTTTCACATTTAATCTTCAGAACAACTCTATAAAATAAATACCATTATTTAACCTATTTTTCAGATGTGGAAATTAAGGCCTAGAGGATTTTAGTAAGTTGTCCAATACCTTTATCCAGAGATTGTTAAGCTAAGATTTGAACTCAGGGTCTATCTAAGAGGCCATAGTTTTAGTCATCACGGTAAGTCTGTCTCCATTAAAGGGGACTATAAATTGATAATGCCTTTCTGAAAGACATTTTGGAAAAACCAGTTTAACTGCAAAAGTTGTCAAAATGTTCATATGCTTTTACCCAAGAATTCCTCTTTTAGGAATATAATAAATTATGTGAGAAGAATGCAAAATTATATGTGCAGTGATATTTATTATAGCATGGTCCACAGAAGGAGATAATCCTAAGTCAAAGATATTGGAAATGACAATGTAATTTAAGAGATATCTATATAGCAATATTATGCATATTTTAAAAATGATAATGTAGAAATATATTTAAGGTCAGGGAAATATGCATTATTTGAGTACAAAAAGCTTAGTACAACAGCTCTTGTATTTAATTTGTTGCTAAGTCCAATTACAAGCTTTTTTATGGTGATAATATTCTTCTAATTTATAGAGAACCCTCTATGTACTGAGTATAACCAAAATAGAAAAATATCTCTGTTATCATGGAGCTTATATTCTACTGGGCTAGACACACTGTAAGCAAGAATAAAAAGGAAAATATATAGCATATTAGAGGCTAAGGAGAAAAAAATAAAGCATATGGAATGTTGGGAGGAGGGTGGCAATTGAAATTTAGGTGGAGTGACCAGGAGAGACCTCACAAAGAAGATGATTATTTCAACAAACAACACATATCTCATAAGGAAATTGAAATACAGAGTCATGAAGTAGTTTCCCTAAATTCTGATAGCTAGTTAGTATAAAAGGCAGAATATAAATACATTCCATTATGCTATAAATAAAAACTGGAATTATATTTCAAATTATTAATAGTATTTATAGTAAGATTTATTAATTTTTTAAAAAAACTACCATGTTTGCCAACGTATAAGATTCATGATATCTTTTAGTGATGATTTTGGTGGTGGTAATAGTGGCAAATATATAAAAGAGTGGCCTGTTAGAAGTCTTAGACAATTTTCAATAGATACCAAGGTGCCCTAGACCTGGCTCACTTCTTTGGTTTTTGCTATAGCTGCTATGCTTCAGTTCAGCACTCTGATTGTCATTATGATAACCTTTATCCCCAGATAGAGTCTCCAAAGTGGCTTCTCCTCTGCACCGCTTGTACAATGATACCACCATTATTTAAGTCACTGGATCTCCTGTTTTACTCCCTACTCCTCAGGTCCCAAATTCAATGAATGAGCAAATATAATAGGTTTTATCTTCATAATTTTCTTATGTGTCCTCTTTTCATTGTCATCGTCATGACACAAGTTTAAGCTCTAATATTCTCTCTCTCTCTCTTTCTCTCTCTCTCTCTCTCTCTCTCTCTCTGTCTCTCTTTCTCTCCCTCTCTCTCATATAGAAGAAATAAGTTAATAATTATATTATTATCACACTAAGATAATATCATTATTATCACACTAATCTCTCCATACCATCACAATTTGTCCAGAAGACCACCTTCAGGATAATAGCTGGATTTAACCAAACCCAATCAGGTCATTCCCCTGATCAAGCACTTTCAATGGACACTCCAGTTTCTATTACTGTTAAGTGCAAAGGTCCTCATCCTGACATTGGCGGCTAGAAGTGGCCGACAGTTCTTATTTTAGCTTATGTTCTTAATTGTACATGTTTTGTATTCCAGCCATGACAAAGAAAGTAATGCTCACCAAATAACCTAGTTTCCTCTATATTTTTCAACTTCTTACAGTTAGGTGAGACATATGGCTAGTTATGGTTAATTGGCTATTACCAGACAAAACATGTGTCATTTCTGTGCCAGAGCACAGAAGAACAGGTGGGAGTTCTCCATGCTTCTTTATGCCTAAAGCAATGGGAGAACCTGTACACTTCAGATCATTTGGCTACAAAATAGTAGAATCTAAGTCCCCACCAATCTCAGATGGAGTGTGAACAAGAAATAAACCTTTGATGTGTTGGTGTATTGTTATGTTGATCCATTGGAATTTGGGGGTTAATCTGTTACCACAACACAACCTACCTTATCTAAACTAATACAACAAGCAAAGTGGGTGAACTCACTAATTTCTATATAAATTTGCACTTACCCATAGCCTTACTTTTGGCTTTGTTTATCTCTCCATTGGGGACTTTTTTTTTTTTTTGAATGATCAATTCCTCCATTCCTCATCACATTGCCCTATTTATTTAAACTTTATTCATCCTTCCAGAACCATCTCAAATGCCAACCTCGCCTTGGTACTTCTCCTTATTTGCCCAATTAAATATGATTTATCTTTCTTCTAATCATATAGAAGATTGGTAGTTACATTTTTTGATTGCTCTTCATAAATTTTGTCTCATATTGCAGTTACTGGTATATTTACTTTTTCCTTTCAATTATATAGTAGGACCTTCTGAGGGTCAGAATCATACATATATATCTAACATGCATAACCCATTATTACACATAAGTTTCTGAAAAATATTTGTGAAACTGAGTTGAAGACCCAGAAGTGTACAATATAGTTTTTAAAATTCTACCATATGGCTAAAAAATGTTTGGGGTATTTGGGGAAATAAATTCTATATAATGATTTTTGTACACAAATTCTGTTAGTTTCCTATTCCTTTCCTATGTACATCATTAAATGATAAATTCTTTTTTTCACTATTGTCCTCTCAAGACCTAGGACATTGGAAAAAATTAAGTACTGGATAACATATCAGTGAATAAAGAAAGATTCAGTATATAAAATATTACTGTATTAAAAATTGAGTTAGCTAAGATTTAATTGCATAGAAGACCTCTAGACCTGCAAAGAGCTCTCAACATATGAGATAGTTTTAAAGCTAATAGTGGCTTTAGAATAAGGAAATGAAAACTAAGTTTTGAAGGTATTACACTTTGCAAAGGATTCTCATATATATTATCTCATCATTTGATTGTTATATGAACTCTCTGAAGTAGGCAGGGATTATCCCCACATTAGAGATAAAGAAACTAAATTCCAGAAAGTTTAAGTAACATCCTAGGTCAAACAGGTGATTTAAAATGGAGTTCTCAGGTCTCTTAATTCCTGGTCTGCTACTCTTTATATGTTATTGCTTTTTCTTATCTAAGTTTAGGATGAGGAAAATCTTTAGTATCATTATTATGCTTGTGCAGTATGTTATCTTGGCAGCTGCAACTATGGTAAGTAGCTGAAGAAGGCACACACAGATGCACACACACACACACACATACACACACACACAATTATACAAGCCTCCTCCAGTCTAGGCGAAAATAGAATTAATCCTGTGTTCATTGCTGGTGAATGCTGAATTCTTCCACATTGGTGTTTGTGTTTAAGAATAAGTCAGTATACACACTCTGTAATTGAATGTCAAGAAATATGAAAATATATTGTTTTATTGCTACTGTTCATTGATTTATCGAAGTGATTTATTGTCAATGGACATGCAGTACAACAAATCACTTTGCTGACACCATCAGCTGCCTTAACTAGGTTGTCAGTTCATGACATTAAAGGTAATGGATAGTGATTATTTTACAGTAATGGGTTTAATCAGCGCTTTGAATGACTTAGCAGTCATGTCAGAGTAGAGCCAACTCATCATTCATCAAGGCAGCATTTTGTTTACCAACATCATCTATAATTCATTTGATTGTTGACAATCATCAGCAAATACCTCTCAGGCAAAGTTTTATCAGTGATGGAAATTTGCACAACTGCAGCATGCTAAGCCACCCTATGTGGCTGCTGGAGCACACACAGGTGGGGAGAGATGCACTTGTCTTAGGCCCTTATAAAGGTGGCTTCCTCCAACTGGGCTTCTAAGAAGTCTTCTCACCATTCCCATGGATTAGAATTTTTCAGTTTCCATTACTTCAACCCCTGATTTCATAAAGTATTCAGTCTCCCAGAAAGACTTCGGATAGAAAGTCTATGAAGGTAGGAAAGTCAGAAGTACATGATCTTGTTGTTTGAATCAGCTCAACAGAGCTAAACTCATGGTCCTGGGTCTGCTACTTGTAGCTAGTCACAGTGGCCTGAGCTGCATCCTCTACAGAGGTTCAGATATATCTAGTCAGGTTTGGCGGTGGGCATGGGGGTAGGGAGGCTCGGAGTGGGTGGGATTGAAGACATAGCAGGTGCCTATTTTCATAAGAGAGTGTAGGACTTCCCAAAGAAAAGCTCAACGTAAAGCTAGGGCAACTTTTGGCCCTCGAGCATTTAACATTTCTCACCAGAAAGAAAAATTTACATACATGCAACATTTTTACATGTAATTTTAGGGAGTTTGCAAGCTCTCTATAAAGTCTAGCCATGGACAGCAAGGTAGAGTAGTTAGGACCTTGGATTTTGGAGGCAGCCACACTTGGCTAGAAAATCTGCTTTGCCTAGCTATGAGCCTTTGGGCAAGTGACTACATATCTTTCTTTTCATCTATAAATAGGAGTTAAAATTACTACCTTTGTCATGGGTAGTTGTGAATATTAAACAAGTTAATGTGCTTAACAGCATGCCCTGCACAGAATAAGTGCTCAAAAATTGTTGGCTCTTATTTTTCTTATTGTTTTTTACTTATGAAATCAGGTTCAGAGGTCATGTCCTAATGGAAGAATCAGAAAGCTCAGTTAAAGTGGAAACAAATGCTTAGTTGTCTAAATTGGTTATTGTGTTTTTGCCCTGTTACCTACTCATTTTCAGATGCAATCCCAACAAGAGACACAGGGAAGAAAACAGGAGCCATAAGCAAGAAGTTGAAAGGAAAGAATTGTTCTGAAATTTGGGGGCAGGCTGCAATATAAGTTGCACTATCTTGGTTTTCGTGTAACAGGATGTACTATGCAGCACCTACCTTTGACGCCTTATAGGTCCCAGGGCATCAGTGAGGATATAGTGCCTGGTGGAAGGCAGTGTGCCAGATGGGAGATGGCAACACCAATAGTGGCAGCAGGCATGCTTGGCAGAAGTAGCATTGGGAACAGAAAGATGTCATCGGACCTAGAGGTGCCATGCACCCAGCAGTACCTGGAACATGAGTTAGTAATTCAAAATACTGGCCAAGAGAGGGAGGAGAAACTACAAGTCATGCAGTGGCTGATAGGACAGTGTGATTTTGAGCATATGTGAGATATCCCATAAGGACTGCCAGAATTTATTTTATTTGAGGGCAGGCATACATCATAAGAAGCTAGAAGCTCTAAATGAGCAGGGTGGGAAAAAGAGCTAGAGCGCTGGTCTACAATAATTAGCAACATGCCTTTGGCAGAGCTGTTTCTCCTCTCCTGGCCTCATTTTTTTTCCCCTTCATGAACTGAGAATGCTAGTCAGAATAGTAGACTCCGATGGGAAAGGAATAGGTAGAGATGTATCAAATCATTTGACAGCCCTTTTCAAAGTACACAGAAGTGCGACTGTAGGCAAATCTTATCAGAATTTCATATTGGGGTTTAGTAGATGTTGAATAGGATAGGATGGAGGTAGGAGAGAGGGAGGGAGAGAGGAAGGGAGGGAGAGGGGGAGAAGAGAGCGCGAGCGAGAGCACGTGTGTGTGTGTGTGTGTGTGTGTGTGTGTGTGTGTGTGTTAGCGGCAATGGAATACATATATAAACTCCCTGTGTTATTTTGATTGTTGTTTCCATCTTTGGTAACCATTAGATCAGAACATTTCTGGTTTCCTTTCAATTATGGTTTTATAAATTTATGCTGTATTACTTAAGCTCTTTAATCATCTTTAGATTCCTTTTATAGATATATTCTTAATTTCTTAGCCTGGCCCAAACATCCCTGGTCATGGTGGGATTAAGGTCCTCCAAGTTAGATACTATTGGAGAGATATTAGATATAAAATGTCACTTTCATGTGGTTTAAGAAATGAGCACAAATATTGCAACAATAACATTTATTGAGTAATTGCAATGTGATGAATGCTGTTCAAAGTGCTTTTCATGTATTAACTCATTTAATCTCAAAACAAACTTATGAGGTAGGTTTAGTAATTAATTAAAAAAAAATGAAGCACATTGAAATAAGACAACTTGCCTAAGATCACATACCCAGAAAGAGGTAGAACTAGGCTTTGAACCTAAGCACCTGATTCCAGGGCTGTTCACCCCTGCTCTATACTGCATGGGTATGATTAATGCGTGGAGTGAACAGCTAGGGAAAAATTACTTTCAGACTAGGTCCACACCTCTCATACCACCGTTAGCATGTATGTGGGGTAAGAAGCCCCCACTGTGCTTTAGTCAAATGAATGACAGGAGGATGCTCTTTGCTCCTAATGTTGGAAATGACTTTATTAAGATAAGAGACAACTTCTTTACCTGGCATGTTATGTATGTGCTAAGAATAATACTGTCCTTGGTGCTGAAAGGAGAAGTGAAGTATAGGACAGACTGGCCAGGGAATCACAAAGGGACTGTTACAGATATTTGAGCCTGCAGCATGGAAGACAACTTTGCCTGCTTCAAAACGCATTTGGGAACAGTCTGTACTCTTGAAACCTGACAGACTCCTTTTGGCTTGGATAAGCAGTCTTCTCTCATACAAAGGCCATGGAAGGAGGATCCTGTCAATAAAGGAGAGACTGTTGAGACTCACCACCATGATGATGAGATCACCCTGTTCCTGTGGCAGTAACAGGACACAGCATGGACATTGAACCCTAAAGGAGTGGCAGAGATTTTTAGAAAATGGAAAAAAGAAAGAAAAGAAAAAGCTCTTAAATCCTACTTTTGATGCCAGTGGAAGAAAGTGATGATGCACTTTTTTCCAAAACAAAATTGCTTGTTTAATAGCATGCACTTTATTAGATAAACATTTTTTTCTACCTATTTTATCACCTGCAAAAAGCTAGGAAATATTCAGATTTAAACAACTAGTGTAAAAATAGGATACTATAAAGGAAACTTTTATTGCTTTTGAAACAACCCCATTTCCTTATATCTCCATAATGCAAGAAGAGCTGTCTGCCTCCACTGTGAATCCAGGAAATGATAACGTGTAAGTCTTCTTTCTGCCAAAAGCATCTTCTCTCATCTCCGGATAATAGAAAGAACACTCAGGAAGCGGGTAGAGGGGAAGGAGAACGGGTTTTCAAAATGAATTTGTTCGATTTATGATGACTAAAAGCTACCACGGCAGAGATGTTTCCTCATTTACTAAAATGTCTTCTTGCCAAATGCTCTTCACAAATCTCCAAAACGAAGGCATACCTGCTCGAACAGTACAACTTTCCACTTGTAAGAAGCTTCCACTACCAAAAAGTGATATCACACCTTGTGAGAAAGGATGTGTGCTCTTAAGCAAGAAATTGCATATCCCTTTTTCTCCTGCTGCAAGGGAGAGGCTGGAAACTTGGATTGCACTTTACCTGTGAAAACTCGAAGGCTCACCTAATTGAAATTTGAAAATCCTTAAATAACCACAGTTTTATTGTTCAAGTGGTAAACACAAAGCTCAGAGCTTATGAGAGATTACAAATATTTGAGTAACCACTGTGTTCATCAAGGGCCTGAACATACACAAGACAAGCCATTAAATGACAGTATAAGTCTGAACATAATCAGGTGATCAAAAAACTGCAAAAGGGAGATGTCACTGTGGGCTGAGCTAGTTAGGTAAGGCTTTGGGACAAAGTGGGCCTTGAGGAAATGATTGGCCACAAAAGGAGTGAGTGCAATTTGAAGACAGAAAGCACTTTAGCATGGCTTTAGAGATGGAAGTGTTCTTGAAGAATGAAGTGACCTGCTTGAGCGAAATTTGATTTGGCTACAAGTGTATGTGTATTTAAATCACTGTCTGAAAGCATGCTAATAGTACTGTAATTTTTGATGAATAACACGACTCATGCACTTTTCAAAACTTCAAGACTAAATAGATAGGTGAAAGTTAGCAAAGTTGCGAAAAAGTAGCAATGACATTGTTGCCAATTTCCTTCTAGAAGAATGAAAGATAGAAAAAGACAATGTCTCTAAGTGGTACTTTTGCTATGAAATGTGCATCATTCAGACATTTTAATGGTTGAACCAATTCTACATCATTAGATGGGAAATATCCACAGATTTCATTTGAACAAACTTTGAATCTTTAATAGAAATAATGTATCCTATATATATTCATTGTAGAAAATTTTTTAAATGCACATTTAAAAAATAAAGAAAAAATACTTATAAAGTCATTGTCACCGCTCCCTACAAAAATAACTAATGGTTTGGCGTATCTACTTCAGACTGTGTGTATGAGAATGTATGTGTGTTAGAATGTGATTATAATGGCATACAGTTTGTAGCAGATTGTACAGTAAGTCCTCACTTTACGCCATCAATAGATTCTTGGAAATTGAGACTTTAAGAGGATGATGTATAAAGAAACCAATTTTACCACAGGCTAATTGATATAAACAAGAGTTAAGTTCCTATGGCATATTTCTGGTCACCAAAACATCACCAAACTTCTAAATAAAGACCCTAAACACTTCTAATATCAAACATTGAAATAAATGTGAGCTATACATGCATTGAAGAAAGATGAATGCAAACAAGATAAAGATTTTCCAACCTACTTATTCCAGTTCAGGGTGAGGGGTGGCTGGAGCCTGTCTAAGCAGCTCAGGGCGCTGGGCGGGAGCCAGCCCTGCATGGGACACCCTTCCTTCGCAGGGCCACTCACGCATACTCACACTCACTCAGGCTGGTACAATTGAGACATGTCACTTTACCTAACATGCACATCTTTGGAACATGGGAGGAGACTGGAGCACCCAGAGAAAACACATGTAGACATAGGGACAATGTGCAAACTCCACACAGACAGTGGCCCTGCAGGAATTGATGTTTTCCCCCCTCATCAATGTTATAGACATGATGTTACTGGAGGACTTGTTGTAGTCAATGGCTCTCAATGAGTCAGCCCTCCTGTATGCATATGCCTGGTATAGTGCCCTCCCACATTGACTTTGGCCTGTGACTTTCATCGGCCAATGTGCCACCAGGAAACATGATGTGAGCAGAAGGCTTGGTAACCATCTGGCCTATCATTCTTGAAGATAAAAGACCACATTTATAGAGAAGTTCAGTCATCCCAGATGTCCCAGATAAGCCAGCCCCAAGACAAGCCTGCATAGCATTCTTATATCAGTGACCCCAGAAGGATCCAGCAGAAGGACTCCTTAGTCAAAAGATTACGAGATGTATTATATTGTTATTTTAAGCCACTGAGTGTGGGGTAAAACTGATGCAGTATTTTAAACTAGATTTTTCACTTAATATATTGTGAACAATTTCTAATGTTCCTAAATAGAACTCAAGAACCCTATTTTTAAATGATTTCATCATATTCCATTAAACATGTACCATAACCCATTTAACGAATGCCTTATAGTTTGACATGCTTACAATTAATTTTTAATGCTCAATTGGTGACTCAATTGGTAGCTCAATTGACCACTTCCACTATATGTGGTTCAAGGAATGTAGGCTTATTTTAAAACAAGTTTATGTCAATACTTTCTAAGTTGTTGAGAACTGTAGTCATGAATTAGCTTTTTTTCCCCTGAAGCCCTTGCACTTTGTGTGGCAAATAGTCGGTGCTCAAAATATCTGCTGAATGAAAAAATGAATAAATATATTTTATAAAGAAATTTGAGAAAATAGAAGTTAACGTTCTATAAATTTCAATATAGTTTCACATCTAGGCAAAAGGTAATAGGGAAATCTTGGCCTTGGTGGTCTCTCTGTATGTCAGACTTTCACGTCATCCAGAAGCACTGAGAAATGAGTATTTCAACTGAACTCAGTGTTCTCACTTCAAAACTTATTCTGGTGTCCCATTATCTCAATGTCCTGCTTAGAGTAGAGGTGACAAGTAACTTAGAATAGAGGTGACAGACTGATGAACTAATTTGTACTCAACTGATAGTTGACCGTGTTTACCGTCCCCAAAGATCTGTATGTTCATGAAGAGATAGTTTGTATTGCCCCAAGTCATACAGCATCATCCGTATTCTGATCTTTATGACAAGAAAATACTTTGAGGCAATCTGCTGTTTTAGGGTTTTTTGTCCCCTTTGGTTCCCTCTGTAAATAAGAATAAGTCAGAGATGGCCACATTGTAATTTTCAAGAAATTACCATCTTTTATTAAAGCTAATTCAATATTCAATTTAGGTTTGAATTGAAATGTTTTGGAGAGGTGAAAGCATCAAGACAACAAGTTCTTTTAGCATTAACCTCTAGGGCAACTTCTTTTGTATTTCGTTTCCTTTGGATAAGGGGAAGTACATTGCAGTCTTCATTTTTAATTAGATTTTAAAATATATTTAATCCCCAGGTTAAAACATATTATTCATGTTTAATAGAGAAAATGAACAACCTTATGGATGTCAGCTGCAGACTGAAACCATAGTTCTAAGCTATTCGAATAACAACATTCAAATGTCTAGGAGGGACCAAAACTTCAAAAAGATATTCTTGTTGTTTCAAACTTTGAGAAAACTCTTTCTCATCACTGCTTTTCATGGTTAACCATTTTGAATATCCACTCATTTTATTTCACTTTCCCCACCGTAGCATTCTGTCTCTTCCAGCAGCAGGAGAAAGAGAACAAACATTAATTGAGCACAGCCTGTGGCTCCAAGAAATAATCATATTTATTTACATTTTGCAAATAACAAAACTGAGACCCAGATGCTTACAGAAGACATTGGCGGTAGAGCTGGCACTCAGATTGCTCTAGATCACCCCAAAGCATGCTGTTTCTGAAACTGAACAGATTTTAGTCATGGCTCTTACAATGTTTGTGAGGTCTTGAGCAAATATAAGAGACTCAATTTCCTTATTAGCAAAAATTTTCACCTTTCCTACCTATTCATAGTGATGACATAGTTTTCATACCTATCTCATGGGCTTGGCATGATAATGGTTAGGAATATGTCTTAAAAACTGTAACATCTCATGGAAATATATTGCCTTCAGCCCTAGATTTTGAATGAGTTTAAATAATGTAATGACTGGGCCCACATATGGCCCACATAAGCATCTTGGCCATCCTCGTGAGTGAGAAAGAGTAGAAATCTTTAGAGTGGCCCTTTGAACTGAGCCTCCTGGTTCTTCTCTTCATGGTGACTCATCGATTTTCTTCCTGACTCAAAGCTATCTTTGGAAAATTTTTTTTTTAACTTATGTAACAGGGCTGAGATCTATTCACCAAGAATAGTTTTTGAAAGGAGAAAAAATGACAGTCATAGAGGAATTGTGTCTTAGAAACACATGTATTGAATCTGGTGAGAGAAGATCTGAGTTGAAATGGAAGCTTTCTGAACTTAGAGTTTGAAATTTCTGTTAGTCGTGATTGTAATTACTGACTTCAGTGCACGTGTTTAGTCCATCAACACCCCTTCTATTATCCTCTAAAGTCTTAGGTATCTTTCCTTTTCTTTTACAACTTTTTTTTCTTGGCAACAGTTTTCCTCCTATTTTCTCTTTCTCTAAATTATCAATTTTTGTGCCAAGAATTGGACACGAAATGATGAGATACATGTTGGCCATCGATTTACATTATGGTTGGTTAATTTATTTTTAGTGGTCCTTTAAAATTTCCACCTGTAAAATGGGAATATGGTGTTTGCTCAGGTCTTTTCATTCTGAATATTGAAAAGGTATTTAGAAAACTTATGGGTTTCTCTGAATCATACTGATTGCCTACAGTGCCTTTTTGTGATGGTGAATAGTAAGTAGTTCAGTGTTCCAGCACTTTTTCCCTCCAGAGGCAATATGCACTTAGTAAAATAATATAATATTTCTATTAGGTTGAACTATATGAGATTGCTGTATTTGTAGAGAAAAATGGTCAAATACCAGCAATTTCGTATAGTTCAATGTAGTATCTCGATTGATTGTTTTTCTGTATATGTGTTTACTTTTTAATATGTGGACCATACCACATCATTCCTGCTTCTCTAAAAAGAAATAATATCATAATTTGTTTTTTTCTGAGTAGACATTCTAAAGTAATACAGTTTTCCTCTCCTGCAATCTAGAGTGATTATTCATCAGCTACTACAGCTCGGGAACTTGAGACAGATGATATAGTCACAAGGAAATGTGGTATCGCCATTTTGCAGGTGGACAAGTTTGTGACGTTTCAGTGTTCTGAGAAAGGGAAAGTTGTTCAGACTGTTCCCAGAATTAAAGAGGAAAAGCTAAGGAGAGCAGATTGCGGCCTGGGCGAGGCAGCAGTGAGAAAGGGGTACTGGGAGGATCCCCAAACCTTTCTGTTAGAAAATCACTTTGCCTTAGAAATGAGCTTCTGACTGTTGACAAGATATTCACTTAGGGTAGGGAAGCCCAAACTCTGGGAACTACAGAGTCTTTGCCTCCAAAACCCACTTTGCCCTTTATTCCAAGCATTATATATGTTCTTATGATGAAAACAGAATTTGGTGATTTCTTTAACTATAATTTGTAATCTCCACATTTTGTTTATGTAGTATATGCTTTTTCATTATGTTTCTTTCTATAAATTAGTTGTCAAAGGTCATGTTAGAGGACAATATTACAATGCCCATTGGGGTAGATATTTCTAGATATGATAGTGAAACCATACCAAGAATAGCGGAGTACTCCTGAAGTCGTGGCCTGGGTCTGGAGTGACAGCTGTAACCTCTGTCAGGGCAGCAGTGGTTTACCACAGTAAGTCATTTATTAAAAGGGAATTCACCACATAATTCAACGCAAGGAGCTTGGGAGGCAGTTAGGTGTGAAAGACATGGATGGTACTTTTTTTTTCAGTTGATTATACTTTGAATACTATCGTACTGTTTTTCACTCATGGACACTGCCTGTATAGCTTTAATGCTTATAAATATGATATCAAACATTTATTGAGTACTTTTTATGTGGCAAGTTTTGTACTAAAAGATTAACATGCTTATTTCATTTAATATTTTCAAAATTCTTGCATGCCAGGTACTCAGATGGGGAAAGCTAGAGTTTGAGAGATTAATTAATAAGCCTCAGATCATACAATTAGGAAAGGCGTAGAACCAAGACACAAACCATAATCTGTCTAACAACCAAGGCAGGTTTTTCTATGACTATAGATTATACCACTGTGATGAGCTTATAAAAAAGGACAGAAAGAAGAATCCGGCCAGACACTTGACTTCTGGAAGAGGGATGAGACCTAAGTGCAGATCAGGGCATGTAAGACTGGTGAACCAGCTGAACACTCTTAGTGTATATATACAGTAATAAAGCTCCACATTCCTGTAGCCATATTATCAGGTAGTCTGCTTCATTTATTCCAAATTCACTGCCAATTAATCCCTAAGTGACCCTCCTTTCTTCCATTTAGAAACCTGAAATAATTCTAAGTGAAATAAAATGGAGACCTATACAAACCTTCATGTCTTTTCTCTTGAAGTTTGAAACACTGGCATTAAAACATAAATATTCTGCTGGCCTTCACTTGTCTAACACTGATTTTGCTCACCTTGGAGATGGAATTTGAAAGTAGATTAAATAATTTCAGAATCTGTGTTACTGTGGTTACCCAGGACGGAGTGTATGAGATTTCTTCCCTTCATATCTTGATACCGAGAAGTCTGTCTGTCCATGTCTTTTACAGAGGCTCATGTGATAGAAGGGATAATGTATAGGAAGAAGTGTTATTTCAGACACATTGGGAGAAATGCAACTCTGGAACTGGCCTCTATCTGCTTCTGAGAGGTTCAGGTATGGATAATTCTAGGGCTCATGTTCAAAAACTAATGAAGACTTGGATGGTTTGAAGCCTGGCAACCATACTGTCTACTTATTTATGACAGTGGCCCCACAGTATATTTTTAGTCTTATCTCTTTTCTATCTATACTCATTTCTAGTTGATCTCAATCAGTCTCAGATGATATTTTTAAATACCGTCTATATACTAATGACTCCTAATTTATATCCTTATCAAGTACTTTTCCCTGAACTTTACACTTGAAACTCAAATGCCTTCTTGACTAGCATTTCCAGGTAAAATATAGGATGCTCAGTTAAATTTGAATTTCAGATAAACAATGAATAATCTTTTAATCTAAGTGAATACAGTATTTGGGACATACTTACATTAAAAATTATTCATTGTTTACCTGAATTTTGAATTTAACTTGACATCTGTATTTTACTTGCTAAATCTGGTAACGTTATTCTTCAATACAATACTTCTATTTAGATAACTAAAAAAATCCCCCAAGCTTCCCAAGTGGAACTTCCAAATTTCCTCGTCCCAACATTCTTCTCTCACAGTCTTTCTCAAATCAGTGGCAACTTCATTCTTCTTATTCCTCAGGCCCAAACTCTGACTTTTTGCTTTTTTCCTTACCTATATTGAATCTGGTTATGAAAGATTTTGATTCTACCTTTATTATCTATCTGAAATATGACCACCGTGACCACATCCATTGCTATTGCCTGCTAGACTACTGAAATAGCGGCCTTGCTTTCACCCATACAGGCCCTTTTCCCCACGGAGTCAGACTGATTCTTTTAAAACATAAGTCAGAGAATGTCAGAAAGCTCTAATTTTGAGTAAGAGCCAAAGTTCTCAAAACTGTCCCCTAAGCCCTGCGCACAGCTGCCCTCCCACCACCACCTCTCCTTCACCCTCAAATACTCCTCCTCTCACTTGCTCTATGCCACTCTGGCCTCATTGTTCCACAAACACGCCAAGCACACCTGACCTCTGAACCTTTGCACCGCCCTCTCCTTTGCCTGGAAGTTTCCTTGACCCACATAGGCATAGCTTGCCCCTCCCACTACATCCTCAGGCTTTCAAATGTTGTCTTAATGCAGAAGCTTTCCTCCTCCTCTACTCTGCAGCACTCACTTATTCCATTTAGATTTTTCAATTTTTCTCCATAGAATTGTTCGCCACCTGATATTTACTTTTTTTTTTTTTTGTCTGTTGATCCACATAGAATGTAAGTCCAGTGAAGGCAAGGACCTCTATTATTGTAGCCCCAGAACTTAGGACAGTACCTGGCTCTGTGAAAATATGGTGAATAAATGAATGAAATCAACCATCATGTTGCAGTAGTTAGATGCATTAAAACTCACAGAAGAAAATATGGATATACATATGTGTTTGTAAGTTGGAACATGGACATTTGTGTATAAAGAGGTGCAGGTGGGCATGTAGGAGTAATCATCTTTCTGTATATGTGAGGGTCTCATAATCTTAGTATGCTTACATGACAGGGACGCCAAAAGCAAACCTTTCCTTCTCTGTTTTCTGTTATTACCAGTAATCTATTTACATCTTTGTCTAATGCTTTGTGTGTCTATAATCAGAATTTATTTTTTTGCTTACATTATTTAGAGGAGTGACTAGGGAGTTTTTTTTTCCTTAATACTTTGGGTAATGTCTCCCTAAGTCATATATTAGCAGTGATAACTGTTTATCTGGGCCCATCCCTCTTTCTCTTGGCATCTGCAAGATTTCTTTTAATCACATTCTCATTACCTTCTAATTATGTAAAATCATGTTATATTAAGCATAATTTCTGCTGGTAGCCACAGGGTGGCATTCATGTTCTTTGCTATCACTTTAATGACTGATAGATTACAAGGTCACTTTGAGTACATAAATAGCCTATAGATCCTTTACACTGAAGTTCACATTCCGATTTTTCATATTAACACTTGTAAATTGCAAAATTTATTATACTATCCTGCCTACACCTCATTTTGCTTCCAGAACCTCCAGTCCTTCAGGAATCCAAGATAACTCTATCAGATGGCCTTATTTTAATATTTGACTCAGTCAAAGAAAATCGAATGAAACCCAGCAGCTGACACTGTCTTGGTATTCATTTCAACTCAGCCATCATGGAAAGACTTGCCAATAGCCTTCAGCACAGGGCTCCAACTGGATGCTTGCTGGTAAAGACTAAACAGAGTAGCAAGTAGGATCATTTACCCCAAGAGGTTTGTGCCAATCCAGGCGGATTCACCAGACTAGTCCTAGAGGCAGTAAAACCATCTACTTGATATTTAAACATGACTTTGATTAGTAAAAGAAAACACACCTCTTACCTCCGGGTGCCCCAGAGCCTGAAAGGCCTCCATTCTCTCACTATCCCGTGTGGGATTATTGGAGTAGGGGTTTTGCTGGCCTTCCTGTCTTTACCCTCTTCTCCATTTAGTCTATACTACCTTCCCTTTCTGAAATCATCTTACTAAAATTCTGATTCATTTTTTTCTTACTTAGAAGAGTGGGACCTCATAAAAACTCAACTTATTTTTACCTCCCGTCGACCCTTTAAAATTCATTCACTGAAAATTTCTTTATTCCCCTCTGAACAAACACCTCATGAATTTTCTAGTGACTCATACGTAATAGAAAGCCCTATGATTTTCTTAAGCCGCAAATATAAACTCAATATAGAAAGTAGGATGTCCATTCCAATATATTAAGCAAGACTTTAATCTTCATTTAATGGAAAGGCTTCTCCCTTTCACCTGCAGTGGAGGCTTCCTGCCTTCAAGGAGCAGAATACAATCAGATCCATCTCTTTCTGCTTACTCACTTGTTTTACTTCCTAGATGCTATTATTGACCTTTTCAGGATTATAATGCATGTAAAGAAGAGGGATAGTAGAACAAAATATTTTTATTTGACTAGTATTATTCGAAAACAGCTTTGACTTCCTGATGCTTGAAAGTTGTATAAAGTGAACTCTTATGTCATTTGTGGGTTCTTCAGAGGCTTCCTGGCTGGGCCCCCAAATAGTAGCTCCTTTCATTTGGGAACTCCCTCCTCACTGACTTGCTGTTCCTTATGTCTCTCAGCTTCTGGTTTCCTGGTGGTCCACTCCATGTATACCCTCTATTGGAATTTCATTGCCCCTAGAAGCAACCCTATTGATGCGGGATCACTTTAAACATGATCCTAAGCTCATATTTTTACCATAAGTTCCTTATCTGGTCCCCAGCATTCATGCAACTTTAACTATCACTGAGAATAGCTACTTCCCAATTAAAGCATTTTACTCCGTTATTTTGAGCTGGCCTCTCATCTTTAGATTTTTTTTTCAGATGGAATCAATGTTATCTTGCGTGTTCTCCAACTACAGAGAATGTTGCTCAAACTCTCAGACTAGTCTTACAAATCCTTTCTCTGGGCTTGAGAAAATTCATGTTCCTGTTGCATTTTTCTCAGCACATTTCTCTCACCCATTTTCCTTATGGGCCAGTTGTCTAACTGGTTCTCTGCTTTGAAAAATTCACCTCTGTCATTTTACTTTTATATGTAGTGTCTATTGTTTGGAGCTTCAAATTTAAATCCCATTACATATATTTGAAAAATATCATCTAGATTTCAACTTTGGGAACTTGTAGACTAGGTAGGTTCAGACTAACCATTCTACTGACAAAAAAATAGACCAATTTTTACTTTTTAATGTACTGAAAAGCCTTAGAGAACTAATAAGTTGGTGAGAAATTATTACAACAGCATGTTGGAGATCTCAGTATTTGTGGTCTACTTTTGCCCAAAAAGTATTTGCTGATCAGAAAAGACATCTAGGAAGAGGAATAGCCCTTTTGACAGCTTAGAAGAGCCAGCTGAAAAGATATGAAGTATAGGACCTTTCCTGAAAAACTCTTGAAGAGCTACACCCTAGGTGAAAGGACAGCTATTGCACTGACTTCAGTGTTTTGAGTCCTGAGTGACTCAGGAATTTTCAGACCCAATAATTGTATTAAAGTGATTCCTAATTATAGTTCCCACAGGCACCTGTATGAAACAAAGTGAAGTCCCTATCAAGGAAATTAACGTCATTCTAAGCTCCAATTAATTTCATAAATATTTTAAAATATTCAATGTCTGGTACAGAATCAAAGAACCAGGCATATGCAGATAAGAAAATGCAAATGAGAAATAGTAGGAACATTGAAAATAGAAAATAAGCCCATGAGTGCTCCAGATACTCATTATCTTCAAAGAGACAAAAGACAAGATACAAAATGTTGGCAGAAAATTTGACACTCTCAAAAGTGGCACAACAGATTTGAAAAGAAACAAATATAAATTCTGAGACTGAAAATGTAGTAAAGAAGATTATAAACTCAGTGGATTTGTTACACAGCACATTAGGCATAGGTGAAGAGAAAATTAGTGGATTGAAATGTAGGTTGAAAGAAAATGTCTATAACAAAGAATGGAGAGATAAAAGAATGGAAACTATAGGGTAATGGGCAGGAGAGAGATGGTACAAAATCTAATGTACACTTACAATGAAGAGATGAAAATGGGGTAATCACATATTTGAAGTGCTGATGGCCAAGAATTTTCCAAAACTGGTGCAAGAGCCCAATCCATACATTTATTAAGCACAACAAAACCATAGCAAAATAAATATTTAAAAAATCTCTACCTAGACAAATCGCAGAGAAATCACAGAAAACAAAAAGAGAGGTCATCTTAAAAATAAATAGAAGGAGGGAAAAGAGAGTACCTTCAAAGGAGCAATATGGAGACTCAAAGTGGTTTTCTCAAAAGTGTTATAGTTTTTGAAAGGTAGAGGAAGGCAGTGAAATAATATTTTTAGTGTGCCAAAAGGAAATAATTAGCAATATAGAATTTTAGCCCAGTGGAATATCTTTCAAAAATAAAGGTGACCATGACAACTACATGTAACATTTGATCCTAGATTGATTCTGCATCAGAAAAGAATCTGGAGAATATTATTGACACCATCAGAAATATTTGAATATGTACATTAGGTAGTTGCCAATCAAAGTATGGTCCATGGACCAGTCACATCAGCCTCACTTGTGAGCTTATTAAAAATCCAAAATCATAAGCACCATCCCTGACTTACTTGATTAGATTCACATTTTAACACGATACTGAAAGATTTATATGCAGACTACAGTTTGAGGAGCATTATATTAGTTAGCTGTATTTTATTTATGTTAAATTTTCTGAATTCGATAATATGCAAGAAAATGTTATAGTTCAGAAAACTTTGTTCTCTTGAGATGCGTACTGAAGTCTTTAGTATGTTTGCAATTTAATCTGAAATGCTTCCTTAAAATGATGAATGATAATAAATAAATATATATAGTGATGATAATAAATATACACATATATTATTACTGTGAGGGAGGGTACAAATTTTGTTGTAAAATAGTTATAGTTAGCGAATCTAGGTAAAGAGACAGGTGTTTATTGTACTAATTTTGAAATTTGGAATAATCAGTTTGGAAAACATTTTTATTAGGGTTGAAATTGCACATAATCTATATCCCAGCAATTCCACTACTAGATATGTATCCAAGAAAAATGTGTGTACATGTCCACTAAGGGACACATACAACAACGTTCAGAGTAGTATTGCTTGCAGTGATCCCAGACTAGAAACATTCAAATTTCTATCAACAATAGAGTGGATAAATTATGACATAAACACAGAATAGAATACTAAGTAGCAATGGAAATAAATTAGCTACAGCTATCGACAATATTCATAATTCTCACAAACACAATATTGAATGAAAGAAGCCAGGACTACAAGAGTGCATATTGTATAATTCTATTTTAGTTGACAGTTGCATGATTAAGTGGTATAAATATAAAGTTAGTGATTTATCGTTGTACAGGTCAAGATTGTGGTTACCTATAAGACAGAGAGAGATAGATGAGTCAAATCATAGCTCTGCCATTTACCAGCTATGCCATTTTGGACAAGTTCCTTAATCTCTGTGTGTCCTAGTTTCCTCCTTTCTAAAATGGAAGGAATGAAACTAACCTGCTGGAGTGGAAGTGAGAGAGAGAGAGCTCAAAAAAGGGGGAAGGTGCTGAGGATGTAGAAGCAAGAGATGCCCAAGATGAAAATTCCAGACCTTGTGAGTTTTCCTGCAGGTCTGCCCTGCTTCCCCTTGACCAGCCTTGTCTACCTTCCCTGAAGAGATGAATATGCATGTTGGAGGGGAAATTAGTCCTGTTTCTATCTTTGAAAACATAACTTCATTGACTATGCATTATGTGCGATTCTAGAAATGAAACTGGTTTTATTTTTGACAAAATCTTTTTTGTCCTTTGCAGTCTCTCTCTTTCTGTATTTTTTAAAATGTACTGTCCATTTTGCCAATTTGTTCCCATAGAAACAACTGAAAATTTACAGCTTGTTTAAGTGGATCTGAGGAGAGGCACAGGTGGTTGTGGGTATGAAATGAATTTATACTGCAAAGCACTTAGAGCAGTGTCCGGCATGTGAAAAAAATGGTCAATAAATTTCATCTATTTTTACTATAATTATATATGTTTTTCCACTAGAATGAGAAGAATACATCTTATATTTATTTTTTGTATCCTTCCACTCTTTCACCACCCACCCAACTTCCCTTGCATAACATGAAGGAGTTCAATAAAGACATATTGGAAGAGATAAATGAATGAATTTTCCTCCCCTCTTCCCAGCTGGTTTTATATAGCAAGGCTCTTTTCTTGGTATCTCCTTTGGGCTTAGCATGCATTTAGACACCGATGGCATAGTGCTATTTGTATGACTTTTTAAAGTATTGGCCTCTAAAGATTTCAAAAATTGCAGGAATATCAGGAGAGATGGTGCATTAAATCCTTAACAGGTTAGTATGATTGCTAAAAGAATCAAAGGTTCTTAGCATAAAACTTCCAGCTAAAAGATTTGAGCGTCCTTCTTTGTTAGAGTAACTCTTCTCAACACCCGGACACGTGGTCAGTCATTTAAGCTTTATTTAAAAGTAGGTTACCAGGGAACTTTTCTCTGGGGTGAATGCAAACATTAGATATCAGAATGGGAGTAAGAGAGAACCAAAAAGAGGGAAAAGAGCAGAGAAGAGAGAAAGAGGGGACACCCAAGACAAAAAGGCCAGATCTTGTGGGTTTGCCTTTAGGTCTTGGCTAACCTTACTCAAAATCCTTGAAAGAAGAGCTATGTACATGCTGGAGAAAATATCAGTCCTGATTTCCATCTTTTGTAATCAAAGTGTAATAATGACAGTGACATGTGTGATTTAAAATAGAAAATTGGTTTTGTTTTTTGACAAGGTCCTTTTTGTACTTTGTGTTCTCTCTCCATATCTCTTTTTCAAGTGAACTGTCCACTTTGCCTATTTGTTTCCATGGACACCATTGACTATTTACAGGTTATTTAAGTGCATTTGAGAAGGGCAGTAGTAATAAATAAAGCCATGGCATGGGCTATAAATAGTAAAAGTACTCTGACTGCCCATCTTCCACCTGTCTACTTACCACTTAGCAATCAAATTTACAATAATTATTTAAAGTACATTGGACTTTTTCTCCCTTGATGTGAATGGTCAGAGGGAGGTGAAGGCTTGTCAATCCCTAGCTCTTTGGATATTATAATGGAAGTTGTGGCCAATCTAAATAGAAGGGGGCATTCTCAAAGGAACCTATGGATCATTAGTTGGTGTCTGGCCCACACATAGCTGTTAGCACCTACACTTCTCAGGGCAGCTAGGGCAACTGTGGTTCCTAAAACAATTGTAAACAGCAGGGAATAAGGAGCTAGGGATTTTGTCCTTTTCACTATAGTGAAGGGGGTGGATGGAGCAGGGAAGAGGTATTTGCTGAGAGCTACAGCAGACAGATGCCAAAAGCAGGAGGCAGTCTCTGCATTGCAGGGGGCCATCTCCATAGCATCTACAACAGCGGAGGCAAAGCAGGGAGATCAGGAGAGCTGGGTTCTGAAGGACTGGCTGGCTCAAAAGAAGAGAGTTTCCTCCACTCAGACAAGTATACCTCCTACCCCGTTCCCACCCTCTGCCCCTTAGTACCATGATGCTTAAATTAAGGGAGAATATAAGGAAGGCTGAGACTCATAAGAAATAAAAGAGGGAAAGGAATAAGGGTGGGGGAGAATGAAGGAAATCTTGAATGTCAAAATGAAGTTTATTTATCCAATTCCATAAGTCTTATCTGTTAAGAATAAAGAGTTAAAACTGAAACAATGGTAGGTGGAAAGTCATACTTTGGACAAGGCCAAACAGCCCTAGAGAGTGTGACCACTCTTGTTGTTATGGGTTAGTGCTGGATTAGTATCAATTTATCAACCTAGGATAGGCTGTTAGATTTGACCAAAATGTCCCCTGGTCAAATGCTTTGAAAAATAAAGAAGTTGAAGGAAATGGTTCACATTTCTGGTGTGGAAATGAGCCAACCTGGTTAGCTTTAGCAATTAACCCTGTTCGCAAGTCTTGACTCAAATAATGTTATAAGGCTTGGTTGGGATTTTACCTATTAATATCAAGAGGTGGCAAAATTGGAGAGCTAAAAAGAGGCTGATTATCATGCTGGAGCACTTAGAGTTCTTCTCACCAGATAGATATTCTAACTGGTTCAGTGTGAAAGAGGGGTGGAATCAAGAGAAATCTTGTCTGGCTCATCTTTATATACATACGGATTGAATCTCTAGGAAGTATGGAAATGAGACTCTTACAGTTTAGAGCACCGAACTACATATGATTCGATGGTGTATTTTATAAGACACTAAAATACTTGTCCTATTTATCAATTCTAGTAGCTTGAAATTGCACTAAATTTTGATTGTGTGAGATAAGAGGCTCTGAGTAAGTATATTAACAGAATAATCAAAAAGATAACTTAGGACCTTGGTATACATCAGTGATCAAACTAGTTAGAAATAGAGATCTAATGGGGGCCTAAACCTCACTAAGGAGCAAGAGAAACCGCTTAAGAAGGGCTGGTAAAGGTGGGCCACCCCTTTAAGAAACCCAGGGAACGAGCCAAGTAGACCAAGTGGATGAAATATCCAGTGAATGATGTACAACTCAAGATGCTGAGAAACTTGTCTAATGACAGTTTCACCAGCTAGACAGAAGACATGCAAACAGGTGAATAGGCAAATAAATATTGCATACAGTAATAATGCATCAACTATAAATGTGGTGAGTTGATGTTTTCTGCCCTCAGGGAAGTACAGTTAAAATTGGAATAACGATCAGGGAAACTGAGTTCAGAATTTTAAATAGCCTTGGAGACTGGGTCATCATAATAAAATATCATACACCACCAAGGAGAATTTTATTTTCCTGTGTCAGTCCCATGAGGTTTGCATGTGAAGAGGTTAAGATTCTTTCCTGCCTCTTTGTTTCTAGCAGCAGGATTCCTTGGGCTATGATGTCTATTTATGTTACAGTATTTAGCCACAGGCAATCTGGTCTAGTTGCTTTTTTTCTTTGTTTGGATGCTCCACTGAAGTAATAATAAGATCAGCACCATAAAAACAAACATCTTGACCTCCGTCTTTGCTGAAACTTATTCTCTAACATTAGGGAAGTGTAAATTATGAAGCTGAATCCTGTGGTATAGGGAGAAAAAAAAAAACCCTAAGTGAACCTCAGAAAGTTATATCTTTGCTAGTGATTTATGTTTTCTGCTTTGTAAGCTGTGATAGAAATATGGTCTTAGATATGAGGATAAAGTGTAATATCCTAGTTTTCGAAATATATATCCCCAGTGCAAACTTTCTCTACTCTGAGCTGCTATATTTTCATTTAACTGTTTTCTTTCTTTTATTTTTGAAAAATCTTTGTTTCTTCTTATTATATAATACTCACAGGTCAAAAATGATCCTAGGAAGTAGCTGCCCTCCGTCCATTTTAGTAAAAGGAACAAGTAAAGGAAGTGATTCCCATTGGCCTGTGTTTTTATCTATTGCGGGTTAATCTAGAACTTGTGGAGATGGGGAACTGGCGCCCTTGGGGTCATGTTCACACTATACATACTCTGCTGTAGTTCTTCTTCAACCAAGTGCTCAGGACACATCTCTGCTCAAAAATATTTCCCTGGTTCCTGAGTCTAGATTTCTTAGCATGGCATTCAAAGCCCTTCAAAATATGGCCCCGACTATGCTAAGCCTTATTCTTCCTTTCTACTGACCATTTATCCCTAGAACCACAACCAGCCCACCATACCTTTAATTCTTCTTGCCTTTGAATATTCTGCCTTCTCTTCTTAGAATTCCATTTTTTTTTTGCTTTCTCGATTATATCCCCTCTCCAAGTCTTCTTCCTGACCTACTCATCCTCAAAGATCCAGCTTAAATGTTACCTCTGTGAAGTCCCCCTGAACAACTCCCCAGATACCGATGTAATAAACCATCCCTTTACTTGTCCCTTCTCTAATAAACTGGCTTACTCAAGGTTAAGGATGGTTTCTCATTAACCCGTCTATTCCCCAATGCCCAGTAGAATGTTTAACACATACTAAGCACCCACTATGAAAAAAAATGAGGAAATAATGGATAGATACCAATGAAATACAAATTATTGGTAAAAAGGAACAACTACTTTAAACTTACATATTGTCTTTTTGAATACGTGATTTGTATTATTATTTACACACTTATATTATCCACATTTATTTTTTTTATTAGAAAATAAGCAAAAAGTTAAACTCAAAAGAAATCACAAAGTTCATTCTTTTTCGTTAGTCTGTAGAAGAATTTCAGATTTACATGATATGGATAATTATTTTGATTATCTATTTATCCATTACAAGTTGCCCTGAAACCTAGAGGCTTAAAATAAAAATTAATTATTTTATTCAAAGTTTTGTGGGTCAGGAATTCAGGAAGAATTTGACTAAATGGTTGGTCCCTATAGTCGGAGGTTCTCCTGCAATATAGTTGGCCTATACATGGGCTCTTTGGTGCTCCTTGACTTCTCTCTCTCTTCTCTTTATGTGACATCACATCCTCCAGGGCCTCTTCAGCTAGTTTGGATTTCTTACATGATGATCTCTGAGTCGCTACACTTCTTACCTAATGGCTGTCTCTCAGAGGCAGGACAGATGCCTCCAGACCAGTTAAAAATTGTCCCTGGAACTGGCACTGGTGACTTCCTCCATACTTCATTGGTCAAAGCAGACAGAATTTAACTAGATTTGATGGGGTGGAGAAATAGACACCACTTCTTAATGGGATGTGACAAGATTACATTAAAGAAAAGCATGTGAGATAGAGCATGTTTATATATCTTTGGGAAATATGACCTATTAGGTAATTAATATATGTTGACAAATCAGTGCCCAAGGGACTTTGTCACAAAAATCAATTAACCATCTTGAAATACTCAATGCCTTTCACTGTCATAAGGTTTAATCCAATGTAAGCTGCTTTGTGTATTCTCTCTGCCATAGAGATGGAATCTCTGAAGAAGAGAAGCACAACCAAGCCCACTGTCTATCACCTAGATCTTTTGATCACATTTATCTTATCCAACATACTATAGAATCACAAGTGAGAGTAAGTTCCACTTCATATTATGAGTACTTACCCTTGTAGAACTCACTTCCTCTAAAGGTAGCTTTAAGTTAATTCACAGGTGATCTTTCGAGGCTGACAGCATATAGAGCAAGGTTTTTCAAGCTGTAAGTTAGTGGTTCAATTAGTGGAATATGAAATCAGGTTAGTGGGTTGGGGCCAGTAGTTAAAAATAAAATGGTAAGCAAATAAAATGCAAAATATCAATTACACACAACATAACAGATACATACATATACATAAGTATATATAGGGTTTGTGTGTGTGTGTGTGTGTGTGTGTGTGTGTGTGTGCGCGCGCGCGTGTATGTACTGGATTGCACTGCAAACTCTATTTCTAACTGTGAGCCATAGTCAAAAATGATTTTAGAGCCCCTAAAATAGAGTATCTGTGTCCTATTCTGAACCCTTTCTTGGTTCCAATTTCAAAGGCCAAACACGAGACTAGAGAGACCATGGGTTTGATCCAGCATGACGTTTCTGATGTTCTTATGAAAAATATTTTGTTTGCGGCTCAGAATGACAAATAGCTCAGAGTCCAATAGAAACATCATTTTCTAAGAGAAGAAATTGCTTTACAGACAGTGTACAGCAGAATAAAATATCTCACCTCCACAGCTTATGCCCTCTGTCACCTATAAAGAGTTTTTTATGTGATTTTTTTTCTTTTCCTCTTTCAGACTTACATTTGGTTGACTAGATTTCCCAAGAGCTTAATTCTTCACCTATCCAATGTTGCTGATCCTTGACAGACTACAAGAGATTGTCTAGGTTAGATCCTGAAGTCTTGAGAAATGCCTAGTCATGTGGTGACGGCCACATCTGATTACATTGGGAAACTGCCCCAGCCTCAGCACAGGTGTGAGAGGTACGGCATAGAGATGTTTGTTCAGACACTGATCTTTCACATGCCACACAATCTCCTTCTGACAAAATATGTCATCCTTCTTGTTTTATCCACACCTGTAAAAACACAACAGCTTATCCTAGTGTCTATTTTTGACTTTCCAAATCAAGCCACTTTAAGATAATAGTTTGTTATGAACAGTGAATATAGTTTACAAGTGCTTTTCAAATACACTCTTTCACTTAATATTCAGAGCAAACTGATGTGCTAGTTATCATAAATCTTTTCATTTTAAAGTTGGAGAAGTTGAGACTGAGAGAGACTAAATTGCTTGTTCAACATATATTAAACAGCACTCCCAAGACTTGACTTTGACTCCAAATCCTACACCGTACTGCCCTTGGCCAGAGAAAGATGGGCCTAAAACTAGCTCTCTGTACTTGCGCAATTTTCTTGATTTTATTTTAAGTTTCTTTCCTAAGGATGCCTTCAGGGCATCTATCCATTTACTAGTCCAGCTCTCAAAATCAGGAGATAGTTCAAATTTTGCCCTACTTCTAAAAGTTAATGTCACTGCAAAAATTTAAAAGTGATATAAGGGAAAGTATCCAATGATGACCAAGGAGAGGTATTTAATTTTAACATAGGCACCGCATCTGGCTTGGCTTGTCAGATTTCTGTACCTCTGCTTGGCTCTTGATTTGGGCATGTGGCTGTTGAGCCCCGCAAAGAGTAATCATATAACACCTCTATGTTGTTCTTAGAGATGTACATTTTTTAAAATTTATTTTTTAATTATAGTTGACATACAATATTATGCTAGTTTCAGGTGTACAACATAGTGATTAGACATTAATATACCTTACGGAGTTATCATCCCTATAAATCTAGTACCCATTTGACACCATACATAGTTAATATATTATTATTGACTATATTCCTTGTGCTGTACTTTACATCCCTGTTATAAAAAGCACAGTTAATTTTTATAATTGTCTATTTTTACTTTTAATTCCTTTCACCTTTTTCACCCATTCCCCCAACTCCCTTCTCATCTGGTGACCACTGACTTGTTCTCTGTATCTATGAGTTTGTTTTTGTTTTGTTTGTTTATTTTGTTTTTTGTTTTTTTTACATTCTACCTATAAGTGAAATCATATGGTATTTGTCTTTGTCTGTCTGACTTATCTCACTTAGCATAATGCCCTCTAAGTTTATCTATGTTGTTGCAAATGGAAATACTTCATCTTTTTTATGGCTGAGTAATATTTTGCTGTATATATGTATCACATCTTCTTTACCCATTCCTGATGTCTATTGATAGGCATTTAGGTTGCTTGACTATTGTAAATAATGCTGTAGTAAACATGGAGGTGCATATATCTTTTCCAATTAGTTTTTGGATTTCTTTGAATAAATATCCACAAGTGGAATTGCTGATTCATATGGTAGTTCTAGTTTTAACTTTTTAAGGAAACTCCCTGGTGTTTTCCATAGTGGCTACACCAATTTATAATCCTACCAACAGTGCATGAGAGTTTCCTTTTCTCTATATCTTCGCCAGTATTTGTTGTTTGCTGATTTCTTAATGAGAGCCATTCCAACAGGTGGGAAGTGATATCTCATTGTGAGAGACATACATTCTTTAAGTGTATGTAATATGCAAAAAAAGGTAGAGACTTTGATTAGACATTTTTTGTGTAGATTTTCTAGGTACCTTAGGAATTTGTCAATTTAGTATAACCATTGTAAGCTAACAAATAAGGGTTCTTCTACCAGTTCTGTGCTATGGGGTGAATTCTGTCTCGTTAACTAAATAACTTAAGCATATTTAGAACGTAACAAGTGATATTATTATATACTGCATTCCAGTACTAAACTTCCCTTCCATAGCAGAATATTGGTGAAACTCTTATCTCTATGTGACCCAAGGAAATGTCTGTGTTCTCATCTTTTATAGACTTCTTTCATGTTCTCCTTTTTTGGGGGAGTTAATTAGCTTTACTCATAAATTGTGGGTAAAAATAGGAAGGCTGATACCCTAATTGCAGATATAATTCACGTGTCCAAGGCCTGAATACTGTGAATCTATAAAATAAAGACACATTTATATCGATATCCAAATTACCACGGAGAGTTCCCATCCCACCTTAAGTTCAAGAAGTCTAGTCTTTTTGCCACATTGCTGTTCCCCAGAGCCTACTCATACTTTCTCCACAAGTCAGCCTGAGCTTCTCTTCCTGTCTCAGGCAGTCTCTGGCTCCTGACTGCCTCTCTGAGCTTCTGCTTGACACTGCCGGCCTTCTTGAATCTGACTTCCTTTAGGTTTTCCTGCTCCTTTAGTACCACAATCTCTAGGCTAATGGACATTGCTAGTACCTTTGTTTCAGGCTCCAGAGGGGACTTGGCTTTCTCCTGAGTTACTTCTTCTGAAATATAACTGGGTCCAACAAATATTGCAAAAGGAGATGCTTCCTAAAGACATTACACCCAAATCAAATTTCAGAATTTTTCAGTGGACGTTTCCTTCCTAGCTCCTTGATGTTGACCACATGACAGGAACAAGCTTACACAATCCCCATTTTCCACCAATTACTAAAGATCTCCAGGGTTCTCTGTATTTTAGAATCCAGACCCAGCAGAAATCCCCTGATCCAGAACAAAAGCTGTTGCTCCTAAGAAAAATGGTTAATGCTTACATCTGTGTAATCAGATGGGCTTTGCAAAGCATTCTCTCCTAGACAAGAGATTCCTTGCCCTAAGGCAAACCCCAGAAACACAAATGACTTATGTTTTTAAAACAGAGGTTTTTCCTCCTCCGAAAAAATGGTTAAGGCTTGGTCTTTGCTGGATACCCTATTATGCAGAGAATTCTACATCTTGCCATTTACAATTACCCAGTTCAAAACCTTCACAACTCTTTAGGTAGTTGTTTATATGTTTGTGACTCTTGCACCTTGACTGTTTAGAAGTTGTGAGGACCAGTTTTCCTAAAATATGGGAAATGGAGAAACAATATGTGTTCCCGTAAACCCATTAGCACTAATCTTCTGCTATTTATATTTTTGAAACCTCATAAGTTTCCATTTGGTTTTATTTTTTACTCACTTTCTATCTCATGCTCACAGCCTCTGCATCCCACATGTTCAATAAGGTGTACAGCACGTTGGCCTCCTTTAGCCAAAGGCACATCATTCCTATTCTTTTGCTCATACCACCCCTCAAGCCCCCAATTCTGGTGCCTGAAGATGAATTCGTGAAGCGGTTTTCCAGCGCCCCCATCTGGCCCAAGTTCTGCTCTAGGCCTGGAAGTTCATCAGCAAGCCAGTGATCTAGCTCAGAGCTATTTATATATATTGATCAAGTTACACAAATAAAAACAGAATTGCGAATTCATTTCTATCAACTTGCTCAAAACAGAATTGCGAATTCATTTCTATCAACTTGCTCCTTGCTCAGGACATACCAATTGGAACGGGTTCAAACTGTCTTCCCTAACATTTATTGTGAAGGACAGCTGTCTCTGTAATTTCCGAGATCCTCTCTCACCAGCTGAGTTGGAATCCTAGGCCAGACTCTCATGTGTACTTACACTAGCTAGTGTCAATTTGCTGACAGCTGACATTTTCCACTGCCAATCATACATAGAAGTATTCCCTATTTAGTTAAGAGGTGGTAGGTCTTGCGAGAGGTTGATGAATAAGAATGGATGAGTATAGAAAAAATTGTGATTATAAAACCATAAATAAAAACATGAATTAGAAATGATGGAAAACCTAAGAGCCAGGCTATTCGGATTATATTATTATATTTTCAATATGTATAATTCATTCATGTCTCTCTCTCTCTCTCTTTCTCTCTCTCTCTCTCTCTCTCTCTCTCTCTCTTCTCTCTCTCTCTCTCTTCTCTCTCTCTCTCTCTCTCTCTCTCTCTCTCTCACACACACACACAGACACACAGACACACACACACACACACACACAGCTAAACAAATAAGTCCTGTTATCACGTAAGGCTACTAAACCCACTTTTCTAGTGTACAGAACAAACTCAATATTATTGTAATATCTTCTTACTACCGTGGTAACCACAATGATTTGCATTAGACTGTAGCTTTCTGTGAGACTTACTAATATGAATGTGGATTTGACTAGGTACATTAGAATTTAGAAATGTTTAGTCAGTTTTTTTCTCCCTCTCTCTCCTTTCTTCTTTATTTTAAAAGTCATCAAATACCTATTACACATACAATACTATCCAAGTTTTGTGAAGGATTCCAAAAACATAGATGAAAATGTCTTTTTTTCCAAGGATGGTCTAGCCTGGAAAAATAAAACAAATTCCCAGGGCATGTTAATTGTTAAATAATAGTAATAATATACAATTTATGTCACAAGTTAGGGTTAGAACCATTAAATGCTGAAAGGGCAATATAGACTAGATGGGTTCAGAGGGAGGAAAAAGTGTGAGCACAGGAAATGTTTCACAGAGGACTGTAATAGAGCTTTTATAAAAATGTGGGCTTGGAATAAATGGAAATAAGATAAAGGAATACGTTGTGGAGTATCTGCAAAACTTCTTTTCACTGGGGGAAGATGTGCTGGTGAACTGCTCAGAGCAGAGACTATGCTTTTACCACTGAAGGTCCAGCCAAGAGCCTGGAACCTAGGAGCATGTGGTACATGCTGAATAGATTCTGAATGCAAGAGTGAGACTCTAAACAAAGCCAAAAGGCCATCCCCATTTAGCCCCTATACCTAACTTTGTATATTTTGATATGGAAGATTTAGGGAACAAAGTATTTGTTTTGTTTTGCTTTGATTTTGATTTTTGAGTCTATGATAGCCACTGTAGACAGAGGTTATGAGTCACTGTTTGGGAAGATAATTATTTTAGGGAGAGATAGGTTATGAAGACCCATCTAAGTTGGTTACTTATAACTTGCTCGATTACAATCCCATACAAGAAGCTACCTTATGGCCCCATGTTTTCCATTCTTTTAAGTAGATCTTGGCAGTCTGAATGCTCATATGCTTTTCAATGAGTAACATCTTTACTTTCCCTTTTTAAGTGCTTCTCATGAACTTGAAATTAATATTTCTTTTATTACAATCAAGGGACCATAAATCAGGACAAGGTGATATCTTCAATTCTAGCTCAATACCACAGCCAAAGAATCTATGAGGAGAAATGGCTCAAAACCCACATCTGTCCAGGTTTTCAACTTTTGAGTGAAAATAATCTTAAATGACCTTTAAAAATGTTCTGTTTCACATAAGATTATGGTAGCTGCATAAGAAATAAAAAGAATGATATTCTCCACCCCTGAGACATTTTTTGTTCCTTGTGGTGAACTTGGTTCAATTTCGATGGAAGAATTGTCTTTCACCCTTCCTGCTTGTAAATAGTAATATGTAATATGATTGGTTCAGCTGTCAATAGTTTTACATTTTTTTCTCAACAACATGGTTACACAAATACCCCAAAGTTTGAGATCTTATTGCTAATTTGTCAGATTTATTAGGTTATTTTTTTTATTATGCTTTTCAGAGGCAAAAGTAAAAAAAAAGAATACAATTTCTGATGCAGCTTTAATCTAGTGAATACCTTTGGGAACTAGTGGAAATGCAGCCATAAATTCTAATAATTGAAGTTATTAGTAATTGAAAGGCGAGATTATCATGCTCTTCAGGTCCCAAAGAGAATCCTAGCCCTACAACCCCTTTTGGTTCCTACCATTAAGTTCTCTCATCCATGCTTCCCATGTTGCCTTCAAACTCGTCAAATGATCTGAAACCTGGCTCACAACTGCCAACTTAACCTACTACCTGCCATTTTGGGGGGTGATTTTAAGGTCCATATGAGCGACTATTCCCAAATCATAGATTTATGATTTCTTAATCTACTCACTCCACTCTATCCTTACTCAGACCTATCTAGATCCTGATGTCACTGGAACTATTCCTACTCTAACATCCTAAATCTAAGATCTATGATCACCTAAGAGGAGAGAAGAGTGCAGGTAGAGACAAGAAGAGGAGAGAGGCAGAGCTCTGGAATGCCCCAGCATTCAGATGTGAAGTAGAGGAGACAGAGTTCGCAAAGGACAGTGGGATAGGAAGAAAACCAGAAGGGCATGGTGTCACAGGAAAACAGAACATGTTTTTTGGAGACAAAGTAAGGTACACTGTGTCAAATGCTATTGAGAGTTTGATTAAGATAATGAGATAAAGATAGTTGTTAGATTTGGCAATATTAATATTATTAGTAATGTTGATAAGTGCAAGTTAGAGCCTGAGAGTGGTATCCTAAACAATGCAAGGCACCAGGAGGGTGCTGCTGACTGGAGGCAGAGGGGACAGCAGAAAATGAACTGGCTTGTGTACCACTGGGAGTATGTTTTTTGACAAATGGGAATGCTTAATCAACTAGGAAGCAGATTCTGCGAGATTATATGAATTCTTTAGCTCATACTCTAAAAATATTGGCGAGGGGAAGGGGAATTAAGTAGCCTAAGGAGAATAGGAGAACGAAAACAAGTGTCAGTTGGGTAGAGACAGTCAGCCAGACAGACAGAGAGAACCAGATAAGAGTTCAAGCAGCGACAAGAATTGGAACAAAATATTTTCTGAACGTATGTTGGACATTGCTTATTAAATGATACAGCTGAAGGCTGTATCAGAGAAAGAATTTCAGGCAGAGAAAGGAATGTGCATCCTGAAGAAAGAATTGGGACTGCCGAGGAACCCAGTGGGTCAAAACTACACACCAAAAGGGTTTTCTTCACACGGCAGACCAAACAGATGGATCTCTTATAATCTCTTTAGTTAAGTACAGCACTACCTGTGTTCAGACCTTCAGTATAATGTAGGCAGATAAGAGGTATCAGGTAAAGCATTCCACTCAAGTAGAATTACAATTCACCCTCAAGTGCAATGTTGCTTTGGACCAGCTAGTGAATTCTCAGTACAGATGAGTCTCAGTGTACTCATCTGTAAATTGAGGGGTAATTTACCCAATGAGTCATAGGAAAACATTTACTTTCCCATCTTTCCACTGACCTGCCTAAAGAATGATAATTATCAAACTGACCAAACCCAGGACAAAGTTTGTTTTGGATGAGGCATATATACATTGCGTTGGAGTTGTGTGCCCAGCAGAAGGAAGCTTGAAATAGCAATATCCAGAAAAGTTGTGCTGCTGAGACTCCATCTTTAGCCTCATGCATTATGCCTTTGTTTTAAAATCTAAGCAAGGAACTGGAACAATTTGCTCTGGGCTGGTGACACATCCTGGGGGATGGTATGTGCAAGAGGAGTTGTTATCTCATTATCAGCTCTCTCCTTTCTCTTTTCTGATGTCAAGACAATTCAGAAACTTTTTTTTAAACCTATGTGATCTTTTATTCAAACATGAATTGAGGACCTACTGTGTTCTGGGTATAGGAAAATACCCAAGGTCTCTGCTCTTGAGGAGCTCACAGTCTGATGAAGGGGACAGATACATATCAGAGAGTTACAATAGCTATAACGCATGAGTAGTGCATATGGTGGGTGTCTCTTCAACCTCCATTTCACCTGCCCACATTATGTTCTTCACTGGACTCATTAATTTAACATTTTGAGTATGCCATCTGTAACTTTGAAAGGACCTATAGACCAATATAGGTAGCAAACATTTTAAAGTATCTATCTTAAGCCATGAGAAATCCATAAAGCATGTCATTAGCACCATTTCATAAATGAGAAAACTGAGGCTGTGAGAGAGAAAATAAAGTACCTGATTCAGTGTGTTTCAGAATCGGCTGAGAGACTTGTTAAGCATAGACTGCTGGTCTCTATCCCCAGAGTTTCTGACTTAGTAGGCCATGGAATTCACATTTCTAACAAGTTTCCAGAAGATACTATCTCGGCTAGTCTGAGGACCATGCTTTGAGAACCAGTACTCTAGTATTTGTTAGCATCTGGCAGAGCTGGGTTATGAGGCCAAGTCTGTCTGCTTGTAATTACTGTGCCATTTCCACCATACCACACTTTCTCTTCTTACACAAGTATTGTTCTTAAAGTTTCTTTCATGGAAGCCTAGCTTAACAGCAACAACAACAAAAACTACATGGAATAAGCTTGGCAAACACAGATATTCTATTGCCTTTCAAATAGGGTGACCGTACCTTCCAGGATACCTGAAATAGTTCTGTTTCATGTCTATTAATCTGACATATGGTTAACAGTTCTCCCTTTTTCTCTAGGGGTTCCAGGTTGGTTAATACATTATATGGACATCCTACTTTTAAAAATTCACAACTCAACAACTCACATGCACGTTTTAAAGACTCCATAAAGAATTTGAAAAGGTTATTGAACTTTATTTACCCCAGTGTTCTCAAACTTACTTAAGCTTGGGACCTTTTTATTCTACTGGGGTAACATTTTTTAATACTGGCGAATGCTGATCCACATGCATTTTCTCGCGTTATCTTTTTATGCATGTGTCCAACTAGAAAGTGGACTCCTAAGTGTTATGACTTATGTATTCTGTATTTCTCTACAGCAACTTGCTGGCCTGCCAAGTTCTCAGTCAATAACTGTTCATTAATCAATTGATTTCGGCAAAGACAACATATTCTCCAAGTTGAGGCTTTATAGGGCAGGGCAAAATTTTAATGTTCACTCACACACTAGAGACATAAACCATGAGTAGAGCATTTCATTGTGGGAAAAAGCAGACCTAACGGGCCATGTAATCTTTGAGCTCATCCTCGATTGCCTGAGGTGAGAGACACAAAGAAGAGCTTCCTCATACCCTTGAATTTATAATTGTGAAACTTGCTGGCTTGGGAGCTCCCTCTCTTTTAAAACCAATGAGAGAGCAGTCTCAGCTTTGCACAACTGTGCTATATACATGACGTGTTGCTTCCCGAGTGGCTTTACTGCCTATCACCTGATTGTTCACTGATAGGTGGAAACAAAGGGCTAGAAACGCTGTGGGCTTAACACACTTGGGGTTGGCCTGGGGTCCGTTCACTGATGTTGCTCCTAAAACTAAACTAATAAATCTAAAATCTCATACTTATGTATTGCTTGCTTGATATCTAGTACTATGCAAAATTGGTATACACACACACACACACACACACACACACCCCAACATCATTCTCCTATTTATAAAAATAGATTTTTAAAAGGTTTCTTAGGTTGTATATTCATTGTATACATAAGCGAATTATATTTGTAAATGGAGAAACCTATCCTTGTTCCCAGTCTATTTCCTAATACCTAACAGACAAATCTCAAATGGTTGTCTGTCCAAATTCCTGGCGTTGTTCTAGAACCAGACCAAAATCCACATCCTCCATGAAGATTTGTTTAACTACTCATCTTTCTTTAGTTAACTTTTCCCAACCTCATTAATCAACTCACATGCCTTCACCCCTATGATGTCTTCCATGAACTTCTGTCTGGACTAACAACCCCCTCTATGAAATGAGGGCATCCTGTGCTCAATTTTATTCTATTAATTATCATTATGTTGGATTATCTGTTTAGTACATCTGTCTCCCAGTGAGTAGCAGGTAGGGACAGTATATTAGTCATTTATATACCTCGTGCCACCAGGGTCTAGCACATAGTACAGTGTCTGGCCCATAATTTATGCTCAGTGAATATTTGTTAGACCTGACTGAGTTGTGCGTGGGGGCTTCATCTGTCACTGAACCCCTAGAACATGGATGATGTCTTACAGGGATGAATGGCCCCCCAAGGAGAGAATATTGATTCTTGGAAGGTCAAAAAAATTTAGAAATTAAAATAGTTTGTGGCCTTCCAAAGGACTGTAGAACATAAACAGATATACAGTATATTTCTGCTATTAAATTTTCAGGGGGAGTGTAGTTAGGGAAAAAACCTTAAAAAGGCTATTTGTTGAGTGATAATTGAGAGGAAGTTTGAGAAATGTTACCATAGAATATCGTTTCTGCAAAAATGGTCAGAAGACTGTCACTCCAGAATCAACTTGAGTGTTTGCTGAGGTGCAGATTACCAGGCTCCACTATAGATTTTTTGCTTTACTCGCTTAAAATGGGACAGATTGGCACATAGCTAGTTCTCGGTAAATGCCTGCTGAATAAGTACTTGCTCCCCAAATTTCCCATTTTCAGTTCAGGACATCTTTTCTGTATAGGTTTCCTTTTGTCAAGTAGGTTTGCATTCCCACTGTCTCTCATACTCATTGCATTTCTTACTCAAGGAAAACTTTCACTGACTATCAGAAAATAAAATAGCCCCAATGGAACAATATCCACAGCCTAGGATGAATTATGCTTATTTAACACTGACTGGGTTCAAATGTTTAGCTAGGATAGACTTCACTGTTAATTTCAGAATGTGTGACATCTCAATTCTAGAATAAAATTAAAATTCCTTTCTTTCTATGCTCAGCCACTATCCTCAGATCACTACTTCCAGAAGTCTCTGTCAGCCCCACACTCACATGACTTTACTGCAAAGGGCGTCCAGCTGGGCCAGAGAAGTGGGCTTTGTGATGACATTACAAACTTGTGAAAATCATAAGGAGCCACTGCTGAGGGTCTCTTCTGAGGTTGTCAAGAAATTATGAGTTGTTTTTTTTTCTTTTCTTTATTCAGCTATTAATATTCCTGACAGGACCCAGCAATGCTTTCTTTCTTTCTTTCTTTCTTTTTTTTTGCTTTTCTCCCTTGGGTAAGCTCTTTCAGCTCCTTCATTCTACTCTACTTTTTCCTTTCTGCTGTATACCTTGATCTATTTATTTCTTTCATTCCCATTCAATGTCTGTTTTCTTTTGTGCTATTGTCCTGAATTATTTAATAGTCGTTTTGTTTTTATTTTTCTGTTCACTCCTTCCCCTTTCTTTTTTGGTTTGTCTGGGTTCCCTTCAGCTCTGATGTACAACTCATCCAGCATATAGTTCTGAACCATAAATCATGATGAAAAGATTGTGAGCACGAGGCAGGAGAGATGCAGCCCCAGGTGGGTGGGCAGGGGAGGAGCATGCATCAGTGACTTGCTTTTAGGAAGTATCAGATTTGATCATTTTTCAAGGAACACAGCAGGCAGCCTGTAATTGGTAATGAAGATGCATCTTTCCATCATTTTTGCTCTACTGTACAGAACTTGGGTTCACTGTGTCTGCAGTTTTCAAACTTTTTCACTGAGCTTTTCTCCTGGCAGATCTCTAGATCAAGGTAAAGAGAAAATAATTTATTAATAAAAATTTTATTCTACCCTTTCAATGTTTACATGGTTATCATCAGCTAGAAAAAATAGCCTTCAAAAGGTGGAAACTCTCTTACACGTAAATCCATACAAATACGCATACCCACATACATATTTGGGAAATTTGTGACATTAAATAAATTGGTCATATGATGACATTTTAAAAATCTTTTTTTATCTTCAGGAGCCTTTCCATGGAAGGCATCCATTGTCTTCTATGGTCCTCTGTCTCCAATCTAGAAGAAGAGGACCACAGGATACAATCGTAAGGTGTACATGAAAGACTCCTACCAGGAGAGTGCAATTAAGAGGCATGGGGAAGAGGCCTAAACCAAAAGAATCTCTATAAATATTTCAGTAGTGTGGGAGATACTTTTGGAACAATGACAGGCCATATTGATATTTCCTAAATCTTTGCTGTTATTTTCCCCTACTTGTGCAGTAAACTGAGAAGGAGTCAGCCACACACCTTGTGATGTTCTCTGTCAACTGCTTCTTCGACTGCTCTTTGGCCCAACTTTGTCCTAGGGATGCTATCCAGTAAGATACTTATAAATGCGTGCTTCTAAAAGCAAGCTTTGTGGAAGGACATCCAGAGTTTACATTCTGTCTATAGCCACTTAGGTCCTCTTTACTCAAATATAAAATCAGTTATTCATGTTCATTTGTTCAATCAATATTTTCCCAATTCCTATATGCAAAGCAATGGGTAAGTTGCATTGAGTGATACAAAGATAAAATCTGAACTTATGTCCTGTATTCATGGTCAAGGAGAGATAATATATTCCAGCATTTCCTAAATTGTGGTTACTTTGGAACATTGGGGCTATGTGTTGTCAATTAGTATTTGGGGGGAAATGGCTTCCAGGGTAAAACAAATGGGGGTGACACTGGGAAAAATAAAGGTAAAAAATGTTTATGCACTGAAAGACCTGATGTGCTAATAGATGTTGATAATGGTATGACTAAATGAGTAGAGTTCTTCCAAATTCTATGTTGGGAAATGCTGCCAAATTCAATGTGAAAAGTGGTTAAGTGCAATAAGAGATAACAGGCTAAAGTGATTTGAGTGAGTAGAGAATTTTTTTCAGGCTGGGAAAATCAAGGAATCCACAGAGGAGACTGCATTTAAATTGAACCTTAAAGGCTGGGTAGAATTTGGAATTAGAATTGTGAGGACAAGTTATTTTGAAGAAGAGTACTTGAAAAAAAGCAAATAGGTAGAAAACTTAACACAGGTATGTGAAAGATTAGGTGAGGTGGACAGAAAAATAGCTTGTTGAAGAGTCAATTATAGTAGATAAGGGCTGGAACGGTAGATTAAATTCTGGAAGATTTGACTCAAATGAAGGAGCCTTCATTTCTTTTCTTTTCTTTTCTTTTCTTTTCTTTTCTTTTCTTTTTTTTTCCAGTGGAAATGATAAGCACTTCTTTTAAATCTTAAAACATTTTCCCTGAACAACTACTGCACAGAGTGTGAGAGGTTGGGTAAGGGAGAGAGACTTAGTAGCTTGTGTCCTTGAGCAAGTTGCCTCACGTTATACTGATCCTTTATTTTCAGGTTGAATAAATGGGAATGACCATATTGACATTTTGGGTATTGTGATCATTAAATGGATGTTCCATGTAATGTGTTTAATATAGCATCGATATACAGTAATTACTAATAAATATTATTTAGTTATTAATTTCTGTGAAGAGAAAAAAGTATAAAAAAAGGCTACAGGTGTTCTCAAAAATATATTCTCAATTCTACCTGGTTTGACCAACATCTGTTAATTCTTTCATTTTTAGATTTCCAGTGACCCTATACTTTTTTAATATGGAAATTTGATCATTTCAGGCCTCATTTTTTTTGTTTTTGGGGATTTTACTTTTAATACTATCTGTCCTATCCCCAGGCCTCAGTGGTTCACAGTAAGTGTCTGACAACTGGTTCTCCTAACAACACACACACACACACACACACACATACACACACACACGCACACGCACACGCACACGCACACGCACACGTGCACACACACATGCTTATAAATTTAAGGATGTGTAGCACACAATTTACAAATAATAACATAAACAGTACTTTTTATTACAAATCCCATAAAGCCAACTGATTCTCATAAAATATTTTCGTTGAATTATTTTTATTTGTGGACAACCTGTGGTGCAACTGGTGAATAAAGATAGTTCCAGAATGAATATTGGTTGAAATTTTCTTTGCATTAAAGAGAGAGTTAAAAGTAAAACAATGGAGTTGTATGCCAAAATTTATTCCTTCAGGGCCATGAGAAACTTTATTATTGAATCAGATAATTTTTGAATACAAGAATATTTCCTCAACTTTTTGTACTATTAACAACATGACAACTACAGAATGTAACAATAAATTTAATGTATATTGTTACTATTTTATCTATCATTCTAAAAAGCCTAGACAATCAACAGGATAACCCCTAGTCTTAGTATAAAATGATGGTAATGTATATACAAAATGTACAGTATTGCCTTCTCAAACTTGAGATAATTTTTGGATCACTTACCCAGCATGGAGGGCTAGTTATATACCAGGTATTCAACACTATGCTGGACCTTCTGGAAGACTGAGAAGAAAATTAAATAATGGTCAACCTTTGGAAATTTACTCTTGTCATATTCTGCCCTTTGCTTGGGCAAATGGACTTACTAAGTTGTAGCCCAGGCATGACAGACTTGAATTAAAGAGACTAGAATTACTTTTCCAGGACTATCCCTTATTCACAGACTGATCTAGTTACTTGATCATTTAAGGCAGGTGGGCAGTAATTAGCTGAAGGTAGTATTTATATTTTCTAAAGATATTAGTACTGAAAAATATTTTCATTGGCGAGATGCTGGCACAGCCCTTTCTCCTGCTCCCCGTAGCTCCACCCCACAGCTTCTAGCACTGAAAAGGAAGAATAGTCTGCTTCAATGTTTCCAGCATAGACCTGCCTCCACTAGCGCCGTTTTAATTTGGTTCTAGAATACCTCTCAGTTCTACTTGCTTTAATCTCATCGCAGCATGTTCTAATAACATTTTTGGCTCCTATTTTTGCTACTTGGCATCAGCAATACTAAAATGACTGCTGTATTTTATAGAGAGTCACATGATTAAGCACTAGGGAAAACATCACAACTCTGGTCACCTTGTGTTAAGGGGTACTCTGACAGGTGTTATGTTTCTGAAACAAATGTTATGCATAGAGATATAATTTACTCACCAGTGTTACAATTTTGCTTAATGATTAACATGTATTCTCAATTTATGTTATCAAAATATATCTTCTCCAGAAAATGTCAGTGATAACCTGCCACGATCCATTCTTAGGACTGTCTCTAAAATCCTATTTGTAAATGAGAAGCATCTCAGTTTGAGGGCATTCTTTCTCCAATTTGATACTTTTTGTGAAGGTGTGAATATCACTCTTTCTGTAACTTGTGAGTAACTGAAATAAGAATGTAGAACTTTTTCAAAGCCATGCTAAAGGCGTGGAAAATAAAGTTGCTTATACCAACCACATCTTGCTGAGGTTAGAGTTAATTCTAATTACTAAAAATGAAGCTATAAACAGCAATTGCCAATTGCACAGGTGTGACTGTCCACAGCACATTTAAATTATATAAAGATTAGTCCCCAGGTTCAAATATCTCTATTATTTCCTCCCAGACTGCCCTTTGAAATGATGCAGCTGGATATTGGGACCACTGTTCCTCAGTTGGAAGTCCTGCTGAGACATGTTTAAAGGCATATTTCTCTATCCAGACTACTGCCATTACTTCCACTGGAATCTACTAAGCTTATCTGTGTCTTTACTCTTTAGAACTCACTTGTTTTCAATTTGAGCTTTTTTTTTTTTTCTTTTCAGTCTATTATTACAAAGGTTTTACTGCAATGTCATTCCAGACCAAGAACCATTACTGTTTATGTCATTGATAGCTTGCTGATGTCCCTCATATCTTTGGGGTCTTTTCTCTCCCCAACCTTATGCCAAGGCAAATGTTATCCACCAACTTAAAGGTTAATGTAGGGAGAATCATCCCATGATCTCAAAGGCAAAGAAGTGATTTTCACGAGCATTAGGACCTGCATTGTTTACAGAGGACAGCAGGGACAGGTTTGCTCACCACCACATTCTGAAAAAATTAGGACAAGGGCATGCTTAATCGTTTCCCAGAGAAAGAGAATTGCTATCTCTTTCAATTGTGCCTCTGAGAAGGACATGCTAAATGTTAAAAATGCAGGTCTCCCAACCATCAGAATGGGAAAATATATTTGCAAGCAACGCCTCTGAAAAGGGCCTAATATCCATAATATACAAAGAACTCATACGACTCAATAACGACAAAAAAACAAACGATCCAAGCAAAAAATGGGCAGAGGACCTGAAGAGACGCTTCTCCCCAGAGGACATACAAATGCCAACAAACATATGAAAAGATGCTCAACATCACTAGCTATTAGAGAAATGCAAATCAAAACCACAATGAGATACCATCTCACACCTGTTAGAATACCTGTTATCAACAGAACAAGTAATAACAAATGCTGGAGAGGATGTGGAGAAAAAGGAACCCTCTTACACTGCTGGTTGGACCGCAAATTGGTACAGCCACTATGGAAAACAGTTTGGAGGTTCCTCAAAAAACTATGAATTGATCTACCATATGATCCATCAATCCCTCTATGGGATTTTTACTCCAAAGACTTAAAAAATCATATCCATAAAGATATTTGCACACCGATGTTCATAGCAGCATTATTCATGGTGGCTGGGACATGGAAGCAACCACAGTGTCCTATGATAGATGATTGGCTAAAGAAGCTGTGGTACACATATACAATGGAATATTACTCAGCCATAAGAAGAGATGAAATACAGCCATTTGCGACAACATGGATGGAACTTGAGATAATCATGCTAAGTGAAATAAAACAGACATAAAAAGTTGAAAACCACATGATATCACTTCTATGTGGGATATAAACCTAAAAGCAACAAAGGAACAGGACAAACCAACAGAGACTCATGGACATGGACTATAGACTAGTGGTTACCAGAGGGTAAGGGCTAAGGGAGGAAGGGGGAGGTAGATGGGGTAAAGGGGGTCAAATATAGGGGGATAGGGGGAGGGTGAAGTGGATAAAGGGAATCAAATATATGGTAGCTAAAAGAAACTGGACTTTGGGTAGTAATCACACAATAGAATATACAGATGTTAAATTATAATGTACACCTGAAAATTATATAATTGTATTAACCATGTTACCCCATTAAAGTTAATTAAAAGAAAATGCAGGTCTCCAATAACCAAATAAAAAGTGAGGCATGTATTCACTGAATCCTTCTCCCGAAGAGTTCCATTCACGAAGATCTCGCCATTTTTTCAATATCTTTTCCACCCATCTTTCCTTTCCTTTCCATTACTTTCCTTTCCCTTTCCTTTCCTTTCCTTTGACAAGTGAGCGAATTGCAGTTCAGTGAGCTTTGGTAGAGTGGAACAATTTGTTATAAATGAATACGCCCAATGTTTCCTCTGGGGCCCATAGCTACAGGGGGTGAAGATCATGAGAGATAATATTCAAATGTTGGAGTCAAATATTCCATTCACTCATCACTTGAAATGATTTTTCTTTGACTTATCACATATGACCCTTTTAGGGATAAAGCATTGGTCACTATAAAAGTGCAAAATAATGAATAGTGCTTATCTTAAATCTGTCTGTTTCAATTTCCATAACCAAACCACCATGATTTCTCACCTGTATTATTGCAGTAACTTCCTAATTGGTTTCCCTGATTCCATTTTTACTGGTTCTATAATTCATTCTATAGTTTCTAGATTGAGCATTTATGAACACAAACCAGAACATACCACAACATATATATTAGAATAAAGTCCAAACACTATTGTGGTTTACAAAGCTCTACGAGATCTGGCCCCCGCTTACCTCTTGCCTTCTTATGTCCTTCCTTCACACATCAGCTCCCATGCTCCAGCTACACTGGCCTCCTTTCCGTATTTCTAACAAACTAAGTGGGCTCTCATATTAGGATCTTTCCATATGGCCTTTCCCATGCCCAAGTTACTTTATTTTCTCTGATATTTATGTGACTGGGTTATTCTTGTCACTCAGATCTCAGCTTGAATATCACCTCACCACAGAAGCTTTTCTCAACCACCCTAAATGTATTAGCTGTCCAATTAATCTTTTTTACATCACCCAATTTTAATTCTCTGTATAGCTGTGAACATTATTTGATTTGTTCTTGTTATTTTATTTTAATTTTTTATTTTATTTCTTCGTTGTCTATGATCTCTTTCCCAGAATGGAACTTAATGATTGAGAGCACTTTTCTGCCTTGTTCAATATCATATTCTCAAATGCTTAAACTAGTGCATGGTATATATGGAAGCACTTACTAAGTGTTTGAAATGAAACATTTTAAAAAGTGAATAAATAAATACATGCAAGAAATACAAATATGATACATGCAAAGGGAAATCTGTCACTGACATGTCATATATTCTCACTTCCCTCCTTACCCAGCTTAGGGTCCATCGCCCTGGTAATCTGTACCTGTGTATCCTTCACTTCCCTTGCCCTCTCTCCTTTCAGGCAAGAGGCAAGGAAGGATTCTTCCCTAGAACCTATCCCATTGCCAGGCCAACACCTTGATTTCAGCCTCCTGGTCTCCAGAACTGTGAACACTTTTCTTCTGTTGGTTTATGCTACTCAGTTTGTGGTTCTTTGTTATGGAAGTCATAGGAAACTAATACAGTGCATTTTTAATTTTGGTAACTTTTCCTGGTTTACCCCCATGGACATTTACAGTATGCCTTTTTACCAGCAATCATAGCAATGATTGTTTTCCTTTAACCTCACCAAAAGAGGCTATTGTTAAATTTCTGGGTGGCTTCCCTTCTGGTAGATGATAAATGATACTTTAGTTTTAATTTACGTTTTGTTTTTCATGAGTATCTTATCATATGATTAAAGGTTACTAATATTTCTTTTTCTGTGAATTCTCTGTTTATATCTTTTGCCTTTTTTCTGTTTGTTATTGTCATTTTTGTTCCAATTTATAATTATCTTAGGGGTTTAATGCTTTGTGATATGTACGGCAAATATCTTTTCCAGTTTATCATCTGTCTATTGAAAAACTGACTTGCTAAATTTTTGTTTAGAGTACTTTACTAATCTTTTGCGTGGCTTCTGGAATTTGAGTCATAGTTAGGAAAGTTTTCTCCACTCCAAGTTTATAAAGGAAATTTACCCATGTTTTCTTTCAGAACATTTGTCTTCATCAAAGCAGTTCATTGGAAAACTTGAAAGGAAAACGTTGGATCCAACTTTATCTTCTTCCAGATGGTACATAGTTTATTTCAACACCATTTATTCTTGAAATGTTACCTTTATCATATACTGAATTCTCATATATATTTTGATCTATTTCCGAAAATTCTGTTCTTGTACTTTGGCCTGTCTTTTTATTCATGTGCCAATAAAACCTATCTTAATTTCTGAAGTTTTGTAATACATTTTAATATGTAGGAAGCTAATAAATTTTCCACCTACTTTCTCTAATGAACCCATTTCAGTCCAGCCTCCATCCTCATTACTTTACCCAAATTGCTCTTATCAAGATGTCCAATGAACTTCATGTTGCTAAGACAAATGGTAGGTTCTCAGTCCTTATCTAACTAAATCAGTTAGTGACATTTGACATAGTTGAATAGTCCCTCCTTATTAAAATACTTTCTTCAGGAATAGCTTTCTCTTTTTACTTCACTGGTTGTTCCTTATTAATCTCCCTTGCACATTTTTCCTCATTTCTCTGACCTGCACATGCCCCGCGTGTCCCATGGCTTAGCCTTCTGACATCTTTCCACCCTCTCCATACTCATTTTCTGGATGATCTCATTTAGTGACAGGATTTTAAACACCATCTGTATCCTAATGATCATATTTTATATTTCCAGCCAGGTCCTCTCTCATGAACTCTAGGCTCATATACCAAGCAATTTATTCAACATTTTTACCTATACTCAGAGATTACTGTTCCCAAAACCAAATTTGTACTTTCCCTCTACCAAATCTGTTCTTCTTTCATTTGAATAAACCAAATATCTTGGTGTAATTCTTAACTCTTCTCTCTTATACCTCACATCTATTATATCAATAAATCCTCTGAGTCCTAACTTCAAAATATTTCTGGAATCCAACACTCAACATCTCCATTGCTATGCTCTAGTCCAAACCATCGTCATCTCTTGCCAGAATTATTACAATATCCTCCTACCTGTTGTCTCTGCTTCTCCTATGTCCTATTCTTCCTGTAGCAGTCAGATGAATACTTTATATAAGACGTCAGTCAGATCGTGTCAGCTTTCTGCTGAAAACTCTCCATGGGAGTGTCCCATCTCACTGAGAGCAAAGGCCAAAGTCTATCATGACCCAAGGGCTCTAAATAATGTGATCTCCATGATGACCTCATTTCCTAGCACACTTGCCTCCTCTCTTTCAGCCGTGATACCTCTGTTCTATTCTTCAAACCTGGCAGCACATTCTCACTGCAAAGCCTTGCTACTTTGTGTTCTCTAATATTTTATTTTATTAAATCCTTACAACCATGCAATGTGAGGATTATTATCTTCGTTTCACAGATGAGAAGATGAAGGATGGAGAGTGTAAAGTTCTCTCCAAGTCTGTACAATTATACATTAGCAAAATCAGCACGCTAACCTAGATTTCTCTAGTGACTAATATACTCTTTTTACTCTTTTTATTATAGAAACCTTTCCGTTTCTAGTTCTACCTCTGTTGCTGTGTCACTTGGAGTACCTCTCTGGATCACATGTTTTGGCCTTAGTTTCTTTACCTACTCAGATGCTCTGTCACTCTATGACTCTGGAAGAGTCTCCAGTGGTGCCCCAAACGAGAACATTAGTGATTTTGGTACAGTAAGGAGTATGTAGCAATAAATGGGCAGGTGTCAATAGAGAGGAAAGCTTACTATTGCAGAAGTTGAGAGGTACTAAAGACTTATTATTGCTTCAGGGTTTTTTCTAGGTCTGTCCCTCTTTAATGTAGACTATTTGGATTTAGTGACTACATATAGATAAACCACTTTGTCTTTACAGGGTGCTCTTCTTACCACCTCCACCAGTTGGTCAGAGTATGGAAGCAGATAAAAACTTGCTTTCATTCAAGCTTGTGAGCTCAGAGAACCTTCTGTTTCCATTCTTTGAACTACAGAGGTTTGTCTAGCTACTTATCTCTCTAATTCTGCTTATAGTCAGGATGAAAGTTCTCAATGCAAAAGATGATGATGTACCTATAACCCACTGTTCCAAGACAAACCAATCAGGGAGTCAGGGGGATGATACATTGATCCCTGACTCTAAAACTGTCACTACCATCTGTACTGCCTGTATTTTATCTTCCTCTTTCCTCAGGCATGACTGTCATGGGCTTGGACTAAGGCCTTTCTCAGTTTCCTCCAGTCTTCCACTGTTATTAATCTATAGTGCTATTCGTGCTATCACGCTTTATTTTACCTATTTGTTATAGATTATTTAGGAAACCTGGATAAGTTCACTAGGGACTGGGATAGAAAACAGTTTGATAGAGAATAATGTCACTGCTTCATGCTTCTGTTACAGAAGTAAAATTGCAACTTTAGGGGTGCACAAGAACTACTGTGTTTTTTTATTGCCTTTCAGTCAGGATAAGTTCAACTCAGAGCCTCATCTTATCTATATGGCAAGAAATTAAAATCAGTTTTCATTTGGGATCCCTCCTCACCCTGAAATGAGCAAAGATTCCATGGCTAGAGATTGTACGTGATCAAACGAGTACCCAGGCCCAGCCTTCTAAGATCCACAAGGCTGCCACGTATAATTGGCCTGGGCATGGCATTCCCACTGATAGTGATGTAAGTGGAAACTCTGGAGATGAGCAATTATTTAATAAAACTATACATATAATAATAAAATCGTAAATAAATCAGTAAGGAGATAAGTAAATCCAGATGTTCTTTCCTATCCCAAGGTGACTTGTGTTCCCCACTCTTCTCTGAACCCAGTCTAGATGCCCCATGTCTGTGTTTTCTGTGGCCTACGAAGTGGTAAATTACATAGCAACATAGGACCAGAGAGCTCTCTGTGCTTTCTTTACCTGTCATAACCCACTTAGTCTTCACACTAGCTACCCTAGTAGGTAGGGGCTATTGTTTTCCCCGTTTTACAGAGATACAGAGGTAAGTAACTGGTTACATAGTGGTTCAGTGGCAGAGCAAGGATTTGAACCCAGCTGCCATGGCTCCAGGGTTCATGTTCTGGACACATGCCACTGTTTGTTAATCTCATGTAAGCCTAAGAGTCGGCAATCTTATGGCTCCTGCTTTACGATAATGGAATGAAGGCAGGGGTGAATTCTGTTGCCTGCTTACAAGTTACTCAGCTATGAGAGTGAGAATGGAGCCTGGACCTACGCCCAGACCTTTCCAATCCCATAACCCTCATTCTTTGTTTCTCTTTAATACTTGGCTTCTTGGTTCCTCTTTTTTAAAAAGCAGATTCTCTGAGAGAGTGATAGGACACCCTGACTTGCGTGCAGGGTATGTAAAGAAACGTGAGCAGTGGAGGGGCCCAAAGGGATGCAGTGACTAAGGTTGTCTCTGACCATGTGTACTATGCTATGACCCTATTTCTTATCATTTATAATCAGACATAGACCAATGCGATGTAGACAAATACCTAAAGAGATGGAGAGACATCTGATGTTGAGCACACCGAGAGAGAATATTCTATGTCAAGCCCAGGCTATAAATAAACTGTTTACAGTATACGCAGCCTCCCTCATGCTGCACTATCTCAGGAACAGAGGCAGAATTTAATCATTTCATTCTCTGAAGTGAAGGCCTCTATGGTTTAATATGCACACATCACAGATTTCAAATGTTGCTGCTGAAATTCAGTCTTCAACAAAAACCTAGCTGTCTCTTTGACTTGAAATGTGTTCTAAAATGTATAATAAAGGTCTATTGAAACCAATAAAGCATCTCCGGAAAATGCTGGTTTAACCCACATAGCCAATTCTCTTTTTCATAAATTCAATTTGTATTATTTGGTTGAAGAGATAGTTCTCTGAGCCCTGACATAAGCAGGTGCTGAGGCTGACAGTCAGTCCAGAGTTTGCGTCATGGAAAAATCTGTGGGAAAAGTCATGTAATTGATCTCATTTGTTAGGTATGTCAGGCCCTGCCTGGCTCCAGTCTATGTGAGCCTTTTCTCCCACAGCAAAAAGCTGCTAGACCCATGGGTTGGCCTTTCTCTAATCCTTGGATCTAAGTAACTCCAGCCAATTCTGAATGGGTTGGGCGTGGCAGGGGTTTGGGCCTCTGGGACATGCTCTAGTGCTCCTGAATAGATTTATGCTGTTTATTTCCAAGACCTAGTCCTTGTACCTTTTATTCCTAGTACTGAATTCCCAGCTCCTGTATTCAAGTTCCTGCTTGCCTTTATTGCTTAGTTCCCTGATTCTTCACAGAATAGAGAACCTGCCCCGTTTGCTAATCCTCCTCATCCCCAAATCCAGGGTTTCTCAACCTTGACACTATTTATATTTGGGATCTAATAACCCCTCATTGCTGACTCTTAGGCCTGTGTGATCTGGGGAGCTGTCCTGTGCACTGTAGGATGTGTAGTATCATCCCTGGCCTCTTCTCACTGAATCCTGTTAGCACCTCCCACCCTGTCACAACAATCAAAAATGTTTTCAAGGTTGCCAAATGTTCCTTGGAAGAAGTGTAGAAAATTACTGTCGGTTGAGAACTAGTGTTTCATTTTCATCCAGAGACCAATGCGCTGTCCTCGCATTCCGGTATGGTTGCTGGCAACTGCCAAAAGCCTTCACTGACCTCAGTGCTGCCCAAAAGACATACAATGTGAGCCTTAAATGTGAATCACATATGTAATGTTAAGTTCTCTGGTAGATACATTAGCAAATTAAAAAGGAACAGATGGAATTACTTTTGATAATGTTTTATTTTATATAATATCTCCAAATTACTCTCATTTTTTATACTAAATCGTTGACATCTAATGTGTATTTTATACTTATGGCACATTTCAATTTGGACTAGCCATATTGTAAGTTCTCAATAACCACATTTGGCCAGTGGCTATTGTATGGGTAGTTCTGATCTAGATTTCTAAAATACCCTCTATTTTTCAATTCTTTCTGAGACTAAGAATAGTATAGTATAGTGATATCAGCATGGGGTTGGTGTGTTAGATGTACCCGATTTGACTATTTCCATATCTCTTTCTGACATTATGACTTTGAAATAATTATTTAATCTCTCTGAACCTCAGTTTCAATATTTGTATTGGGAAAATCATAATAGTTTCTCTTCAAACAGTTCTTATGAGGGTTACATGAAATAATGTGCATAGTGCCTAGCACAGAGCAGTTGTTAAATAAGGGGGATAGCTGTTTTCTGTACCTTCACTATTATCAGCGAACATTAGCATTAAGTTCTTCTAGTGCTAGCCTCTTTCTTGAAACAACACCCATGTCCTATTCTTTGGATACCATGCTCTGAGACTAACTGGATACTCACTGGATATGCAAAACATTGAATCATTTCAGGGAATCCAAGTTCATCCCACTTGGTCCTGTCCAGCTGATTATCATGGCAAAGACAGCCAACATTAGAGGTATATCTGTTTATTGCATTTCCATAAATACTT